>NW_024039025.1:0-600000 GCF_016077235.1 Cyprinodon tularosa | reverse complement strand
TTTAGTGCTGCTTCAGTAGTACATACCTGCATGTAAAATAATGCCTTGCTGTATATTTGTTTCTGTTTTTTTGTCTACAACTGAAAAAAACAAAACCCACCAAATATTCTTCTTCTTTTTCTTCGTCTCTCTGAACAAAGCTTTTTAAGAACATTTAGAAAAGAACTGAGACAGAAAACAAAATAATGTTCAAACGTACCGGAGATCCAAAATGTGCCGAAGCATGTGCTTTTATCTGTCTTTAAACAAAATATATGCCATTAAAAAGAAGTGAAACTGATGTGCATATACATTCTATGACAGCCCTAATTGCAAGGTATTTTTAAGGTTACCATTGCCAAGCTGTTTCTGATTATTCAACCATTGACTTTGTTAAAGTATCACCTCTATTGTAGCTTTTTTATGACTTAACTACATGCTGGGAGAGTCTAGAGAAGAGTAAATCCTTTTTGTAAAAAAAAAAAAAAAATTATTATATATATATTGGATATTATGCTTTGTGTCTTTTTTAAATATAATTATTATGATTAACTATAATTATGATAGAAATGGCTTTGTTCTTTTTCATTTCTGAACAATAAAACTATACATTACTAGATCTACATAAAACAATACCAATACTATGTTTCAATATTGTACAGTATGCCATTAAGGGGAACTCACACAATTCTCTTTTTTTTCACTTAGAGCACTGGCAGCAGGGATTATTAATGGAGGGCATTGAAGATGATCAACGATTATAGGAGGATTATAGGAGGATGAATGGAATACACGGAAGTCCTTGTGAAAAAAAAAACAACTTGTTTTGGACTTTAAAGGTTCAACTTTCAGCAGCAGAACAACCAGGAATAGACCCAGAGCTGGAAATAAATTGCTTAGATCAATGCATTTTTTGGCAGAACTATAATGAAATGGACGCTCAAGGTAATTATTTTAATTTATACAGCACAAAGGGCATCACAGGTAAAATAAATAATAAAAGACAAAAACTAAATAAATGTTGAGCAACTTGAGTTCTTATGTAAAATCCTGTCTAAATAAAAATGACTTAAGTTGGTGTTTTTTATCTTTAAAGTTGGCAAAGGACCCACATTTGCTAGCCACACTTTTCAGATTGTATTTGTAAAAGTTTAAAGCAATTATTTCTTTCTGGTTTCACTTCATAATCAGCAAGTTTTGTTTGAGCAAAAGGGGAAAAATGGTTTTGATTGTAACATGAAAACATGTGAAAAAAAATGTGAATAATTTGACAAGTGATTGTTTGATTGTAAATCCTACAGTATCTCAGTTGAATAGCAGTGGATATATTATCTACATGTATACAGTTAGTGTTTAGAAAAGATAACAACAATTAAAGAGATGTGAAACTTGATTGGATCAATTGGAAGATAATGGGATTTCTGTCTTCCCCTCTATGAGCTTACTTTTTTCAAATCCCGTTTTGGGCAAAAGTCCAACAAAACAATTAGTATGGGAATCCCAGTCATGCTCTTCAACAAATCTCTCCCTCTCTCTCTCTTCCCCTATTCTCTGGTTTTCTGCAGATGGCCCCAGCAAAGCCACAGCCAAGTTTATTTTCTTCACGGTGGTCCCTTTAGGGTGGCTGCGGGCCCCTGCCATCCTGCTGCTGATGTATTAGGTGGGGGTCCCTTAAGAGATGTCCGCAGGACTCTTTTATTGCTAAAGCACTCTATCATATTGTTCCTGTTGGAGAAGATCTTTGGTGTCCTGTCTAAGGGGACAAGATAAGATAAGTAATTACAGTTGAAAAGGGAAACTTGTTCTTCTTTTAGACATATAATATAAACTTATAATAAAAAACACAAATTGGGTTAATGCTGATCCAAAACAAAGATGAATCAAATATACAATGAAAGCTTTTTGAACATGAGAGAAAATCAGTATTTTGGGGTGTAAATGTATTCAAAACTGAAAAAATAAGCCAAAAAAGTGTTTAAAAAATCAGCCAATTACTTCATACTACTTCAATTATTACTCAATAAAATATTATACTTAAAAGAAATCCCATCATTATTGGAAAATTGCGATCATATAAGTTTTTTTTTACTTTAAAGATATTGTCCCAAATGTTTTATTCATCACAAAACATGAACAGAGTGAGACTGTTATTTTCCATTATTTGATGACATTATCACCCTGAGGCCATGTTGATTGGTAACAATTGGAAAAATGCAACAAAACAATAGCAAACTCTTAGATTTATTTTTATTTTAGGTTTTTTTTAGTTTAAAAGTTGACAAGTTAAATATATAACTTAATTCAAATACTTAACTACTGAAGCAATTCATTTCAGTTGGAGCTGCATTTTCTTGTCAGAGTGGGGTTTGTTTTCTGATTGAAAATAGACACACCCAGAGACACTAAAACAAAAACAAAAAATGTAAATATTCAGGGATTCCTTTAAAAAAAACGCGGTGTAAGCAAACACTTTTTCTTTGGGATCCTTTCTTGAGAAAAGGCCAAAGAGGGAGAGCGAGAGAGGCGGTGTGTGCATAAATAACTGTCGGCATGATGTAAACACTGCGGTCATAACCCGGGCAAATTAAAACAACTGGCCTGGGCGGCTTTAACTTTGGATGCAGGTTATCCTCTTCTTTTAAGATTCACTCATACTATTGGTTGAGTCAAGGAGGAGATAAAAATCAAGCTTTGGTCTAAATAAATATAATTTGGTAAATTAAATCCAATTAACAACCATAAAATATAGATTTTTTTTATTTAACAAAGATCTAGAGGTGCACAGATTTAAAAGCATGAGTTTATGGTCCATTTTGGGACTTGGAATAATCTCTGATTGCAAGAGAGGTTTGTTTATGCAACGGTAACCAAGTTATCTCACAGAAACAACAGTGAGGGCCTTATCAGGAACCCCGCTTTGTCGGTGCTCATGGTTCTGCTATTCTGAATGCGAACACTGATAAGAGGGGTGACCAGGTCAACTGACTGGCCCACACATGGATATCAGAAAAATATTAAATAGTAATTCAGAACACGGGGTTTAAAAGTTGGAAAAATATTTTTATATACATGCATTCTGTACAGACATTTAAACCAGGAGAAAACACCTGTAGATTATGACAAAGTAGAAAGGAAAATACAGAAAGATTGTCTTTGAACCAGCAAAGACAATCTCTGTTTAAATAAATTGATCTGTTTAGTTACGGGAACGTTATGGAGAGATTGAGAGGATGCGCTCTCTCCGTTATTCCCACTCTCAGTCTGTGGAGATGAGACTGTATTTCAGTCAAAGCTGGAAGTTTTTGTTTTCTGTCTTTTGAGAAAAAAAATAAAAATAATACATCAGGATGCAGTTGTTCCGCATAACCGTGTTGAGTTGAGCATCTCCTTCAGATCAGTCTCCGGTTTTCCAGCGACCATGAAGGGCCACGTCTGCGGAGGGGAAATATAAAGTCAGTTTGGATTCGGATCAAGAAACAACAAATGGTCATAACAACATCTCCTCATGATGTTATTAATACATTTTTAATTTAACTTTATATAAGAACATTTTATGTCGTTATGTTTCATTCTCGTTATTTTACATTAATTTGATCCAACGAAATCATTACGCACAACTGGTTTATTGTTGGAAACAGCATAAATATGCCCACATAAAGAATTGCATACTCTTTAAACATATTTTAACTTCATTTAAATATTAAATAGTCTAAGAACTAATCCCTTAAAGAAGGCTGTCTTCTCCCTTTATGCACTTTTCTGCAAATTTTCAGCGCTATAATTTAGATAAGTAGCTAAAGCCCTGCAAAAATGCAACCACTAAAATGAACCACACTATATCATTATGTGCAATTTAACTTGCAGCATCTAGAGCCCAATGTATTTCTAAACATTTTAGCAATTTTGAAATCCATCATTTTCTAAGAACCAAACTATTTTAGTTACTGCAGCTGACATGATGTGCACTCTTAATAAAGCCTGCAGGTTGAGTCTCACCAGGTTAACTGGGTGCGTATATCCGTTTTCGTACTTGTCGTTGGCCAGGATCTGTCGGAGATGTGCGATGTAGCTGGACGCCAGGCGCAGCGTGTCCAGTTTGGAGAGCTTGGTGTCCGGTGGCACCCACGGTAAGGAGGTCTTCAGCCGTGAAAAGGCCTTGGACAGGACTCGCATCCTGGCTCTTTCCCGCGCGTTAGCTGCGTTCCTCTGCACCTGTTTGCCCTCCTGCTGCGCCACACCCTTCGGTGCGCTTTTGCGCGACGCGGTCTTGCGCTTCTTGCCGGACGCTTCTTTCCTTCTGCCCTCAGTAGCGAAGCTGCCTTCACAGTTAGAGCTCTCTTCTGTGCTCTCATTGGAGTCCTTACCACAGGAGCCGAACTTTAGAATGCCATCCAAGAGTTCGTCGTCGACGTCGCTTAGAGATCCGGTGGACATGGTGATGCAGGACTGGGCAGGAGGCTCAACGCATACGAGCGGGACAACTGTTTCTGGACGGAACTGAACGGGGATGTGAAAACACACTCCTGGGTGTTCATGAACAAACTAAGTGAAAGAAGCAGAAAAGGAACTGTTTTTATCTCCATAAGAGCACAGAGGGCGTTTCCTCATGCTGGGAGGAGACAGAGCTGATCTGACTTGGTTCCCCAAAATCTCCAGGACCCCGATTGACCTTGGATGATTCACCAGGCAAAACAAAGCAATACATTTTTAATTAATCCAATAAAACGAACAACATTGGTCATTTTTGAAGAACTGGAATTTATTCGGGAATCAGAAATAGGATACAAGCATTTTATGGAGGGAATGCAGATTTTAGAGAAGACATTATACGGTCTGGGGGAAAAATACACCTATACTTATCTAACTTAGATGATAAGATGCATCATGAGGTTTGAAACGAACAAACAAACAACAACAACAAAAAACATCCTAACTTAGCTTCAAAAGTGAAAAGTGTAAATAGCCAGATCACAACTATAAAACCCTGTTAATATAATTTTCAACTAAAACTTCTGAACATAAACAAAAAGTGTGGAGGGTAGATCTATAGGACTGGGAATTAATCAACCCTCAAACCAGTCAGCCAAAACCATGTTTATACATCACAACAGAACAAGTAGATGAAAATTTAGGTTATTAAACAGGTACAACTGCAATATATCCGATTTTTAGAATAATGCTGTTGGGAAATAGCTTCTAGCTCCACGGGCAGGGGACATCTTATTTATTTGAATGTGGCAATGTGTTAATAAAGTGTGAAGGTCCTGTGAGAATGGAAGACGCATTTTTTATATTTTCTTCTATAGTCTTATGTTCAAATCATCCGAAAGAGTTTGTGATTATAGGCCTCTAAGATGCAAGAAAACCCCTAGGCACACCATGTCTTGAATATTAGGTAAGGCAAATGTTCATAACCATAACCTACTAAACTACAGGGTGCAATAAGGGCCAAAAGGAAAGTGGTGGATATATTTTTAAAAAGCATGAGCATTCTACAGTAGGTCAAATCTTCAATTTTGTAATGATGGTGATGTAAATTAATTATATATAAACCTTAAAGACTGATGGACATAAACAAATTGTTTGAACAACTAATTCAAATATCTCATTATTTATTATTTTAATTGTTTAACTTTTTTCTTTTGATAGAATGAACTTTAAAATGAGATATGTTAATCAATGAACATTGTAAAGAAAAATGTAAATGTAGATAAAGTATTGTATTGACAGACGTAAATCAGCACATCTGTCAATACATTACTTACTACAATACTACAGAGACACTAAATAGAAAAAAAAAACATAAAATAATTGCATTAAAACAAATAAAGTCATAATAAATTAAGTAGAAAATATGTGTCCTATTTTTAATTAATAAAGATGTGTCTTAATGCAACCTGTTTTCAAAAGGTGAAGACAAGATAAATACATCTTTGTTTACAGCTGTTTTCATTACATGGAAAGGTTTTTGTTAAACTAAAAGGGAACTATAGGTATTAAAAAGCATTTTCACACAAAATATATTTCTTTTGTATATAGTAATTATTGAGGTGTGGGGTTACAGCGATAGACCTCCACAAAGTAAAGCAAAATAATAAAACAAAAGGAACATTGTTTTTGTCTGGAATATAATTAGTATTTAACCTTCTTAGTTATTAGTTTAATCAACTTTCTATCCAAATACAGATGGATAGAAAGATCAGCTTCAAAACTCTACAGACTGAAATTCTGCTTCCTCATCTTCGCTAAATGGCTTATAACAAATCTGTTTACCTGAGCAGCATGTGTGCATCAATGTTTAGGTCTGGAATTTGACTGGATCATACTATTACATAAAGATGCTGTGATCTGAACTTTTCAACTCTGTCCCTTGATGTATGTTTATGGTAACTGTTCTGCTGAAAGGTGAACCAATAAGCCTTTTGCAGATCCAGAAAGCTTTTCTCTTGGAAGCTCATGGTTTTTACCGCCATCCAGCCTTCCATCTACTTTGGACAGCTTCTCTGCCCCAGCTTAAGAAAAGCATTCCCACAGCATAATGCTACTACATAATAACTCCTCCATACTGTGATTTTCTTTTTTTTTTTTCCCTGGACAATTTCTTCCGTTTTGTTCTTAACTGATCATAGGACTTTTTCTCCACTGCTGTATCCACTTCAAGACTTGATGTTAAGTTAAAAATGGCACCTAATGGCTGTCTTTCAACAACAGCTTTTTTTTCTATACCTTTCTCCTATAAAAGCCAGGTTTGCACAAATAGTTTGTACAAATTTTCCTATCTGAGCTGTGGATCTCTGAAGCTTCTTCAGAAGTACCAAAAGCCTCTAGGCTACTAAGTAAGGATTTTTTTTTCTAGCCAAGCTTTAAAGTTGTGCCATTCAAAATTTCCCCACTTTCCTTAATGGGCCCTTGGCAGGTCCTTGGATGGACCCCTACAATTCCCTTTTAAACATCAATTTTTGTACTAAAATATTCTTTCTGTCATCATTTGTGGACATTAAGATCTAAAGAGAAGCACCATCTCCTGGTCAGACCCTGTAATTCAGTATCAGCTTGTTAGCCCTGCCTTTATTCAGTCAGCCATATATACTCTCCCGTGCTGTCACTCCTTGCTGGTTCCTCATTGTCGCTGGTTCCTCGTCACTGTTGTCATCTATCTCATCTAACCCTGGCTCCTTGTGATTGTTTCCCCCTGATTTTAGTTGGATTTTTGGATTCCTGCCTTTGTTTACTGTTTTCACCAATTAAAACAACAAGAAATCACCTCTGCCTCCCTGCCTCTGCATTTGGCTCCTCTAAACCACAACCGAACCCTGACAGGTTCATGGAGGGAATTTTGCTGGGAGTTGCAGGGGAGTGGGCTGCCATTCAGCTGATGTTTGAATTGGAAGGGCCATTCTGAATGGCTGCTACTGTAGATGTCTTTCCAAAGGAACAATGCTCAACAAGGTGTTGGGATCTTAGAAGGTTATAGTTGTATACCCTAACCTAGACCTCACATCCTGGGAAGACTGTAAACTCCCTGCTTCACATCCCGCAGACTGCCACTCTGGATCCCAGAGCAAAACCTTAGCCACAGAATGCTACCTAGTGCTAGCAGTCCACTGCTCCATTAGGGAAGGATTAAATGCAAAGGAATATACCAAGTTGCAAACAAAAAGAAAAGAACATTTTCAAATGATTAATTATTAATGATAAAAAAAAAATTCACAGCTAATTTCTTGACAAGTGATAAATCTCTGAGTCTTCCTTTGGATACTAGTATTCATGATGAGATTATATAACAAAGGTTTATTCACTTCAATAGAACAGTTACTTTAGAATCCAGCTGCAATTGGTTTTATAAAGGAGTATCAAAATATAAATCATAAAACCCTACCTAAGTTTTCATGTTTCAAAACCATTCATCCTTTTCCATTTTCCATTGATGTTCTACTTTTTGTTTAGGTCTATCAAATACAATCCAAGCAAATACATTGATGTTTGTCATAGTAATGTGACAAAATGAAAAAAAAAAAAAAAGAAAAACAGTTCCAGGAAGTATAAATACTTTTGAGAAGCACTGGAAATTATGAGCAATACTTAACAACAGTGTTTCTGAACTTTTACATAAGAAAAAGGTGAGTATTTTTATTTTGGTCTGTTTCCGCAAAGCTTTCTACACATCCTGGCAGTTAAGTGCAAGGACAGGGGGTGTCACTTCTCAAATGGCAAACTGGCGCCTTGGTCCCCTCTGATGTAATGGATATCTAGCACCCACAATCCTCTGTTTGGCCTTCCACATCATTCCACACTGATGCTCTTTGCACCAACCCACTCAGGGCCAAGTCCAAACAACTGCAGATCTTCTGGAATCGCATTAGAAAAATACGTAGCGCCTGTGATTATCCTTTTTTTTTTTTTTACTGTGCTCTTTTTTCTTTTGTTTTTTTTTTCATTGTTTTAGCATCCTTTCACCAACATAGCACAAGATGCTGATGATGTTACTAACATGAGTGTGTGTTTGCTCAAGAATGTGAAAACACTGTCTTTGCATGCACAGATTAAGCGTGCAAGGATAAGAAGTGTGTCTCCAGAGAGGTGACCTTTTAACTCTTTTGTTTCCGGTGTCGCAGCCCGTTGAAACAAACAACTGCTTGATTTATCAGTCACAAACAAATAATAAATTGCTATATTTTGTTTATGACATGAAATAAGGTAAATGGTAACAGGAGAGACTCAATAAATGGGTTTGAAATTTAGGGAAGTAACAATAATAAAAAAGACTAAGATGCTGCCAAACTAAGCACAAAGCACGGAACAGATAAGTGAAGGGATAAAGAAAGAGAAAAGAGGCCAAAGAGGGGGATTAATCTTCTGGGTGGGCTAAAAATCAAAGCACTAAGAGGAAAAGTAATAATAGAGTCCATTAGATTGATGATCACCTCCAAGATACACGGATATATGCATAAGAGAAACAAGAAGACAAATGGAGTGGGAGCCAAACCAAAATAGCTTATAAAAGAAAAGTCAAGGGACTCCTTTTCTATTCCCTGTATAGCAATAAGATGTGATGTAATGTAACTATGGTCTGCGGTGAAATACAGCTTTATTTCTGTGTGATAGAGAACACCAGCCAAAGATCTAAGTAGGCTACTTACCAATGTTTGTGAGTGGGATTTTTTTGCAGCAACGTTTTATGAGAATGATAAAGTGTTTCGGAAACCCTCTAAGAGCTGCGGTCACACTGAGAGTGACACAAGGCAACAGGTGAAGAAGGGGGATTGAGAAAGAAAGAGGGAACCTTGCAGTCACAGAGGGAAATGCTTCTAATTAGCCATTTTGGGGGCAAAGGTTAGGCTGGTTGTGTGATGTCACCATGAAGGGAAGGGTTCCAGATGTTGGTCACACGCCGGGCCGCAAAGGAAGGCACCCCTGATTCTCTTATTCGTTATCCAGCCTTTTTTTCTTTTTTCTTTTTGTGTTATTTCAACAGAAACACTAGACGCCTTGGTGAATTTCATTTGGAATTCATTTTAACACATCAAAAGTCTATCACCTGACATCTTCATACTTATACTGTTCAAACATTTTTCTAATTTGCTTTGGCCACTGCAGTGTTTCTTCTTTTAATTTGGCAATATCCCAATCTTTATCTCCATCTCAATTCCTGTGGTGTATTTTAAGGCCTCACAGTAAAACACTCAATAGCCGTTTCTATGGAAATTTGATCTCAAGGGCAGCAGTGTGAAGGGATGGCTTTATACGTCACATTGCTAATGATGCTGAAGTTTGCGGCCAATTTGAATTTGAAATCAGTAAAAGACAGTCTTCAATGCACAACCTTCGATTAAAGAAACCATGGTGACATTTTAGAAGAGTTGTCACAGAGCTTACATGATTAAAACAGCATGAAAAATGTAATTGTAATGAAAGATTTTGTGCTTAATGACCCTAAACCATCATCCAACCACACAAGGTAGGGTAGATCCATTTATTATGGTTTAATTTACACCATATTACTGTCACTGCTATCTGAAAGTCACGGCTGAAATGATGACTCATCAGATCTGGCAAAAGACTATCTGCTTTGGTCTGTGTGAACTGCTAACTTAGTTTCCAGTTCTTAGCTGACACAAGCAGCATTAAGGTCTTGCCCTGCTGTTGCCCGTCTACTTCAGGGTTAGACATTTTTTGAGCAAAGCCTAGGATTTCTCTTGATTGATCGGCTCCCTTATCAAACCTTAATTTTTTGGATGGTCACCTGATACTTGGATGGAAAACCAATTGTATCCACTGATCTTATCTGCCTCCGCAAAGGTCTGAAAACCACCCACTGTCAATGCTATAAACTTTGGTTTGTATTTGAGAAGAGGTATCTGAGAAGTTTTTTTTTATCGTTTCCCAGGTGCTGTTTAATAAATTCACAAAGATAAGTTTGAAATATTGAAGGTTTCTAGTAATTTTATAATTAACAGCCTCAGTTAATTTACAAAAGTTGGTATCGGTCATAATGTAATGTCAGGCTTTTTAAAGATCGTAATGATCAATCAGAAACCTGGAATTTATGCACCACTAGTTAAAACACGTCAATGTGGTTTTAAGGAGCGGTTATTTAAGCTACCCTTGTCTCTTTATATGTCTATTCTGTCTGCTTGTCCATTCTCCTGACATCTTAGGACAGCATGCATTTTCATCTCCAGAAACAACATTGGGCTGTAGACCAATAGCTAGACAAGTTGGAGAGTAGTCATGAAGCAGACAGGAACTCAGGAAAACTGAAGGAATCTTCAGTCATTCTTTCTCTGTTGAACATGCAAATTTGGGCAAATGGGTAAACAATTAGACCTTAAATCTAATTATAGATCACTAATAAAACCACAACACAAGTATGACTCATAGGAGACACACATCAGCAGGAATTTTGTTCTAAATCTTAAAAAAAAAAAATTGAATGCAGCATGGGCGTAGGTTTGCATAGGGACCATAGGGACATGTCCCTACCAAAATTCTGAACCGACCTAATTGTCCCTACCAATAATTGGATGTGAGCAACATGTTTATAATTTACAGCAGTAGTTGTTGCAGCAGTGGCTTCTTTTCCTCTCGCAGCTCCTCTGCCTGCTCTCTTCTGTCCCTTTCACGCAGCAGCGCATGGAACTGTGCTGCGCTGTTTAACTCAACTCTCATTGGTTGTTCTGCCTTAGGTTCCGCCTTCTCTCTCTCTGATTGGCTGTTTTCTAGTCCTGGTGTGCTTGGAGCACAAAATTGAAAATTTATTCACACTAGAATGATGCGGTTACTACAATAAATGGCACCAAAACTAGTCTCAGTCTCAGTCTCAGGGGATCCACGTCTACCTGTTCTGGACTAAAGAAGGGGAAAGGTATTTGTCTCACATCAAAACTAGTCCCAATTAAAAAAAATGAATATCATGTACACTAAAAAACAAAAACCTTTTTTTTTCTTTTATAAAGCGAAATATTCTGAGTCAGCCAGGAGTTCTGAAGACACAAAATGGGCAAATAAAGGCTGTAAGCCATCAACATTTCTGATTCTTATCCACAGCCAACTAGAAAAAGAAAAAGTTAGTGTTTCCTTTTTACCAATATTTAGTTGCTATTACTGGTTTAATTTTTTTATGACTCTTTGAGAAAGTTCAGGTATAATTATTAGCAGGTGTTATTTCTCTTATAGAGTACAACAACAAGAAATGGAGCCTAAACATCAGCTGTTTTTCGTTTAAAAAGCACAATTAGGGTTCCACATAATAATAGTTCTATTTTATTGACTATTTATACTTCTAGAAATAGGATAAAGACAAGAACAAAAAAAGGAAGAATATAAACATTGATTTTATCTTACATAGATTTCCACACAGTCTATAAGTAAATTAGTACAAACATTAATGTCTGGTAAAAATGCTGCTGAATCTGGCTGTTTATTTTGGATAATGTTAAATTACAGATAAGATAGTGTTATATTGTCTTTTATAATTGTTAAAAATTATTTTATATTTGAATACACTTAGGCTCATTCTTAGTGTTGTGTTTGTAGATGATGCCACTAAAAATAAAATAGACATACAGTAAGGAGCTATTTAAACAGTCAGACAGTAAGCAATATAGGACAATGATAAAAGGTTGTGTTACATTTAATCCTTTACTATTAAAATTGCACTTATACATTATATGATTATAGGAAACACAGATATCCAGTAATAATGATGCAGGGCAGCTTGTAGGTGAAGCAGCTGCCCTTCAGTGCTTCAGGTGATGTCTAAATAAACCAGGTGAAATTAAAGTATTTCCACATGAGGAGTACTGGATGGAGAATATTGACAGACAAAACATTTTTTTTAATCTTATATATTATATATATATATATATATATATATATATATATATATATGTATATGTATATGTATATGTATATGTATATGTATATATATATATATATATATATATATATATATATATATATATATATATATATATATATATATATATATATATATATATATATATATATTGTATTTTTACAATTTTGGTATAATTACTGATCTAAGTGGATTGCTCTGTAGGGGAAAGGGACATTTTACATTTATATTATATTTTATAGTCTCCATTCTCCAGTTAATGATGAATCACTCACTAAATTAGTTGATGATTATTGAAATAATCAATTAATGCGATTAATTTTTTCAGCCCTAGATAAAATACATGAATGGGCTATACAGAGTAACTACAGCCCAGATGTTCAACTTTTATAGTGAAGTTAATATTTTAATGAATGTATTATTTTTGCTTGATACAGAGAGAGAATAGTAGGTACAAATATAAGAGTGGGGTTTAACTCTGCACAATTGTATATCTTCAAAAGAAAATACTGTATTTACCTTCTCTAATAGTCATGCAAATGAAACCATTTACAAAGTGGAAAACAGTCCTAATTCCACATTCATCAGAGCCACCGATACTTCAAACAAGCATCTAATGAGTGTAGAGCTTATAACATTTTTATTAATGTAGCAAAATTATGCTTTTCTCTTTTAACAATGAATTTGTCTTATCAGTACGGATGCTCACATCGAGCATAAAAAAGGGCACGCATATTGCAGCACCAATGACACCCGACCAATAGTGTCCCTACCAAAGTTCAAATCAAACCTACGCCCTTGGAATGCAGACATCTCTTAAAAATTGCGGAAAATCGGACTGCAGGAGTAAAAGAATTTCAATGTACACATTTTTAACTGCATCTTGTGGGTTTCTGGTTTATGTTTTTTTTTATTGCAGTCTAAACCTTTAGAATATGGTAGCCTATACGCACATATACCTTGTGAGTAATGTTTAAAGAGGTTAAAGACATTCATTTTAGCTGAACTTCTTTGCTCGGAAGTTGGGGATTAGGCATTGGTGTCATATAACACTCTTTTTAAGCCCAGTTTTTTTTTTTTTTTTTTTTCAAAAAAAAAATATCTTTGCTTTAAAAGGAAACAAATCTTGTGAGACCACTGATAAATTTAAGGGAAAAGGGGCTATAGTGTGAGACAAATTACCATTTATTTACAAGAGAAACATACTCATGTATTTTTGTTGCATATGAAAAAAAAAAACATGATAGAGAGAAACTGATTACTTGGTAGCAGTACAAACCAGACCAGAACTGGAAGTCTGGAGCGAGGCTTAGGGTGAGAGAAAACATCATCCATCTATGTCTAAGCACTGCAGTTGCCCTGTCCCTTATCACAGCTATACTCCCCCCACCAACACACACTCTGACACACATTTTCACAAACTGCTTTTCACCTCAGTTCAAATACTTCAAAAAAGATGAAAAAAAATGAAGCTAAAATAACCAACAGGGAGGTTGCAGAGAGTGCAAATACACAGCAAGGAGTAAAGAAAGCCAGGCCAAAGGGATGGGGCGGACAAAGTGAGCAATAAGAGAGAGTTATGTACATGATGATGGGAGTAGGAATATCATGCTGTATTTCAAAACAGCCAAAAATCCTTTGATATTCAGTGACAGGAACATCCGGGGGAAGGCTAAAGGGATTCTACGAAATGAGACTCATTTTCTGTCACTGTGTAGGTTGTTGACCCGGAAGCCTTGGCCGCACAATGTGAGCAAGCCATTGGTCTCTGGAATGGGAATGCATGTAAGTGTATGCATCTGTGCTGAAACTGCTAGTTTTGTGATTTGTGTGATAGATAAGTACAGATGCATGGAGTGTTCAGCATGACATTGGTTAAAACTTGAGAAGAAATCACAACTCCAGAAAAAAAATCTCTGTGCGCTCTGTCCAGTAGCATTTTATAAGGTGTTTTTGTACTTCTTAGCTTCTTAATGTTCAAGCCTTGCTTTCCTGATTAATTGTCACATAATTTGTGATTGCACAAACGCACAAGGAACCATCTAGTACTGATTTATCTTAAATTGAGTCTGAACCAAAATGAGCCGGCCAATCACGTTGCAGTATTGGAGCTTAAGGCGGGATTTAGAGTAGGGGCTGCCTAATGCACAACAGAACCGAAAAAAAGCATGGCAGCACAGGAGGACGTACGAGTAGCTACTGCTATCACATGCATTGTTTTGTTCTTTCAGAATCCATTACACCCTCCTTCAAGGAGGAAGACCAAGAGCATAAAAGTATAAGTTTTTGTGGTGTCTAATGGCATGTATTGCTAACTCATTTGTTACTGTAATTTTAGAACTAAATCTGAGTCCTGCACATTATTATTCTGGCTTGCCACGTTACAATAATCCCAGAGGGACAGCAGCTACCCAATGGTGAACCATTATATATTAATTTTAATCTTTAATCTACCTGAAGCACTCTTAAGATCACCACACATCTTTTTGTGGACCTCTTTTCACCCTTAACTTTGTGAACACAAGTGAATGTTATTTACACAAGAGACAGTGTCATATTTTCTACTACGGTATACCTTTATTCAATGACATTTTGCATACACAGTCTACTTTATAAGTTTTGCAGTTATTAAAATGTATTTGAAACTAAATAATTTAGTAAAAACATCCCTATTTTTGTTTAATATTTCAACAGCTATAAAGGAGGATTTCCCAAATTATCTTGAAATGTCTGTGAACAAGAATTAATAATTTCTTTTGTAAAAAAAAAAAAAAACTCTTGTAATTGGAGACTGAACTGATATGAGATTTGGGAATGTATATCAAATATGTTTTAGTATAAAAAGCATGAACCCTTGTATTCTAGTTATGAATTGAGATAATGGTGAATCCAGAATGATCAGAAGTCAATAAGATAACTGAGGCCCCGTCCACACGAAGTCAAAACGAACACGAAACGCTAATATTTTCCAGAACGTTTGTCGTAAAGACGGAGACGTAAAATAAATGTGATCGTCCACACGAATGCATGAAAATGCTGCAAAATGTATGCCAGGCCTGTAAGTGGCGCTGTGGTGCCAAAGCAAAAATAGGCGACGAAACGTTGGGCATGCGCACTAATATTTATACATGGTTGCCCTGCGGGTCAATTTTCGTGGTTCAGTCAAATTCAGGTGATGAACTATGTCGTCGATATTGCTCTGTTCTTCCTGGAGATATTCCAGAAGAAGATGATTCTGTTGTAAGCCCGACAGCAGGGTGAGTAGCATGAGCAGCAACCATTCAACACAGTACGGCGCCATTGTTGTTGTGATACTGTGTCGCGCATGCGTGTTTAGAGGCGACGCTATGACGCATGCGTGTAAGAAAAAAAATGCGGTTAGAGCTTAAAGATGGAAACGTGAAAACGGCGTTTCAAAATCTTCCCACTCTGAAGGCTTAATAAAAAAAGATCGTTTACAGACCCCCAAAACGCCGGCTTCTTTTGGATGAGAGGCTGGTTTGGTGAAAAATTTGTGCGTTTAGGCCAGGGTTTGGCTTCGTGTGGACGGGGCCTGAGGCAACTCCAGTTTTGATGTATCGTTTTGTAGATATACAGTAGTTTATTACACATTCTAAGCTTGTATGTCAAGAGTGGATTTAATGTATGACCTAAAGATTGGATGAGAAGATAAAAGTAAGCTTAGCTTGTGTGTTTGGGTTGTATAGTGTCATATGGGGACCTGGTCTCTGTCACCTCAAACAGGTTTACAGTCTATAAACACTGAGTGCTCACTGCAGGATTTTATATCCCACACAACGTTTCCACTGGAAATAGATTCTAAGGAAGGGATTCTGTGGTTTGCTCTAAAAGTTATTTCAACTAAATTAGTCTCATCACGTTTTGTTGCATCATGTAGACTGCAGTCTGAGGTATGTCTTCACAGTTTTCTCCCTGGCTAGTCGAACTGCCAAAGTTACCAATGACAATGGTTCAATGAACATGATGATACTGGGCTTTACTGAACAGCAAATTTCCCTGACCTGAACCAAAGAGAGATTCTATGGGGTGTTGTTAAGGGAAGACGAGACAGATCAGATCCAGTAAAAATACAGAAGACCTTAAGGGTGCCATCAATGCAATTTTGTCTTCGATTACGCCTCAGCTGATTCATGCTCTACTCATGTGAAGTTCAAGGAAAAGGAGGCCCAGCCAAGTATTAAGTGCATATAAATGAATATCATTTTCATATACTTGAACTTTTCTATTAAAATCTAAGTTTTTATTGATCTGATGTAATATTATTTTAATTTATGGCTTACAGATATGCCATAAGGATTACATTTAGGCTAAAAAGGCTCACTACACTGACATTTTTTTGCATAGGTGTTGGAGGCATTGCTAATGAGTTCAAGAGACATTTTGTCAATTTATACATCCCAAAATTGTGGGACATAAAACAATAGTGTTAAAATAACTGAATATGATTAAGTAAATGCCAAGAGTGGTTATATTATTTTTTTTTCAGTGAAGGCACCTGCATTTGAATCCTGGCCTGGGGGCTTCCTGAATAGAGTTTGCAAACGTAGATTCTCTACAGTTCTACTAAGTTCTACTAAGTTCTACTAAAAAAAATTAAAAATCTGTAGAGTTTTATAAAATTTATGCAATCATTTTATTTGGTGTACATTTTCTAAAAGCTATCTAATCCAAAAAAGAATGAAATGTAATCTTGAAATGGAAACCTGTGATTGAAATATGTTTTTCTAGTTATAGTAAGATGCAGAAGTACCGCATTTGTTAATGAGGGAAACAAATATATAGCTACAGTATACAGTATAGCTATCTGTAATAATTATTGTTGTTCTCTGCACTGCTTCCAGTGGAGTGATTTAGCTATATTCAGAAAAGTGAACTTTTCTCCTGAGTAAATTAAGTGATCTCATTCTTCCATATCTCATCTTTTTCAGCAGCTCAGTTTGCTCACATTTGCCCACAGATACATAGAGAGACATGTCACTTTATCTTTAACTTTCCGTGCCGTGCAATAGTAATTCCTGTGGTTGGTGATGTTGCTATCAGACAGCAGGAAGCGAGATAGGAGTAGTCCCCAAAGAGACCACGTAGCTTGAGTGATGATTCTCTATGAATCATGTGTATTTTGCATTCATGAATTTTTGCTTGACTCTCTGTGGAAGGGGGTATCAGCCTGCTCTTTTCTACACGTACAAACTCCAGGCTTGACTCAGATAAACCCAAATAACCTGCCGATATCTCTGGATAAACCATCCAGGGCTGAAGATATGTGGGATGTGTTGACTGCTCCGAATGCAGGAATACTCCTACCATGGACAAAGACATTACACACATCCCTATCCTCCCTTTCCTTTGCTTCCATCCAGTCTGCAGCTATCAATGCTAGATTTCAAGAAAATGATCACCCCCACCAGATCTAGGACTGAGACTCCTTCCTGAAATACTTTAATGATGTGGACTATGAGGCAACAGTTTGCCATTGCTAAACATAAGCTTCCAACCATCAAGAATGTGTTTAGTTGCTTTTCTTACCCTTTAAGTTGTTTTGGAGTCTCTTAGGGTTGTTTATTTTCCTTCCTTTTCATAATTCCTTGGTTCAGCTTCCCTAAATAAAGTGTGTTGTAATAAGATAAATAAAATTAGAGTATCTTGAAAGTTTAAAAGAAAATAGTTGGGACACCCTCATCCCTTACCTTCTCATATGCCAAGTTTTCAGGCAATTGAAAAAATATCTCAGTACTTAAGCACCTCTTCTTCTGTCTTTTAGTTGAAAGAAATTGCCTTTTTAGCTGTCCTAAAAAATGTGAAGCTCTCTAGATTTTACACATACCAGGTTTAGATATATTGAGATTTGCAAAAGTTATAATTTAAAAAAGTATTTAACAGTGCCCTCACAATTCTATCCCTCTGCAAGCTTTTCCGTAAGCTCTTAGGAGCACTTTAGATTAAAGTCAGAGTGTATTTGAATAACATTCTCCTAGATACTTGGACATGTTGGTCTTAAATTCACATGTTGTGTTCTGAAGGCACAGTGGATCAGACTTTATGAACAATTTAAATGTTTGTCTACAGTACATGGGGTCTGGAAAGGCCCCTATCTGTCTTCTCCCCCTAAAAGGTTCTTTATTCATTCAAAACGGGGATTCAAATTTTCTATTTGCTGAAATCTCTTTAATATCTTCCAAAGCAAATCAGTTTTTATGTGTGACTTGTTAGAAATAACATGGTAAATAATAAATAGCACTCTATCTTAATAAGCTAGGCCTTCTGTCACTCTGTCTTTGACAAAGTGTGTTCATTTTAACATTTTTGAAAGACTTCAACAAAGAAAACAGGCCCTATTGTATGTGTGTGACGGTACCAAAAGATATTTATGAACACTTAAGAATTATTGAGTCATTAACTTTTTTATTCAGTTTAATTTAGGACTAAATAGATTGGTATAGAAATAGAATAAATATATTGGACCCAATTTTTTTTTAATGCCTCCGCAAAGATATATACACCATCACACATTCAGTGTGATGGTGTATATAGGTGTGTGTGTGTTTGTTTGTAAAAAGCTAACCACTGCAACACCCCCAGGTCTCATTTCAGACTAATCAGATTGCTGTGTGAGTTTGTCCATCAGCTGTCCCTTGAGACAAAAACATAATGCTACCGGAGGCTAACAGGACATGACTGGGAGGTGAGATGTGAGTTGTGATAAATGTATCCCTAACAAAACACACACACATCCCCACATCTACACGCATACACATCAAATCTCAAGAGACCCCCCTTTAGATCCTCTGAACCCCAAGTATCCAGGAAGGAAGCAGGCAAGGAGCACTGTTGGCTCATTAGTGCATGCACACGTTTGTTTGCTTGTGAGCCGTTTACAGACAAGCTGAATTAGAAGAGCACGACAGACACAACAGCACCGTTTCTTTACAATGTAAACAGATTTCTTACCACATCTGTTGTTCACAACTGTTTATAAGGATATACATCGTTTTTGCACCATTGCAGGACATTCCGTGAAAATAAGGTTATACTAAAATCAAGCTCTCTGGATTCTTATTTTTTCAGTAGGAACAGAATAGTTTGTCAGAGAAGGTGAGAAGATTTAGGGAGGTAAATCAAAGGCAATGCAGAAAGTAAAAGTGTTGGAGGCTGTAAAATGATTTAAGACTGGGTTGGAGATTCACATCCCGAGAGGATAAAGACCAAAAACATGAAGCCAGAACAAAACATCAAATTTATTTTTACAATACACGAAGAACTACTGAAATTATTTTCAGATTACACATAAATAGATTAATTAATTCCATGGGGGGTAAAGGAATTACTTTAGGGTTAGGATTAGGATTCATTCAGTGATAACACCTACCAAGCCTACTGGCACAATCTGAAGCCATTCTATGGGACTGATAACCTCTAATAACGACCATTTATTGGGATGATAAAATCTGATGTGCCTGGAAGCAACCACTTACTATTTATTGTGTAAATTAAGACAGAATCAATGTGAACCTTATGAGACGATGAAAAGGTTCCATAGAACAATGTTTTTAGACTTCATCCTCATCTGCTGCCAGATGATTGACCCTAAATAGATGAACTGATCCACTACCATTCAAGAAATAAACCTGTAATGTTATCGTGGTACAACAGGCTATAACAAGCCGTTTCGATACCTATTAGTTTTACTGAATATGTATTCCTGATATCTGAAAAAAAAGATTTTCTCTTGTAAAAATTTAATTTCAAACAAAATAACATTCTACACATTTAGATTAATAATTCTGGAAGTTTCAAATTCATTTTAGATCTACATATTCCTATTCTTGCTGTTATTCATTTGTATTATTATTATTTGTATTATTTTGGCAATCAAGAAATAAATTCCAGATACATACCTATTCAGTCAAGTTGATATATATATATATATATATATATATATATATATATATATATATATATATATATATATATATATATATATATATATATATCAGTTATATATAATGTACTAGTAGTCGGGTTATAACTGCATTCATACTGTTGTATTTGTATTTGTGTTGTAGAAACATCTCTCCGTACTGCAAAAGGGAATAATAATTATAAGGGTATGGTCAATTACAACCCATGACTACCTGGCTGCATCCATGCCATGATTGTTTGGACACATGGTGGGTTGCTTCTAGGTATTAATACTAATTTCAATATAAAAGGATAGACTGGGACTGAGCAGTCTGAGCACCTCGTGTGGAGGAAAGGTGTGCAGTAACATCTGTACACGAGAATATATTTCTCCCTACCACCAACTGACCTAACTAAATCCAGCAGATTTGTCAGCAAAACAATGAAGAATCCATATATTAACTCTGAGTTTACCTTTTTTTATTGTCCATTTTAAGTGTTGAAGTCAGTGAAACAAACTAAGTCTTCTAATCAGCTACTGACATTGTAAGGAACCAACCGCTAATTCCGGCATTTAGACACCTATTCTTAAAAATCATGTAATTGCAACACTAAATGTGCTCTCTACTGTATGAGTAACAGTAAGCGAAGCCAAAACTGGAGGCATCTGGACTTTTTGCAGAACTAATGATTCCCCTCTTTTTAATTTAGAACACAATTTTTTCTTAGTGCAGGGAATAAACACAGAACAGATCCATCAGCTAAGTGGTGGTCCTTATCTATTTCTCTCCCCCTGGATGCTAATTAAAGATAATAAACCTCACAGATCATTTCTCTGCAGCTTCAAACTCACCGTCACCTCTGCTCCCCTCACACTCGCACACACATGGCCAGATGGGGTGAGAGCTCATTTAGCACGCCGCTTCATGCGGTCCCTGAGGCGGCAGGTGGGTGTAAACCTAACGTCTCGGTAGATCTCTGATTCACCAAGACAAAAGTTGAGTGTGTGCTTAAATAAGCACTAGATGATAAAAATAGTGTCGCTAGCTTTCACGTATACATAAAGCAAGTTCTTATACAGATGACGGCATAAGCATACAAGTAGACACCCACTCTCTAACACAGAGAGACACAGAGTAATTCCTCTGTATGTCTAAGCTTAAACCCCTCGTTTATCTTCACTCCACGCCTTAAACACAGGTGTTTGGAGAGTGCTCAAATAGGAGCTTGAGCCCAGATAAAATGATATCATGTGTTTGAGTGCTCTATGTCTATAATTCTTTCTGTGTCATTTCCCTTTGCAAAATTCCCTCCTCCTTAGCTCAACTTAATTCAAGAGACTCAAGAGAACACTCCTCCTGAGGTCCTCACAGAGTAGGAACATAAGAAGGCAAGATCTGCTGTTTCCATAAGGGCTTAAAATGACCAGAAGAGTGTCTGATGAAACAGAATAAACTGTCGTGACTAACTTCTCCTCTCAAATTCTACGGCTCACTTAGCACACAAATCTTCTGCTCTGTGGTGTTGCCCATGTCTGTATTTATTCCTAATCATAACAGAGCTGGCAGATAATGGCTAATGCACAGGACAGTCGTAAAAATAACCGGGCACAGATCTGTTTGGATAAGCCACTTCTCCCACCCACCTTCTTCTCTGAGCTTCTATCATGTTTTATTACTCTATCTATCTATCTATCTATCTATCTATCTATCTATCTATCTATCTATCTATCTATCTATCTATCTATCTATCTATCTATCTATCTATCTATCTATCTATCTATCTGTCTATCTGTCTATCTGTCTATCTGTCTATCTGTCTATCTATCTATCTATCTATCTATCTATCTATCTATCTATCTATCTGTCTATCTGTCTGTCTGTCTGTCTGTCTGTCTGTCTGTCTGTCTGTCTGTCTGTCTGTCTGTCTGTCTGTCTGTCTGTCTGTCTGTCTGTCCGTCCGTCCGTCCGTCCGTCCGTCCGTCCGTCCGTCCGTCCGTCCGTCCGTCCGTCCGTCCGTCCACCTGTCTGTCCGTCCGTCCATCCGTCCACCTGTCTGTCCGTCCATCCGTCCTTCCGTCCATTGGTCTTTGGCAGGTAAGAAGGATTTCAAACGGAAAAGGATAAGTTCAACAATCTGTGTTGAAAGTATCCACACATTATAAATGGTAGGGTCTTTGAAGCAGGATTGCGCCCACAGCATAACATTTCCAAGTATACTCAACTGTTTTACCTTTTGTAATGCCATGCCACCAAAGCTTTTTTTTATATATATCACAGCCTCCCTGATTGACTTAAATGTGTGCATAAATCAGAGTTTGCATAATCTTGGCACTGATGACTGTCTTAATTGTTAATTTCATTCACCTGTCTAACTCTGCCCAGTTTCCAATTACTGCTCATCTAATCCACCTGCTCCTGCTTCTATTATTTATGCTCAGTAAAAGCCTTCGGGGCCAGATTATTTCTATTGTTCTAGTGCTCGTTCTTCCTGTTCCCATCTGAATGTTAGGCCGGAACTCTCTTTGGACTCCTGGAACCTTGTACCAGCCTGTTCCTATTCTGATCATTATCCATGACCAGCCTTCGGGCTCCTGGACCTCTGAGCCTTCCTGTTCTTATCTGTTTTCCTGACCTGGCTCCGATTCCTGCATGTTTCGCTAGGGCTGCAGCTGAGACAGACCATGTGGCCTCCGCCACATCTGGTTGGCAGCCTCCCCCTGGATCCTACCTCTTTCTATGGAGATGGACTGAACTGTTAAACTAGGTTAGTGACTCATATGGATAATCATCCCCCAACAGATTATCATGGTTACTAATATGTGTTTTTTTGCAACCAGATTTTCCATTGCTGGGCGCCGCCCCGACCTGACTGCTGGTACAGCGGATCCACAGCCCTCTCCTGTGTTTAATAAACACTTTGAATTATCCTACTGTCTGTCTCGCCTTGAATACTGGGTCCTTATGTCCTGTGTCATGAGAGATTTATGTTAATGTTGCTCAAATACCTCTTTAATTATGTTCTGTACTAATTTTCTGTTTCTAGACCTGTTGGATATATATTTGGATACAAGAAAGACAATAACTAGTTAAGGATTTCCGGTTTACAAAACAAATCAGATAAAGTTTACAAGAATTTTACAAGTATTCTCAGAAAAAAAATGTTAAAGCAGGAAAACATAGGGAGGAAGTTAAGCAACATCTGTAATCTTGTTAGATTAAACTGAAGCAGGATCATATTCAATTCAAGTCACTTCTGTTTATTTTTTATGGCACCAAATCCTTCTTTTTTCCCATACCAGACATACTAATTAAAAAATGTTCTATTTAAGGAAACCCAATAGATTGCATTAAATTAAATTAAAAATCCACTTTAAAAAGAATGGCTGCAGCAGAACCTGGCTTGGGGTTGAAGTCCCTCTTCAATGTCCAACTGCTGGTTTAAGACACAGCATACATACTGTTGCGACCCATTGTTGTTGATGTAACCAGAACAGCCGCTCTGAAGACACACCCCTCCGGCATAGGTTTTAAAAGAGCTAGCTTCCCATGTTAGCGTCCTATTTTACCATGGCCCTGTGCCACTGTAAGCTAGACAAAAGCACTTCCAGCTAAAGGCTACGCTACATAGCAACCAAATCCCTCCGGAGAAGTCTGCGCTTGCTGGACATAGTAAGACTACCCCTTTTCCTGTGATTCAGATGGAGCTGAACGCAGTGTTTTTATTCTTTCTGCAATTCAAACCAAGTGAATGCAGTGTATCCTGAATCCTGCTGCAGCAGAGACAGAAGAGCTAACCACTGAACAATGGGGGTCCCGATCGCTGTTCACCGAAGGAGTCATTAGAAACCACCGGACTGGGACTGCCTGAGACGGAGCAGCACAGAAGATGTGCTGCTAGAAGCTGCGGCTACGAGCTAACCACCGTAGCTAAAAGGGAGACGTCCCATGCTACAGTGAGTATTAAAATTAACCTTGTGGAAAATAGCCTGTTATTGTGCATCGGATTGATCCAAATCTCTTTGAGCTGCTGTTGGACGAACGGACTGGACCGAAGACGGGCCTGCAGAAACCGGACCGAGCTGAAGGCCTTCAGACCACCGAACCAAAACAGTAACTACATCCTCCCTCTCCTTTCCTTCTGATGCTTAATAAGTGCTCTGCTTGGGTGAACTAGGTAGAGTAGATAACTGTGTTGGTGTTTTTATTTGAATTAAGCTTTCTGATTCAACTACTGACTGTTTTTAAGGGTTTCACTGAATGCTAATGCTCACTACAGACTGAACGAGTCACATGTTGCTGAAGCTAACTGCTACATCGTGAGCTAACCCTCTCTGCATTTCAGTTGGACTTAACCAGAACCAGAATCCCTGGGGCCAGCTAAGCTAATGGGTCTTTCAGCCTCATTGTAGTTTAATACATTCCTGAGTCATTATTGATTTTTCACCATAAACTGAATGAAATTTCACAGTTTTGACTGCAGTTAACATCTCTGTTTCAGGGTTTATTTACACTTCTGTTGCTATTATAAAAGAAACTTTCAAATGCATTAAGCCTTAAACTTCGAACATCTCTCAGACTTTGAACAGACTCTTAAACCCCTTTTCCCTTTTTTTTCTTTAATTTTGCTTATTTTCAGTAGTTTTTAGTGTTTTGCTTAGTTATTAGATATAATACTGTGTGATTGTAGCTAATAAAGATACCATTGTATTTTTAACCCGTAGTCTTATGTGTTCATTTTACAGAGTGAACGATTTATCACACAGGCTGGATTCACTCTTCTTTCAGTAGCATCCGAATGAACAGAGGTACATTTATTTGGTTGGTGGTTAATAACTTTGCTAAGAGCCATAGCCTAAATTAATAAATTGGTGAAAGACAACTGGATTCAGGAGTCCAACTATTTAAGTAAGGGGCTAAAACACTGGTCAGTTATTAAAATTACAGTTATAATCATTCAACTGATAATAAATAACTAGTTTTACCCTTGATTTGAATAACCTATTAATTAACTAACTTCCAGTTCTAGTTATTTGATATATTCATAATCTTCTGGTAAGCTGGCACAACATCACAAAATTAACATAGAAGTATCACTGCAGGGGTACTTTCTATGTTGGAAAAAAAATTTAATTGCATTACTAGCTCCTTTATTGGCTTCATCTAAAACAGAAAAAATAGCTAAACATCCTCCAAACCGTCAAGCTAAAATACTTTTTCAGAATTCTGGTTCAAAAACGACCTTTTCATCTTTTTTTAAAATCTTTTACTGATTTTTACCTGATTCAAAGATAACACATGCTGTGTGGATCTACAGTATGTAATATGTTTACAATCTTAGTTTACAATTCAGTGAAAGAGTTTAAAAAACATCTCAACCATCTTTAGTAAAGCTTCCTTGATCCATTATCCCTCATGTCTTTCTCCAGCAGTCAGATGAAGGTCCAGCTACTATCTGCACCTCTTCAATCAGAGATTGAAACAGGAGAAGGCTTCAGGACTGTGGTAGACATCCTGACATGTACCACTGTCCTACAAAAAACACTCAATGACTACCTATCTATTGCACTGGTATTGGCCCCAAATAAACACTAGAGTGTCATACAAGCATTGGCTTTTTTCAGCAAATTGTTTTAAAAAGAAAAAAAATTCTATTCTTGGTTTGGACAGAAAACCCTACCTTTGAAGGTTTGTTATCTCCTAAATAAATAAAAAATGAAAAATTATTCTTATTTTTTAGCCTGGATGGAAGCATTCTGTATTAACAATCAGTTTTCCCCATTAATATTGTATTAGTTAAGTCATTCTATTAGTTCTCATTATTATTTTTTGCTTTTTAAGTTATTTGGGATGACAGGTGGTTGAAAAATATTTTTTGTAGGGGTTTAAGAGTGAAAGGTGACTGCTTACTAAATTAAATCTATTGTTATTTTTTTTTTTTACATTTTGAAAAACACTTTAGGTCTTTTTATGTTTTGCTTTAGAGAATACAAATTCCCCAAAATACAGCATCTGTCATTATATTGTTGCAAACCATTGAAATGACTCCTTTGTATGAATACATATCTGTCAGATTCTTTATTACTCAGATTTGTATTTAGGATCAGCTTACACCGAATGTCAAACTTTGGGATCATTTAAACAGTTTGTTGCAAATCCATTAAATACATTTTTCGGATTATGCAGTGGTGGAGCTATTGCCTTATGAAGAAAAAAATCACATTATGTTGTTACCCAAGAAACTTTGTTATTGTGAGTCATGCTTAACAGAAACGGAAACAATTAGGATGAAACACAAAAGCAAGACAGTTAATTGTTTGAGTAAACTCTTTGAACCTCCAAAGGAGGACATTGTGGGCCTGTAAAATGCTGATCCTCATGTCTGATGTGAATGGAAGGCCAATATTTTATATCTTTATGGAGTACTGGGAATACAATATATCTGACACAGCTTTATTGGCTTGCTCTTTAAAGACTTCCTGCAAAGAGTTAGTCTCAAAGGGACAGAGGGAGTCTAAGTCCTGTGGAAAAAAAGTTGTTTTTTCTCAATCTTCCATTTTATTTTGGGTGCTTTTTTTTTAAACAATGTTTTTTTGTGGCTGTCAAAACCTGCCTTTGCTTCTCACTAAAAGCTTATTTGTCATTCACAGACCTCCATACTTCTTGTTTTTGTTGTCGTGTTTCAGATGTTATAGAAAGTACTCTTGAGCTAATAAAGTACATACAGTAAGAAGATTTTGGTGTTCTACACTTTCTTTCCGAATGGCTAAGACGGGGGTAATGAGCAAATGTTCAGATGATGAGTCTTTTTTTCCAAGAATCTTTTCTCCCAAATGCCTGTGGCCTTTGGATGACTCCCCAAGGAGACCATTAATTTAGATATCTGTGTGTGTGTATGGATGTGAGTGTGTGTGTGCGATTGCGTATGGACATGGTCTGTATGTCACTCCCATACAAATGGAAGAATTTTGTTGCTTTGTTTTATCATACACTGACACAAGTGTGTACAAAAGCGAATCGTTTGCAAAGTGTTTGTCTACCTGCATGCAACAACACGATTTACTGCACAAACAACACAGTCTCAGTTGTGCTAACGTAACACCCCCTTATCACACATCCCTCCATCTCCGGACATCCTTCCGCACCTTTACCCTGACTCGCTCCCCAAATGCCACCCCAAAACATCCTTCCATGTCAACACCTCCCACCCCCATTTCACCCAAATTTAAACTTTTACCAGAATAAATCTGAGGAGGGCGCTCAAGCTTGCTATCTGTCTGTGCAGCAAAAAATAGCAAAACATTTCAAGCGCAAAAACTCTACAAACTCCCACCAATATTAGATTTACTGAATGTATATTTAATCCAATCAAGATGCATTTCAATCAGAATTTTAGGCTAAATGACAATATTTGGAGGTAACTTAATGTATAGTTAAAGGCAGCTCTGGTGACAGCCCCTACCCCCCAAAACGCCTGCAGTGAGAAGCTCATGTGTGCTTCTCAGTTGAGATTGTTATGTGCCGTTCAGACCATGCTCATCCATGTTCTTACAACAGTTTGTTTTGAGAGTGATCTGTTGTCTAGAGCGAGAGGAAGAATCCACTCCACGGAGCTTACAGCACCTCCTTCCCAATCCAAACAGTGTCTGTCTGAAATGCTGACAAATTGTACGGGCCCCAGTTCTGAAGCACAACTGTTTTGTTTTGTCACTGTTGAGAACATTGGAATGTCCCTTTATTTCCTCTTTTTGTCATTATAAAAGTCTGTTAATGTAATATTCAACAGCTGGTGTAATTTGAATCAGCAATTTGCATCTCAGTAATGTGTTTAGCAAGGCCGGTTATAGGCATATATGTGACGGCTAGAAGTAATATAAACAGGGTTGGCATGTGTCTTTTGGGGGCAGGTGGTCAAGTAAAAAAAAAAAGGAAACCTATCTATGAATTTAATAATGAAATAATTCTAAAAAGAAAAACATGACCAAGACTGATAGAAGAAAAAAAACGAATAGTTGAAACAAATAATCACACTGAACACAGGCATACAATATAAGATATACAACAAAAAAAATCTACAACACATTAATACAATGAAAATATGAAATGATATCTATTAAAATCATTCACTTTGAAATGTAAATTTAACAATTTTCTTTAAGACCCTTTTTATTAATTTCTGCTGCTTGTGTTTGAGCTTGGGTCACAGTTAATCTCAACTCCTACTCTAAAACAGATTAAAAATAATTGCCATGGTTTACCGTAGATATGTAAAGCTCTCGCTTTCTCACCTTTGAATAATGGGTAATAGAGTAACTACAAGTACAGCTGCAGGAAGGCTCCAAATTCCCCCTATTATTGTTTTATTACAATGTTTAAAGAAATTAATATGAAATATGAAATAATCTGTAAAATGTATTATAGGACATTTCAGCAAAACACCCTCCAAGATAAACCCTATCAAATAGGGATGAGTAAACAAATACAACAAAACAAATCCATCCATTAGGAGTCCAATAAAGGATGGGGTAGAAGTAAACACTTATACAGTCTCACACCCTCTCCATTTTTTAAACATTATTGATCAGTCAATCTCTTTGAAGGATTATACTTTTGTAAGGATAGTTGCATAGAACTTAATTTAAAACTGCTGAGCTTCATTTCCTCAATATATGACATTTGGAAATGGGTTTTTACCTCTCTTCTCAGTGCAGCAGGTGCTCTCTCTGCAGACCAGAGTGGAAGCAGATAAACCTCCTCCTTCATCAGTTGTCATGTCATCATTTTCACAACTAGTCTAAACATTGCTTTGTAGAGGAACCCCATCAGATTTTGCAGATGTGTTAATGTTGGGCAGTAAATCTCTCTTGGTGAGTGTTGGACTGACTGTCTGTCTGTGTAAGATCACACTCACCTCTGGAGCGGCAAGGAAAACGGATGGAGGACTTTTTAGCTCCTTTGGTCTGATCAGTGGCTGCTAATGTGCTTCCTTTAAGCAACTTCTTGTTTCAGTGTGAAATGGACTAATACATTTTTTAAAGAATGACTTATTAGCTGTTTTTGCTTTACAAATTTAATTTCATCAACCAATTACTGTATGCAGTTAAATTATTAATATTCATCACTTGTAGATTATGATACTTATTAATATTCTAAAGTATCCTTCAAGTCTAGGATTTTTATGGAAGCCCTGAAAGGCAAGAGAAAAAAAAATCTGGAAGGGAAAAATTTTGAAATTTATTTTGTTTTTTTCTGTCCTAATAGACAAGTTGAAAAAAAATAAAGGCAAATTTTTTTGTCTATTCTTGTAATACTTTGTTTTGCATGAAAGCCCTGATAGGCAAGAGAAAAAAATGTAGAAAAAAAAGAAATTCATATCAGAACATCATAAAATAATCTGATAATTTTCAATTGTCAAAATTATCTAAATCTGTCCTAAAGCCTGAGATGAATGCACTACAGAGACCAAAACACTGAGTGAAGGTCTACTTGGCGTCACAAATTAAGTACAACCTTTCGGATTACGCATAAGTTAAGACAGAGAGAATAACAACCAAGTGTTGCTGACTAAATCACTAGTTGATAATCAGCAAATATTGCCAAAACTGCATGACAAGACAATTTGGCAGTATAATTCTCTAGAAAATATAGGTTTGTGAAGTACAATACAAAGATGGAAAAGAAACATCAGCAATGGTGTTGAAGCAATTGATAGAGATAAACAAACTAAGAAGGCTTAAACGTGTATTTAAACTAACTACACTTTTCTACACTATGTCCAAGTGAAAAACATGTAAACCACAAGTAACGTAATTTAATCACGATCTAGTTGTCACATGTGTAAAATTCTGAAGAACAAAAACACCTACATACACTTCAAGCATTACAGGGCATATAGCAAAATAGTGGTCAAATGAAAGAAACACTGATATTGAAGACTTGCTTGGAAAAAGTGTATCTCCAGAAAAAAAAAAATAGGACAAGATCAGCTTAAAAGAACCATAACTTGTGAAACAATCTGCTTTGCATAAATTAGCCCATGTTTGGTGTTATAATGCACTGTGCCATATTTGACAAGACCCTAGTATACCATATCAGATACCAAGCCCTCAAACAGACAATAAAGCATGTGGTCCCTGAGCAGTCTATAATATTCCAGATGTGAGGCCATCTCTGACCACTAAGGCCAGGCCAAAAATAGCTCAAGCAATCAGTGACGTAACTTCATATGAAAATATTGAGCAGAATTCTTTCCCGATGATGTGGGAGACTGAGAAAGACATGAACCATGAAGGCAACAAATTCAAGCTATTGCTGTGGTGTTTATACCAGGTATTAAGTTTTAGTGGGTATCAAGCACAATGGTTCTCCACACAAACAAGAGGTTTATCCACTGGACTACTGATGTGGTGAGAATATCTGTAGCTTAACCCACTTTAACACTTTGGAAGTGATTGTGAACTTCAAGAGAATACCTCCCATACTACCTACTTACAAATTTTGGTGTTTTCATCAAGCTTATCTGATGCGATATTTTAAAATGTGCATGAGTAAAAGGCTGATGGAAACACACCATATATGTCCTGTCACTCAAAGTATTGGGGGAAACGTTATGGCTCCTAGCGGCATCTTGTGATGTGAAAGGTTCCCTATGCTAACTGCATTTGCGGGAGGAATCGTACTGTTTTTTTTCATCCTTGCTCTTTCATAACTACTAAGCCTAATCTGGACAGCACTAATTATAGTGAGAGTAGACACACTTCTGCGAGAGGTTGTTTCGGGACTTTGAGAGTAATGGGAAAGCACACAGACAAATTACCTGGGATTCCAATTACCTGGATAATTTAAAACCTGTGACTGTAAATCCCTGGGCATTCGGTAGAAAAAGTTCTATTAACTTTGGTTTTGTGCACATATATCACAGTGTGGTTTGGCTCACCAACAAAAGAGGACAGTTCAAAACTCCAGGAGCTGACCTTCGCTCCATCTAGGACTTGTTCACCTCCGGGTCCAGGAAAAAGACAGCTTATATCTCTGCAGGCCCCACACATTCTGGACACCTATGCAGCATGTTGAGCTAAAAGGAACAAATGCTAAAATAATTATGTAAAATAATGCAAACAAATGTACCTACAGACTGAAACTACACAGTGACAGCAAGCACAACAGACAGTTTCATTATATAGCGACAGTAAGTATTTTGCTTTAAAACCACTCGTCTTTTATTTTGTACTTCTTTATATATACTTTGTTTATAAACGAAATGCTGTTCCTTTTAACCTCTGTTTCATCTTAAAAATCATATTCTGAGTTTATTCACACAACCTTATGTGACAAAACTTATTCCACTTGACTTCTTATTTCCCTTGTTTAATAAAAAGAAGAAGGTTGAAACTTTTACGTGGTTATGTAGATTTAAGTAAGACTTTCATAATATTAAAACCTTAGGAAGATCAGAGGATTATTTTTATGTTGGAATACAAAACTATGGAATAAATGTGACATTATATCTGTTTAAAGTTATCTGTGAAAGTACAGGGGTAGGTAAGTGCCCCTGTTGCCTGGTGCACTGGTCCAAGTAAGAGCTAAGCTCGTATAAACACTCTTGGTCGTTCCCACGTCTCTGTTTATATAGGGAGACCCTGGAGCCGCACTACCAGAGATCTGGATTCTTTGTATACCATAGTTTCACACAACATTCATCTCTACCTCATAAAGAGACATTCACAGATACATTATATGTTGGTAAAGTAGAAATATACCTGAACACACAAACTGGTAATCTATAATATATATATCTAACTATCTCCATCTCTTGAACATGTATATGTTTATGCCTGTATTTTCTGTTTATTTCCAGCTCCACACCTGAGGTTCCCCGTCCTTTATAGTTCCAAGAAAAACATCTGACTCAAGGTCATCGAACCAGTATTGCTGTCAGGTTTGCAAACAGCCATGGAGACTCTTGAAAACTTTTAACTTTATTTTCTAAGTGCTTTTTGAAATGGACCTGTGATGTACGCCCAACATAAACAGAACTGGTGGATCCTAACAAACACACCCACTATATAGGAAAAGGCGAACTCTCCCTAACAGCGCATTTCTGCAAAGGCGACGTGGATTCCTCAGTGTTGTATCATTTTTTACTTAATTTTAATAAATTTATTTTGTGTTTTGTTATTGTTTAAAAAGCTACATTATACAAGACAAGATTGAAATGTATTTCTAGTATTTTTTAGCTACATAAACAGTAAAAAAACAACAAATTTTTACATCTCTATAAATCTAAAAGTGTTTTTTAGGGTTGTTTTTGGGTGGTTTATCAGTGCTTTCCCTGTTAAATTTTTTTAGGCTTTTATACATACAATCCCAATGAATATAAAGAACATCACTTCCTCACTTGTCATTGTTTTGTCTTTTTGACACAGTCAAAAGAGATATACCGACTGTTTACACATGAACATATTTGGATCTCTTAAGTTGTAAGTGCTTGCATCTGGGGGTTTACATACTGTATGTTATGACCTAATGAGAATAAGAGCATTGTTCTCCTGGGAAGAAGCTGTACTAGAAATATTCTGACAAACAAACTGTAAACACACTCCTGCACCCTGCGTCAGCTATCTCCCAACACACACACACAGACTTTAATGTGAGTGCTCCGACTTTCTAACCAACTCTAAATCTAAACTTTTATTGTAAACATCTTGGGACAAGAGTAACGTGGCTCTTGGGCAGAGTGGATGTGAACTAAAAGGATCCATTTCAGCAAGAAGAAAACCCCACAAGTATATAAGGAGAGGAGGAAAGAGACAATTCGGTAACCAGGGAGGTAAAACAATCACAGCTCCACTGAATCATAATGAAGTTATTTTTCTGTTTTGCTTGGGACGGGGCCAGGCGGGAGAAGTGTGTGCAGGGATCTGAGAAGAAGAGGGGATTGCAGCATTCAGTATCTTCATAAGCAAGAAATACGTCAAGCATATCAACGCACATGTAAACAAACACTGGTTTGAATGCGCACATAAGCATTCAGGCCTGAGTTTGGTTTAAACAGCTTTATCTTTTTGAGAGGACGTTCTTATCAGTTAGATGTTCTAACTGATGCATTGCAATGTGACTGCTATGAAAACATTTCGATTTGGGGGAAAAAAAGTCACAAAGTCTCATTCTTCCTGCTTAAAGATCGCTGTGGATTATTACACTATGCAGGTCTCATAGGATGACATTCATTGACTAAATTCATTCATGGACCACAGGAGTATCTGCTTATTCTCTTGCTGATATCACAAACATTCCCAGCTGCCTCTTAACTTTACTCCTGTTCCTTTTGTAGCTGTCTTAAAATTCCCAGTGGAGCGTTTACTGAGCAGATGTTCTAATTTCCCTTGGAGAATTCGCTAATCCTGTTGTTTTAAATGTTATTCCTCTCGAAAATATCTAAAGGTTTACATATGGTTGGGTGAAAACTGTATTAAATTATGATATTTATATATAAAAAGTTTTAATCCTAACTTGGAAGCATTTTTTGTCACTTTAAAAGTTTCAGATATCAGTAAGATTAAGTTTAGTGGTTATTTCATTAGCTATTTTTTGCAGGTGTGGCCTTTTTGTCTTGAGTTTGCAAAGAAAAAAAAAATGCAGCTTTTTATACCTATACAGCGCCACATGGGGGCACAAGATACACACAGTTCAAAAAATATATTTTTTAAATGTTATTTTACAAATCAAAGGTAGCTGGCAAAGAAAACTGTTGCATTTCTTAAGAGTTTGAAACTGGACCCAACTGCACTTTGAATAACACAACTTTTTTACTAATCTATTAGAATTTCCCCGTTGTGGGAAAATAAAGGGGTTTTCTGTTTCTTTATAAGTCAATAATTCACATTCACATAAATGCATCTATAGGTTTATTTTTTCAGTTTCATGACAGAACATTTCCAAATAGGATCACAAAAAGTCATATTGATGCAGATAGTAACCCCAATGTTGTTGGGTTGTTGGGTTAGAACTTCACCTGGATTATAATCTGCCTATTGATGGAGTGCAGAGGCCTTCAATGGTGCCTTTTATGGCTGCCTCACTTCCCCAGCTTGGGCTACAATCTCCCTTACCACCTTCCATCAGTGTGTGAATGTATGCATAAATGATAATGCAGTAAATGGAATGGAAAAACTGAATAAATAAAATGTAGTGTAAAGTTCTTTGGAGCCCTCTGACTTAAAAAGGCTTAATATAAATGCAGCTTGAGTGTCACCCTCACAAATATATCAATTTACACAAATGGCACAAAGCCTGTTGGCTAGAAGTCTGTAATTTAACCATCCATCCAGGAGGCTAATTTTATTTGCAATTTAAATTACATCTGCTTTAACATATCTTACACTGTAATTGCAAATACATCAGCAGTGTCTGCTTTTGAACAAATTTGTGAAAATCTGCCCTTGTTGAATCTGAAATCATTTTTACAGGTGCTGGTCATAAAATTAGAATATCATGAAAAAGTAGATTGATTTCAGTAATTCCATTTAAAAAGTGAAACTTGTATATTATATTCATACATTACATACAAACTCATATATTTCAGATGTTTATTTTGTTTAATTTTGATGATTACAAATGACAACAAATGAAAATCTCAAATTCATCATATCAGAAAATTAGAATATTACTGAAGACCAATAAAAACAAAGGATTTATAGAAATGTTGGCCAACTGAAAAGTATGAAGATGAAAAGTATGAGCATGTACAGCACTCAGTATTTAGTTGGGCCTCCTTTGGCCTGTATTACTGCAGCAATGCGGCGTGGCATGGAGTCGATCCGTCTGTGGCACTGCTCAGGTGTTATGATAGCCCAGGTTGCTCTAATAGTGGCTTTTAGCTCTTCTGAATTGTTGGGTCTGGTGTATTGCATCTTCTTCTTCACAATACCCCATAGATTTTCTATGGGGTTAAGGTCAGGAGAGTTTGCTGGCCAATTAAGAACAGGGATACCATGGTCCTTCAACCAGGTACTGGTAGCTTTGGCACTGTGTGCAGGTGCCAAGTCCTGTTGGAAAATGACATCTGCATCTCCAAAAAGTTGGTCAGCTGCAGGAAGCATGAAGTGCTCTAAAACTTCCTGGTATGTGGCTGCGTTGACCCTGGACCTCAGAAAACACAATGGACCAACACCAGCAGATGACATGGCACCCCAAACCATCACTGACTGTGGAAACTTTACACTGGACTTCAAGCAACGTGGATGAAGTGCCTCTCTTCTTTTCCTCCAGACTCTGGGACCTTGATTTCCAAAGGAAATGCAAAATTTACTTTCATCAGAGAACATGACTTTGGACCACTCACCAGCAGTCCAGTCCTGTTTCTCTTTAGCCCAGGCAAGACGCTTCTGACGCTGTCTGTGGTTCAAGAGTGGCTTGACACAAGGAATGTGACAGCAGAAACCCATGTCTTTCATACGTCTGTGTGTGGTGGTTCTTGAAGCACTCACTCCAGCTGCAGTCCACTCTTTGTGAATCTCCCCCACATTTTTGAATGGGTTTTGTTTCACAATCCTCTCCAGGGTGCGGTTATCTCTCTTGCTTGTACACTTTTTTCGACCACATCTTTTCCTTCCCTTCGCCTCTCTATTAATGTGCTTGGACACTGAGCTCTGTGAACAGCCAGCCTCTTTAGCGATGACCTTTTGTGTCTTGCCCTCCTTGTGCAAGGTGTCGATGGTCGTCTTTTGGACAACTGTCAAGTCAGCAGTCTTCCCCATGATTGTGTAGCCTATAGAACTAGACTGAAAGACCATTTAAAGGCTTTTGCAGGTGGTTTGAGTTAATTAGCTGATTAGAGTGTGGCACCAGGGGCCATCAATTTTGAACCTTTTCACAATATTCTAATTTTCTGATATGATGAATTTGAGATTTTCATTTGTTGTCATTTGTAATCATCAAAATTAAACAAAATAAACATCTGAAATATATGAGTTTGTATGTAATGTATGAATATAATATACAAGTTTCACTTTTTAAATGGAATTACTGAAATCAATCTACTTTTTCATGATATTCTAATTTTATGACCAGCACCTGTATGTGCTGTGCTGGAAGTGTCCTCTCAAAATAAGGTTGTGCTAAGAGCCTATTGGTATCTGATTAGAATATTTTTGTGTTACGCGAATTGATCTTTGAAACTTTGAGTGTTTTTGGTTTTTATTTAGCCTCAGAAGATCATTTCTGACAAAAATCTTAAATGTGTTATCATATGGAAGATAACCGAAAATGCTGTGGTGATGGTACATAGGCTGGAGGAATAAACACATCCCGCCACAAAAGCAGTTCTTAGTTTATGAACAAGCTAGTTAGATATTTGTTTTACCATCATTATCGTGTTGTTCTTCATGTCAAACTGTGTGGTTTTGACATCATGATGCAATTTCCGAGGTTTGCCTCATCAGTGAAGCTTTATGTCATTTTGGTACCTTAACCTATTTAAGCAAGTTAAGTGTTACTAATGCAAAATAGTCATGACTTAAATCAATTAAAGAAATTTTCTTAGTTAGCTCATGAAAACTTTGCAGATATTTCAGTAAGAGTGTTAAAAATGTTTAAAATTGCCAAAAAATATATTGAAAATGCAGCTTGCTATTTATTTTGATGATACTTGATTAATATCTTTTGTTAAACACATTTTTCAAACAAACTAACAATATGCTCTTATTCTTTTGTTATAACTATGATAATATTTCAGGATATTTTTTTCATACATTTATTAAATATGGCCATCTTTAGATGTATGAGTAAAATTTTCTTTTGTTAATAAGCACATTTCTAAATACTACATTTCCAAATACTACATTACAACTTCCTGATAATCGGAGGAAGGAATTTTCTTTCCAGTAATATGAAATCAAGAGGTGCAATTCTATTTTATTTCTTAGCTTTTGAAAGGTTTTAATGAGGTCGGAATTATTACGATTTAAATTGTTTACTATTTACGAGCAAAACGAGATTTTGTCTTTTATTTGTAAAAATAAATAAATAAATGACCATGTCAATGTTGTTTAATTGTTTTATTTTGAAAGACCTTTCCCGGATGGGACGTCACACAATCGTTACTCCTAACATCTTTTATTGTGAAAACTTTAAACGGAAACTCGCATGTTTTCCTGGTTTAGCTACTTTTTTTATCCATTGGTTGACTTTATTTAAGTCTGTAACTGCAGAGGGATTGCAGATGAGGTAGCTATAATAATTGCAACACCTCAAAAAATATTTATCTCTGTCTTAATACGCGGAAATCGCATTAAATAAACAAGCTAGTCTTCGTTCAGCACTTAGCCTGGTTAGCTAGTTTTCGTTGCTAACAACTTTCCATTCATTGCAGCCTGTGGCACTCTTCTTTGTTATAGCTTTCCTAACAACAAAATTAGCTGGTTTCACTTCAGTAGCTGGATGGTTCAAACTCTAGAATTTAATTGGTGTAAACTCGGTTATTCTAGTGAGGTTTTACGTTGATAGACGTATTACTACGGTGTTTTGTTTATAGCTAGCAGCCGGGGGCTAAACTGTGTTGATAAAAAGCTGATATTTGGCAAAATCGGTTCATTCCCAGTATACCATTTAACTGCGTATTTCTAAACTGATTAGCTTGATTCTTTCCCGATTTGTGTGTAATATGAATCTGATAAGTTCATGTCTAAAGGTTTAGGTAACTCAGCTTCAGGCACTTAGCTTATTGAAGTTTAGATTTTCCCTGACACAATTTCTTCAGATTTTTGATTGCTGTAGATTTGTCTTCCACGTGCAAATGTAAAACTTGTAAGCCCTCTGTTTTTGGAGTTTATTAAAATCCTAAACTGCACAACGAAGCCTTTTCATAAAACTGAAAATCCACCTGACCCCGTTACTTCAAAACCAAAACACCCCTGACCAGATAGAATAGAAAATCCTTTATTGCCCCAGACTAGGGGGAATTGTGGACCTTACAAATATAAGAATAAGTGGCATATTTAAAAAACAAACAAACAGAAGACTGTACTGTACAGTGCTTTTACAAATATAAACACTCTACAGTCATCTGAAGAATAAATAATCAATATACAGCTATATGTGAAAATAGCAGCAACACCAGAGATGTGCAAAATGACTGCAGCATATTATTTTAGTGACTAAGACAGAAACAGATGAACAAAATATAAATATGAAGTTGGGGGCATATAATATATTTAGAATTGCAGTCTATGATTAGATGATTAATGGGGAAATGGGTTTCTTGGCTGATCTAAAGAACAGAAGGATGCCTGATAAATATTTTTTTGGGTAGATGATTGGAAGTGTTATTAAGGGATAGGCTTTCTTAGAACGGCTATTTAATAATGAATGTAAGGACAAGTATAGCATAGAGGAAAGAGTGAATGAAGTTGATGTATCATAAGAGATGTTGTGAATAAGTAGTTGGAGCTTTAATTGATGGTTAGCGGCAGATAGGTTGAGGGCCGAGTGATGAATAGATAAGTGTATTGATGAATGGAAAATTCTGAAACAAGTGCATTATTTGATGCAAGTTTCTTACGTCTCTGTTAGTTAAAGTCAATGCTTACAGCCTAAATTGATCTGAAGAATTGATTAAGAGTTACAAACTTTCAACTAGGGCTGCAACTAACCACTTTTTTGCTAATCGGTTCATCTTTTGATCATTTTTTTAATTATTCAACTGATAATTGGATAGTAATAGATTTTAATTAAAAATTCAAACCAGCTGAGGTGAAAACTATGCAACTTCAATGGTTTGAAATTAGTGCATTGACATTTTTCCACTTGAATGCAAAATATATATATTACTTTGTAATTTGGGTATAGTTACTGCTCTGACAGGGTATGTTTGCTAATGGTGCTTATGGTTTGTTTTAGTCTCACTTTTCTACAGTTAATGGATAATCGATCACAAATTGGTTGACAATTATTTCAGTAATCTATTAATTATTTTAAATCCAAATAATTGTATTGGCCCTGCTTTAAACAGAGCGCTTCGATGGGTAACAAATTATTGCACCATGGGTTAAATTACGATTTGGTTAAAACGTGCAGTTTAAGCACTGCTAGTTTATAGAAATGGACATGGATGAATACAAGGGGGCCAGAAAACATTGCTGCTATTGGATCAGATTCTGAGAAGCAAGACATTCCCCATCTATTCCCTTTTAATTAGATTTTATATCTACATGCTGATTATCTTTCGAGTACTATTTCAATTCTGTTTGCCACTGTAATGTTGTAAACTCTAAAAGTATTCAGTTGTTTATGCATGACTTCCATTCAGTTCGTTCCATGTAATCCTGTCTAAAATTTAAATTTAGAACCAAAATAGACAGAGTCAATATTTAGGGTTTCTCTACCAACGCTATCAGCTAATAAGGAAAATTATCATATTTTCTGTTCATAGAACTGTTTTACAAGGATAATTTTTGCATTTTTACTCTGTGAAACACGATAAACTTAATTTTGCTTTAATATTAAAGTATGTTGTAGAGGCTTTACTTGTTTTACATTTTCTTAAGTAAATTAGTTCAATCAGTACTTTTACTTTTTCCAAAGTCGTTTTTTTTCTTAAACACATGTATCTGTACTTAAACTTATTATGAATGTGAGATCTTTCCAGAAATCCGCTTGCTCTTTAAGACAAGTCGGTCAACCCTTGCTCTAAGCTCTCGTTGTACTGCACGTAAAGAATGCCATTAAAATAAAATCAGATATTTAATGTATAAGAGCTATGAAGGTAATATGATATGATTTGAAAATTGAGAAAAAAATGGATTCGAAAAATTTCGCTGCAATCAAATGCAGACAAATATTATTTCAATTGAAATAGAAAATTGATTTTCAAAAGCTTAACATTTCTTTTTTTTTTCTCCGTTTAGTCTCTTCTCCCCATCATTCCTTAAAGTTATGGTGAGGGAAGAGTAAGAAGAAAGGGCCTCTAAACACTTTCCAATGGATTCCAAGAACGATGAAGCACTGGACATCATTGTTACGAATGTTGTGGCAACTTTCAGGACCAGATGTCACCTCAACCTTCGCAAAATTGCTTTAGAAGGAACCAACGTCATCTATAAGCCAGAAATGGGGGTAAGGGGAACTTAACCAAGAGGAACCATATCCTCACAATAGGAAGAAATGGGAAAAAAAAGCACAATGCTGGATCTTTAAAAGGTTTTCAAATGTTTGTTTTTTAGAAAGTGCTGATGAAACTACGGAAGCCCAAGATAACCGCTTCAATTTGGTCCTCAGGGAAAATAATCTGCACTGGAGCAACTAGGTGAGCAGACCTCATAGAAAGTATTGCTACGTACATGTAGAAGTTGGCATCTGGTCAGAACTAACACTGTAATCACAAGCAGGGCATTTTTCTTTTACCTGAAAAGCTAAGCACTTGTGCTGCCACTTAGTTGCTACAATAATAGTAAATGTTGCTGATCTGTTTCTAATACTCCAGTGGCGTTATCATGAGACTCACTGTAGATCATTATTGAATAAAGCCTCAGCTTCTTCCTCTAAGGGGTGATAATCATACAGGTGCTGGTCATAAAATTAGAATATCATGAAAAAGTAGATTGATTTCAGTAATTCCATTTAAAAAGTGAAACTTGTATATTATATTCATACATTACATACAAACTCATATATTTCAGATGTTTATTTTGTTTAATTTTGATGATTACAAATGACAACAAATGAAAATCTCAAATTCATCATATCAGAAAATTAGAATATTGTGAAAAGGTTCAAAATTGATGGCCCCTGGTGCCACACTCTAATCAGCTAATTAACTCAAACCACCTGCAAAAGCCTTTAAATGGTCTTTCAGTCTAGTTCTATAGGCTACACAATCATGGGGAAGACTGCTGACTTGACAGTTGTCCAAAAGACGACCATCGACACCTTGCACAAGGAGGGCAAGACACAAAAGGTCATCGCTAAAGAGGCTGGCTGTTCACAGAGCTCAGTGTCCAAGCACATTAATAGAGAGGCGAAGGGAAGGAAAAGATGTGGTCGAAAAAAGTGTACAAGCAAGAGAGATAACCGCACCCTGGAGAGGATTGTGAAACAAAACCCATTCAAAAATGTGGGGGAGATTCACAAAGAGTGGACTGCAGCTGGAGTGAGTGCTTCAAGAACCACCACACACAGACGTATGAAAGACATGGGTTTCTGCTGTCGCATTCCTTGTGTCAAGCCACTCTTGAACCACAGACAGCGTCAGAAGCGTCTTGCCTGGGCTAAAGAGAAACAGGACTGGACTGCTGGTGAGTGGTCCAAAGTCATGTTCTCTGATGAAAGTAAATTTTGCATTTCCTTTGGAAATCAAGGTCCCAGAGTCTGGAGGAAAAGAAGAGAGGCACTTCATCCACGTTGCTTGAAGTCCAGTGTAAAGTTTCCACAGTCAGTGATGGTTTGGGGTGCCATGTCATCTGCTGGTGTTGGTCCATTGTGTTTTCTGAGGTCCAGGGTCAACGCAGCCACATACCAGGAAGTTTTAGAGCACTTCATGCTTCCTGCAGCTGACCAACTTTTTGGAGATGCAGATTTCATTTTCCAACAGGACTTGGCACCTGCACACAGTGCCAAAGCTACCAGTACCTGGTTGAAGGACCATGGTATCCCTGTTCTTAATTGGCCAGCAAACTCTCCTGACCTTAACCCCATAGAAAATCTATGGGGTATTGTGAAGAAGAAGATGCAATACACCAGACCCAACAATTCAGAAGAGCTAAAAGCCACTATTAGAGCAACCTGGGCTATCATAACACCTGAGCAGTGCCACAGACTGATCGACTCCATGCCACGCCGCATTGCTGCAGTAATACAGGCCAAAGGAGGCCCAACTAAATACTGAGTGCTGTACATGCTCATACTTTTCATGTTCATACTTTTCAGTTGGCCAACATTTCTATAAATCCTTTGTTTTTATTGGTCTTCAGTAATATTCTAATTTTCTGATATGATGAATTTGAGATTTTCATTTGTTGTCATTTGTAATCATCAAAATTAAACAAAATAAACATCTGAAATATATGAGTTTGTATGTAATGTATGAATATAATATACAAGTTTCACTTTTTAAATGGAATTACTGAAATCAATCTACTTTTTCATGATATTCTAATTTTATGACCAGCACCTGTATATTCTGAGAGATGCCTTAAAAAAATTACTTCAATCAAAACGTTTTAAATTTGCATTATTAAAGATGGACCATCTTTTATTATTTAAAATTTTTAGGATGAGCTTGGATTTTTTGCTACTGGATTGTATTGTATTTGGGAGGCTTGTTATTGAATAAATGACGGAAAAATACTGTAATTTTAAAACACGATATTTTATGAATAGACTTTCAAAGAGTATGTTAAAAGAATGAATTCAGAAGGTGGGCAAAACTATTGCTAAAGATAAAGAAAATACAAGGTATTCCCAAAAAAGTAAAACAAAAAAACAAAACAAAAAAACAATCTACTGGACTTTGTTTCCAAGTTTGAAGACGTTTTGAAGAAGTTACAAGACCGTTTTGCAGGGGCTCCACCTTACCTGAATCTGAGTCAAAAAATATCGCAATGAAGCTTTCCAACCTTAAAAACTGGGAGTTCATTGCCAAAGATAAATTGACAAAGAAAAACAAAACAAAAGCAAACAGTGAAAACATGCAAAGAACCTGTCAGCCATGATAATAAGGGTTCAACAGTAGAAAGTGTCAAAAGACTAGGTTTCTCCAGCTGTGTGAAATGTAAGGCACTGCTGACATGCTCTTTAGGATTGATTCCCACAATTAGCAGCGAAGGTGTGCTGGATTTCATTTTGTCTGTAAAAACTAGGAAGGATTGATTATATCTACATTAATGTCTGTTTCAGATGTTTTTGGTCACATTTCTGACTCACTGGTTAAACAAGTAAAACTGGACTCATATTTGTTGTTTTTCTTTAACCAATGTTGAATTCTATCTTGTTGTTGGTCCATGTGTTTTGGGTAATAACACTGATGCTAAAATTGGATATCTACCTATTTGGTAGATCATTTTAGGCGCAAAAGGAAGCATAACCTCTATGTTTAATTTTTTTTTTGGAGAATCTATAAATACTGTTATTTTTACTTGCAGTGAGATTTCACAGTAGTGTCCATACCTAATTTTTTATCCGAAATAATATCAAAATCTAAAATTCGGTCTTCCTTGATAAAAGGAGAGTATAGGTACAGTTTCTCATACTGTTTGTGGAAAGCTGGTAAATGGATTTATAATTTTTTAATCTTCTACAGGGTTACTTCTTTTGTATTTGATGCTTTCTAAAACTCCTCCTCTCTGCTTTCTTATCTAGTGAGGAAGAGGCAAAGCTTGGTGCTCGCAGGTTAGCTCGCTGTCTCCAGAAACTTGGCTTTAAGGTGAGAACCATCACACACAGAAGGTACCAACTAGTAGAAGCAGCCTTTCTTTGTTGCGTAAGAAAATTGAAATGATAATCATAACCCTCAGATAAAAAAAAAGGTATGATAAAACATGGGTAGTATTGGACATTTAGGATCGATAATCATCTGGAACTGGTTCCAGCCTTTTATTTCTCCTGAAATTAAACATTTTTTTTTATTTTCGATTCCTAGCTTAGATGCCCAATCCATCCACCAGAAATGGAAATTTCCAAATACTAGCGAAGATGAATCCACAGCGGTGTACGCAAAGCCATTTAATGTTTGAGCTGCAGCTGTTTGCACTGCACTTTGTAAAAGTGTGGTTTAAAATTAATTAAGGAGATTATTAGGCATCTAGCTGCGACCATGGCGATGGGATTATACAGTAGTAGCCATTCAAAATTTCCCCACTTTCCTTGATGGGCCCTTGGCTGGTCCTCTCCAATTCCTTTTTAACTTTGTACTAAAATATTTTTTCTGTCATGATTTTTGGACATTTAGACCCTAAAGAGAAGCGTCATCTCCTGGTCAGACCCTGTAATTCAGTGAAAGGGTGGAGTTAGAGTGAAGAAAATGCACACCAAGGAGAAAGCCAGTGGCTGAAAGTTGGAGGGGATTTTGCTGGGATTAGCATGAAAGTGGGCTGCCATTCGGCTATCGTTTGACTGGAGGGGCCATTTTGAATGGCGGCTACTGTATAGTGCAAAGGACGGCATAATTAATCACTGCCACCGGAGTCCGAGTTAGAGCATCTTCCGGAGTTCGTTCCTCGGCTACAATAGTAGTGCAGCTTCTGCAGGGAGAGCGAAACCTTTTCCTGTTTTTTTTTGTTTTTGTTTTTTTTTACGTTTTAACAGATAGCTGCCTCTTTTCCTTCAATGTCTGGATGGAATGAAAAGCATTTTGACAGAATAATGTTCAGCATATTCATCTGCATTTTAGTTTATTTGGAATCATATCATCAAACCCATTAACTGAATAATAAAGTATGAAATTGATCGTTTCTCTTTCCACAAAATGTCACTGCTTCCATGTGTTTAGAGTAGAGCTGCGGTTCAGTAAAGGGTGCTGAGGATATAAACTCTGTCAGGATGCCTTCCTGCTGCGCTGCTTTCTCTTACAGCTCAGACACTGGCATCGTCTGGCATTGCACCGGCATCAGAAAGGAAGTAATAATACTCTCTTAGACAACATTAGTACCTGAAGCCTAAAAACAAGGATATATGTAAACCTGTTTTTGAGGTTTTAAACAAAAAGTTTCATATGAAAATGTATTTCTATCTTTAGAAAATGTATTAGATTATATTAGAGTTCATAGGTTCAATATATATATACTGGTTGAAAATAGCAGGTTGATAATTGATAGTAACGTTTACAAAAAGATGTTTGAGGAATTAAAGCTCATTTAAAAGTTCAGACTATTTCAGGCTGACAGAACTCCGGTTAGCCGGCTTATTTAAAACAAGAAATTTTCTTCTTTTTCTTAAAAAAAATCGTAAAGAACCAGAATCGAAATGAGGAATCAGATTCTTTTAAATTCAAAAATTGCCCGGACCTATACATGAGTTGAACACTTACAGGTGCTGGTCATAAAATTAGAATATCATGAAAAAGTAGATTGATTTCAGTAATTCCATTTAAAAAGTGAAACTTGTATATTATATTCATACATTACATACAAACTCATATATTTCAGATGTTTATTTTGTTTAATTTTGATGATTACAAATGACAACAAATGAAAATCTCAAATTCATCATATCAGAAAATTAGAATATTGTGAAAAGGTTCAAAATTGATGGCCCCTGGTGCCACACTCTAATCAGCTAATTAACTCAAACCACCTGCAAAAGCCTTTAAATGGTCTTTCAGTCTAGTTCTATAGGCTACACAATCATGGGGAAGACTGCTGACTTGACAGTTGTCCAAAAGACGACCATCGACACCTTGCACAAGGAGGGCAAGACACAAAAGGTCATCGCTAAAGAGGCTGGCTGTTCACAGAGCTCAGTGTCCAAGCACATTAATAGAGAGGCGAAGGGAAGGAAAAGATGTGGTCGAAAAAAGTGTACAAGCAAGAGAGATAACCGCACCCTGGAGAGGATTGTGAAACAAAACCCATTCAAAAATGTGGGGGAGATTCACAAAGAGTGGACTGCAGCTGGAGTGAGTGCTTCAAGAACCACCACACACAGACGTATGAAAGACATGGGTTTCTGCTGTCGCATTCCTTGTGTCAAGCCACTCTTGAACCACAGACAGCGTCAGAAGCGTCTTGCCTGGGCTAAAGAGAAACAGGACTGGACTGCTGGTGAGTGGTCCAAAGTCATGTTCTCTGATGAAAGTAAATTTTGCATTTCCTTTGGAAATCAAGGTCCCAGAGTCTGGAGGAAAAGAAGAGAGGCACTTCATCCACGTTGCTTGAAGTCCAGTGTAAAGTTTCCACAGTCAGTGATGGTTTGGGGTGCCATGTCATCTGCTGGTGTTGGTCCATTGTGTTTTCTGAGGTCCAGGGTCAACGCAGCCACATACCAGGAAGTTTTAGAGCACTTCATGCTTCCTGCAGCTGACCAACTTTTTGGAGATGCAGATTTCATTTTCCAACAGGACTTGGCACCTGCACACAGTGCCAAAGCTACCAGTACCTGGTTGAAGGACCAAGGTATCCCTGTTCTTAATTGGCCAGCAAACTCTCCTGACCTTAACCCCATAGAAAATCTATGGGGTATTGTGAAGAAGAAGATGCAATACACCAGACCCAACAATTCAGAAGAGCTAAAAGCCACTATTAGAGCAACCTGGGCTATCATAACACCTGAGCAGTGCCACAGACTGATCGACTCCATGCCACGCCGCATTGCTGCAGTAATACAGGCCAAAGGAGGCCCAACTAAATACTGAGTGCTGTACATGCTCATACTTTTCATGTTCATACTTTTCAGTTGGCCAACATTTCTATAAATCCTTTGTTTTTATTGGTCTTCAGTAATATTCTAATTTTCTGATATGATGAATTTGAGATTTTCATTTGTTGTCATTTGTAATCATCAAAATTAAACAAAATAAACATCTGAAATATATGAGTTTGTATGTAATGTATGAATATAATATACAAGTTTCACTTTTTAAATGGAATTACTGAAATCAATCTACTTTTTCATGATATTCTAATTTTATGACCAGCACCTGTACATCAAATGACTGAGGAATAAGATCATGATTTGTCTTTTTACTTGTCAAACATGCCTCTTAGTTAATGAAACACAACCTCAGAGAAGGGTTGCCTACTGGTACACATATTGTTTGATTTAGTTTAAATTAAGGTTCACAAGAATCGGAGTAAAGTTATTGTCCGGCTCAAATACCATCCATAAAACTTCCCACACCGCCGATTCCGATGTTTTGTTTACATATCTTAGATTTACCATTGCTTAACCGTAGAGATCTTCACAGAAACGATGGTTCTGGCAGTTTTCTTGCATATAAACTCATCTGTTCCTTGTCTGTGCAGGTGAGATTCTCAGCTTTCAGAGTTGTGAACGTGCTCGCAGTGTGCTCCATGCCGTTCGCAGTGCATCTTATAAACTTTACAAATAACAACCGGCCCATTGCCAGGTAACGCACAATTATTATCACATCATCAATACTCTTTATTGTTGGACTCTTTACATCTCACATTTCAGTCCCAAATATGCTGTTTTCACTTTTCTCCTGCTTTTAGCTAATTTCATTGACATTAATTTAGATTTTTTTTCCCCACATTGAAACTTGTAATTATTTCAATTTGCCAGCCTGCAATAAGATTGTTTTGCAATATTTGCTAATAAATATCGCCCTCTAGTGGCCTTTTTTTTGTACAAAGCCAAAGTCAAATATGTATTGTTGCTTCTAAGTCTTTTTGTTTATTCTGTATCCTTTAACTTTGTACATTTTACTGTTTGTCAGCTATGAACCCGAGCTCCATCCTGCTGCTACTTATCGAATCAAAAATCTGAAGGCTACAGTCCAGGTGTTTTCTACGGGCAGCCTCACAGTGACAGGTCTGTTACTTTCACATGACCACGCGCTCACACATGCCAATAACCATTGGCCTCCTGTATTTATTGGGATTGGGATGTGGTAGCAATACACTTTTTTTCTTTTACTAGAAGTTTCTTAATACATCTCTGTATTACAGCAATGGATCTACTAAATATAAAGTTTACTGTTTTTTGCAGTATGCAAACCAGTAAAGTTGTGTCACAAATCATGGTGCTATTGACTATCAGTGGTTTCAGGTAAATAAATAAATTAGAAAATTATGAAAAACTTTATTTTTAGCTCATATAAGAAAGTGAAACTGGCTACAAATATATAAGACTGACAAAAAAATGATTTTTAGGGCAGAAATGTTAGGGCCACCTTACTACCTGTGTGATCTTGGAGAAGGCGGCTGACTTCAGCACAATGACTGCAGCACAATGACTGCAGCACAATTTGCTGTATTCATGTCATTTTAAAGGAAGGAGCAGTGACAGTTGTAGCTTTGAGACTGCAAATTCTCATTTTAAAAATCTTTGGATATATCAAGGTTTCAGTGTCTGGAGGATGAGTGGAGAAACACATGATCAAAGTAGCTTCGGCTCCATTGTTTCATTTCTATAGTCATTGATTTTGGATGCAAATTCACCTGCTCCAGTCAGAGCACCTGGTTCTTCCATAATAGAGAAGCTTGATGGAGATGATTAGGACTAAAAGTATCCATCTGTCAAACCTCGTGTCTGAGCTAGATCAGCTTTCCAATGTTGTTTCAGTCCTGAAAAGATGACAACACTGTAAAAAAGTGAGATAAGCTGAAAAAATTGGGAGTTTTATAGCTGGAATAGAAACTGTTCTGGCTTGTCCAGTGGCTTTGTCCTAATTAATATGCTTGAGGACCATTAAACTCTTTTGACCTAAACTTTATGGTGAATTTTGAAGAGAAAGATGAGACCCTCTAGACTGAACTATTCTGATAACTTGAAGGTTGCTTTTTAGCAGCATAGGCTTTAATTACAACTAACCAGAGCCATAGACTAATTGCTTATATGCCACATTTATGGAGCAATTTACACCAAAGGAGCTGCGAGTGCATCTACTGTACACATTGCTCAGTTAGCTGTTATTTCTATTTCCTTTATATTTATCTTCCCAGCTTTAATCTAGAATTATAAGAATAAATTATTTGAATTTCATGAATGATTTTCACTTTGTATTACTGAAATGATTAACTTTTAGCTGCATATATCTTATTACCATCTAAATATGTTTTAATGCTGTCGCACATTTCTCACTGCCCCTCATGTTAAGGACCAAATGTGCAGAACGTCGCAGCTGCTGTGGAACACATCTATCCAATACTGTATGAGTGTCAGAAGCCCCGCTGCAAATAAACGAGTACAGAGGGAATCCATGCGAGTAGCACCTTTATCCTTGGACGGATGAAAGCAGCGGACAGACTGGACGGGAACTGGACTCGTTTACCGCTTATTGGAGTAGGAGAAAGATAATTACTATGGGTGTCTTTCTGCATGGACACAGGAAAAAAAATCTTGACAGATACATCATCATATTATAAGTTCTCCCTTTGTGTTTTATCGATGGAAAATCTCCGTCCTTCTATAGACAAGACATCCATCCTATAATGTACCATTTTTGTTGAAGCCAACACATTCAAACAACACATAGGAATGTATACAAATTTAGATGAGATCCTAAATGCATTCTTTCTTAGGTTTTCCTTTTTAACATTTGGTTATCTGCCCTTTGTTAAAAATGGACACACCTCGTTACTTTACGCCCTTTCCTCATAGTTGTTTTCTCTCTTGCTAAAATAGTGTATATTTATTCTAATGTTTGATAGGGTACTAGTGTAAACTATCTCCTGTTTGTTTTTAAATGTGAATTTTAATGCAGGTTTTTTTTCCAATACTTGAGTGTTAATAAACTGATTCAATTGCATTTCATTAACTTTCAAAGCCCATTTTTATTATCCCTCAAAAAGAAAACAAACTCATTAAAAGGCTTAAAGTAGCAGACAGTTAATGTGAAACAGTACATTGGAAAATAAACAATCACCCTGTGGAGAGTTGTAACACTTTTCAGTGAAATGTACTTAAAGATTTTACAGTGAAAAACATTTAGGTAGCTCTAAAACGGCATGAAAAACGAACTCCCGGAACAGAAAGCAGTGTTTTTATTATCATAGATGCAAAACCTCTGAATGCTCGGTTTAAGCTATCTGAGAAAAAACGTATATTGTATGTGGACGTCTTAAGCATCTCCTTCTTAAGATGATAAATCCAGACCTGTTTGGTTTTTATGTGTGACTGAGTACTTTCTGAATCAGTGGTGAGTAATAATTTGTGACACTTAAAACTTTTGTATTCTGTATGAAAATAAAAAGACCATTAAACAACTGCTGGCTGCCTGTTTCTTGTTACAGCAAAGGTTTTCTGTTCTACAAAAACCCTCCTAGAAATAGTTTTCATTTACAAATGAAAATTTTTTTCATTGGACCTTGAAATGATTAGTTACAGCATTAAAAGTACCTTTAAAGTTTATTTTTTCTTGTTTTGCAAAAGAATAATGAATGAAAAATAAAACTGAAGTAAAAAAAAAAAGATAATTAAAAATACAATATTAGTGAACCCCGAGCTGACCTAATCTTAGAAAATCTCACTTTTCAGCTTCTTCCTATTCCTGTTATTCCAACAGCCTAATGATTGAGCTTTAATATCTGGACCAGCTAACACTTTACGGATGAACAGTTGTTTCTCAAATTTTGTTACATCTGCTGCAGATTTTGATGGCTGCAAATGGTATTTAGATGCTTCTGGGGCCCTCTGTCGATGGGGTCCTGTTGATCAGGCTCTCCTGGGGCTGTGCCTGCCTGAAAAGCTGCACCTCAAAGCTCTTCCTGTTGATTCAGAGAAAGTGGAAAGAGAACAAATAAGTATTTTATCTTACAAATCAACCCTCTAGCAGACATGCAGGCTTTCACTTCTCACTTCTTCGCCAGCTCTTTTGATATCTCTTCCAGTGTCCGGCCCTTGGTCTCAGGGACACAGAGGATGACAAAAACCAATAGAACAAAACTCATGGCGGAGTATAGAAACATTACGTTTGGAACGCCAATCTTTTCTGGAGATAAAAAAGACACATTCACACTTTATTCACTTGGGAAATGGTAAAAATGTGATTATATATGGTATATTCTAAAATTATTATTAATCAGTGTCACAGGCAGTAATAAATTAGACCAAAGGATTCCTTTTCAGCCCTTTGGAATGATAGATAATATAATCTGAACTAAAACTAAACAGAACCTGTTAATTTATGCAAAACAATATGTAAAATATCTCTCATGGAAATCCTAACCACAAGAAATATACAGAGTGAAAATATTAGGACACATGGAGTAAGTTGTCTCTAAAAGATGTATGAGTAGGTGTCTGAAACTAGATATAAATTAGCATGAATACATTTAAGCTCTTTATCTGTTCGTTGTTTTTAACTCATGGATAGCCAACATCCTCACAGATGGAACATTGTTTTATCTTTGAAAATGCAAGTTTTCAAGTACATATCAACACCCCTGGTGGCAATGTAACCCCCATTATGCAGGAAGAGGAGGAAGAAGTCAAAAGAATTAAAAAATTTATTGAACCTAAAGCATTTTATGAAAAAAAAAAACACATATAGACTGAAGCATTGAGGTGGAAGTATCATTGGTTTAAGAGACACTTTGCTGCAGAAGGACCAAGCCGGCCCATAATCATAGGATTCATCATGAATTCTAATTTATGTTGCAGAAGGTTTTAGGAAAATTTGAAATTAACTAAAAAATAATAAAAACTCCACATACAAGAAGCTCCTTAAAAATCTATTAACTGAAAACTAATAGCAGAGAAAACCTTGGGAATGAAGCACCTCAGTGAAGTTAAATGAATAAAGGGGAGAATCATTCGCTACAAGAAGGTCAGGTGGCCTAAAGAAAACTGTCCTTGATATATCGTTTCATAAACAAAAAATTTATTTTTTTATATTCATCTGATATTAAACCACGTTTTTTTAGATTAATAAAATAACTGTTAGACTTTGATATTGAACACTGCATAATAAATGGTTGTCATAAAGGTTTAACATAACTTGATATAGAATGGAGCTGTCTGATCTGAAATCAGGGATTTTACAAATCTTGCAGAAACTAATCTTTTCCCTTCCCTTTGGCAAAGTTGTGTTGTAAATCATTTGTTACTAATGACTACTGCGCATAGAAGCTGTTTGTATAACTACCGATTATCTGTCTCTCTAGCTTTATGGTAACTCATGCAATCTTGATAGAACACATTTACTAACATACAAACCTGTGATGGTGAGGAATGTCATGGAAATGAGCAGGTTTGTGGCCCAGTTCACTGCCGACACGACCGACACGGCCCTGCCTCTGACTCCCATGGGAAAGATTTCACTGAGGACCACATACACCACTGAGAAGAGAAGAACATGAAGACAATGAAAAGGGTCATTAGTAGAAACTTCTGAGTCAGGGTTTATGTTGCATTATCAGGGGAGCTGAGTTCCTATCACCTTATTAACCTAATCCTATTTACTGTATGACTGTAACTCGTGTACCTTGCTCTCCTTCGTGCAATGACTTAATTTACTGCCCTCTTTAACTACATAGAGATGTTGTATTGGACGAAGACCAAGGGGAAATCGTGATTGATAAGCATTTATAAGATTGTCGTAAAACTTTTCATACCCCTTGAAATGTTTTTGTATAGTAGGATGTTAAACTGCAGTTGAACATTATTCAACTTTCTATTTGATAAACAAATAAACATTTTGTATTCTTTTAACTTGAAATACATAGTTTTAACTTTCCCACCAAAAAAGTCTAAAAGAGTCCCTGCAGAATCTAGGCCCCATTATTCTGATGTCTTTAAATAAAATCCAGTACATTTTTAAATGCAATAAAACGATTATTTTGCAAATCGAGTAATCTGTTGATTATTTTTTTAATCAATTCATTAATAATCGGACAACCAAAGAATCCTTAAAGAAGATTTTCACTATTCTAAATCAGGTAGAACTAAAATGTTCCCACTTGGGGAGTGCTGGATTTAACATACTGACAAACAAAACAGTTTTTTTTATCTTAAATGCAAAATGTTTACATATTTTCTTTTACAATTTTGATATAATTACTGCTCTAAGTGGGTTGCTCTGTCAGCTAAAGGCATATTTTAGAGTCTCGTTTAACGATTAATCGATTGCTAAATTATTATTATAAATTTGTCCAATTATTTGTTTCAGCCCTAAAATAAATACTGAAAGCCCAGAAGGATGGAATTTAATCTTGGAATCTGTTCCGTGAAGGTGTCAGAGATTTTCAAGCTAAGCGATGAGCCAAACCATAACGAAGACAATAAAACCTAAAAAAAAAAAAAAAAAAGCCAATTTCCAATAGTACCTATTCTACTCGATTCATCCTGAGATGCGGTGAAATGATGTGAAACACAACAGCTATTTAACTTATAGGTGTTGTCAGGCTCAGAGTGAACCAAGATGGCCAAGAGGAAGCACTATAAGTACAAGAGAGAAGGAAGCTATGGAGTGGTATTAATAAATAGTAAAAGCAAGTGAAGCTAAAAGGGTAAGATACTGCTAACTAATACTAGATTGCTACGGTGGTCATATACTCAATTAGCTAGCATACAAGGCTTTATTAGATGAAGACATTAGATATTATAATGTAAATGATGTCCTGTGATGCTGACTCTAGGAGCTATCTCTCCATTTTTAGTTAAATCTTAGAATTTTGATTATTTCATTTGATTTGTTATTTAGAATAAGATTTGTTTAGTGATTCAGTTAATTAGTTAATTTTAGCTTGAGATGTGGGTGTTTCACAGTATAAATAGGGAGGTCTTAGGTAGCTCATGATGCACGTGGGTGGTCATATGGTTTTTTACAAGTTCTCAGTTTTTAGCCAGTCAATCAATCAGTCAGTCAATCAGAGACCAGGTGCAGGAATCAGAGTGAGAGCAATAGAAGAATCCTGTGAAGCCTATACCCTGTTTGTCATAATGGAGAAATAAAGCAAGCAGAGAACTGGATTTTGACCCTTTTTGATCTTTTTGGACTGCATAAGCCAGAATCCACGGTGCATCAGGTGGCTATTTGAGTTGAACTCACCTTTTGCTTTGATCACGTCTTAAGTTCTTAGAATTTCGAATTTTAGTTTTGTAAAAATAGTCACTACACTGACCCTACTACCAACTCAATGACAGTTTTGAGACATACTCCTTTCAACAAGGTACTGAAGGCAGTAACTGTTACAGTTAAACATAATGTAACCTGAAACCAACTGAATGAAATCAATGTTTAGCCTGTTTGAAGGTCAGCTGCAAACTATCAAAACAAAAATATTGGAAGGCACTGTAGCAGGGGATGCATATAAGTTCAATGACAGACATCTCCAGCAGTCTATAGGCGAAAGGCAAAATAACACCCTGGACATGTAGGCAGTGCATCGCAGGGCAACAATTAGACATACAACCCCAGCAATCAAATCCAAGGCCCTCTTGTTGCAAGGCAACAGCACTACAACCTGCAGAACTTTAACAGCGACAAGAGAACAAGACATCATCACAGAGCCTGTAAAAGGAGATTTAGGGAGAAAGAAAAAAAGGAAGAAAAAATATATGGTGGATATATATATATCTCATAATATATCTCAGAGTGTGCTCCTATGAAGCAGTTAATGTGTATTAAATTATTATATGCCTACCTTGGTTTAAAATGTTATGTGTCAGCTGTTAAAAGTTTGAATTTGTTGAATGTCTGACAGGTGCTTCCTGAGCTATTGTATGTCAGAAAGTTAGCTTTTCCAGTTTTCATGATTGATGTTTAATATTTTAAATTTAGCTTTTATAATTTCGATTTTTTAAAAATGTTTTTAGCATTTTGAAATTAATACAGTGGGACAAAAAAGCACATAGTCAGCCACTGATTGTGCACGTTATCCTGCTTAGAAAGATGAGAGAGCTCTGTAATTTTCCTCATACTTTAACTGCTACTACTACTTTCCTCCACTTCAACTATGAGAGATAAAATCACATTGTTGGATCTTTAAGGTTAGGCTACAAAGTATTGAGTCAAACTTTTGTTATAGACTAAACAGTTATTTTCCACCATAATTCAGAATAAATTTTAAAATCCTGTGCATTTAAGATTAAAAAAATGTTTTTGTCTTTACAGATGCTCTACCCAGAACTCCTGAAGTGGAAAAGTTTTAATCTCACCTCATTAAATTTTGTAAAAAAAATCTTTAAGGAACCTTGGGCTATCTAATTATTAATCAACTAATCAACTGATTAACCGAAATAATCGTTAGTTGCAGCCCTAGTTGACAAAATGAGTTTTTGGCCCACTGTATATGTTTTCGACATTTAAAATTATTTGTTATTATCATCATTTACAATAATATTACTGTTATTACATTTTTTCAATTCTTATCATTAGTAGCTCTAACTGAACATCATCTTTCTTTCATGGCCACCCAGTTTGTGCAGACTGCCAGTAGCACAAACCATGTGCAGGCTATTGTGAACTGCTGTGCAAACCTGTTCTGCATTGCCCACGCAATTTTTGTATATTATCAGTAAGATGCCCACTTATCACACGTTCATTGTTTATTTTGGTTTGCTTATTGTTTTCCTTATTAATTCCTTATTTAAAGTCGTAGGGAAACGGCTGTTCCAACAGTTGCATTTCAGAATTCTCACGAGTGGTGAACGACGAGTGAATAAAATTAATATGATTGGTCATTTATCAAGAGGGCGGGATTGTTGTGGCGGAAGGTTTGCAAGCAAGTGTCATTGTGGCCGGTTTCTTGGCAGCATCTTGCTAACCAGTTAGCAACTTAGTGCTAGTAGGTTCCCAATGGGAAATTCCATTGGGACCATGTAGCACTAAATTGGCGACTTAGAAACGACACTGTCAAGGAACGTTATGGACAGCGGAAACATGCAAGAGGAGGAGAGTTTTGTGTTGGAGGTCATGGATGAGTCTCCTCTATCATACATTTTTTATTAGAGGAGGAAAGCGGGGACGAAGTTGTTGTGGAAGAGGATGCCAGGGCGGCAGAAGGTTTGTTTGGTGTAGAAGGCTTACAGCCGTACATGTTTGAGCCCTTGCCTCACAACGCTGCCAGTTCTGTTAGCTCTACGCCTGCTGAAGATATCGTCTGATAAAGAGTGCATTTATATACATGTTTAGGCCAGAATGATTTGACAATTAAAAATGATTTCCCTACGACTTCAAAGAATCCTTAGTTGGAATTTTTAAATGACGAGCCCTGTGTGTGCTTTAAAACTACCCATGATTTACCCTGAGGATGTACTGTAATTGTAAAACAGGTTCTTGTCTTTATGCCCTTAAGACTTTTAGCTGTAATTCCATTGGAAGTGGTTCTACATAACATTATTCACTTAGAGGGCGTCAACACAAATGCACACTCTTCAAAGTTTTACTTTTAAACATATTGAAAACCATATTGAAAAATCCAAACAAAGTAAACTGTAGTTACTAGTTTTAAGTGTAGAAACTACTTCTGAAAACCAAATCAATAGACTTTGTTGATAGATGAGGAAGGCTGAATGAATGAAGATTATTTTGATAATTCTGTAAATTTGCGATGCAATGAATAGGAGGTAGAGGAAAGGGAAAAGGAACAAACAGATACTTACTAGGTCCCAGGCTAACTGAGAAGGCTGCAACGTAGACCAGCAGGCTTATCAATGACACCCACTTTAGAGAGGAAGACAGTTCTACATGTGTCGTCGCTCTATCCGAGTCCCAGAACCTGTCATTCTCAGCATCAGTCCACTGTTCCTCCTCAGAATCCCATTGGCTTGGTAGTTGAGTTGAAAAAATCTCACTGATGTCCAGATCTACTGAGGTTCTGTTTAAATCCCACGGTGAATTGGTGTGATTTAATAAAGTCTGGCTTTTACAAAGGCTCGTTAGGTGGGTGCGGCTTTGCATTGTCAGGGTACCGAGTGCAGCCAGTGATATTCCCATTCCAACAGCTCCCACACACAGAAAGCTCTTGGTTCCCAGGCGGTCAACTAGCAGCACAGCAGGGATCGTACCGACTACCTTGACGACTCCAAAACCTGTGGATGCCAAGGTAGCAGCAGCATCGCTGTCAAAACCCATGCTGCGAAGAAGAGGTGAGGCGTAGGACAAGATGTTAGGTTGCCCGGTGGCCTGCTGCAGGAAAACTAAGGCAATTCCCGTCAGCAGCCGTAAGCGCAGGTTAGCTTTAGAACTAAAAAGCTCCCAGAAACTGTGCTCAGATTCTTCCTTCAGCCCAACCTGGATTTCCCTGAGTTCCTCTGCTACACTCTCCTTAAATCTACCTCTCATCCTGACCAGCACTACCCTCGCCTGTTCCACTTTTCCCTGAGCAACTAGAAAGCGGGGACTAGGTGGGAGGAAGAGAAGTGCACCCATCTGGATGAGTGCAGGTGGAATTACGAGTCCAAATGTATATGCCCATCCATGGGGCGTAGTAGCGAAGACATAACTACAGCCAAAGCCCAGCATCACCCCTACAACCAGCATCAGTTCATACAGGGTGACCAGCAGCCCCCTCCTCTCCCTCGGCGAGATCTCTGCAATGTACAGGCACGCTGCGGTCCCTGATAAAGACGTCCCCATTCCGACTATCACACGGCCCAGGATGAGAGCTACCAGTGAAGTCACAGCAACAAGCACAACAGTTCCTCCAACCACCAGGGCAGCGCTCAGGAGCAAGGAGCAGCGGCGGCCGTAGTGATCCAGAATAGTGCCCCCCGCCAGGCAGACGAGTAGAGCTCCGAGCAGCTGGGAGCTCACCAAAAGTTCTTGTTCTCTGCACGACAGAGAGAGGATGCTCCGCAGCTGAAGGAGGACCCCTGAGGTCAGGCCCATTTCATAACCGAGCATTAGGCCGCTCAGGGAGGCGGACACAGCAGCAAGAACCACCAGGCAGCTGCAACCTTGAGGAAGAAACAGAAAAATAAAAGAAATTATGAGAGATCAGCCATCTGGATTTGATAAAATACTGTTGTATTCCAGCATTTAGAGGACCCAGAATTCATTTTTTATTTTTTTTATTACAATTTTTTTATCAAGACTTTTATTTTGTTAAATTACAGACATGACAATTTAAGTTTTACTTCTTGAGTTATAGTTACTCACTACAAATTAAAACAACCTGATGTTATCATGAAATTATTCGCTTATGTGGAAAGGGCATTTTAAGAAGAAAAGAACTGCGCTCCGTTTGTTCTCGTCCTCCTTACTGGTTAAGATTTGTACTTTTTTTTTTTTTGTAAAAACTGAAATATGAATTTCTTTTATGTTTATTGAGGGTGAGAAAGTAATTTATACAGTTTCATTTAAAATGGATATACCCAAATTATATTAAACCATTCTGAATTATTGTTGATAAATGATGAGTGAAATTTATTCTATTTGGCCTTTAAATTATTTCGACATGTTGCACTTTATTGGTTCTTTTTCTCAAAATCTGAGAGGAACCATTTTATTGTCTTCTTACAGACGTCTTCTCAGGTAGACAGCACAGTGGTGGATACATGTCACTATCTATCACTTTAAGTTCTTATGGACAGTACTGTTTGAATATCGTGTTTTCTTAGGATTAGCTTTTTAACAAATTTTATCTCTAATGTAAAGGGACACCAACTACAAAAGTGCTTAGTGATTTACTTTTCCAATTATTGTAAACAGTTTTCTGACTTTTTCTAAAATACTCTTTGTATAATTTACTTTTACTTAGTTACTTTTATGAGTACCTCTGATTACATGTTGTAAATTGAATAAGAATTTTTAAAAACCATGTAATGTCTTATCCAAACTAATTCTACTGCGATCATGGTTAAATGTCTCCATACTAATTAATTAATGTTGTATGATCAGAGAGCATCTGAGAATATTTTCAGTCTTTCCACAGATTCTTTACAGCACACAGAAACATACTTGGATCTAAAACCCCAGCTGTTTTAGCTCTACACAATGATCCGCCTTTTGCAGGTCTTGATCTTTTTACTAAAGGATTTACCCATATTACTATCCATCTTCTAATCAACAATTTCTCTCCCACTAAATTGAAGAAAAGTATCCCAAAGGATGATGTTGCCACCAAATTTCTGCAGAAGAAATGTTACTTTAAGGGTGAAGTATGGGGTTATGCATGGCCAGAAAATAACATTTTTGCCTGATCTAACCAGAGTGCAATCTGTGTTTGCTGTGTCCAGTTGTCAAATTGCTTATTAAACTTTTCTATGCTTTCTGTTTGACAAAAGTTTCTTCTTATCGCTCTTCTATTAAAGGTTTGTGAGTGGATATAGTCATCTTTTTAACATCCCACATACACTGCGGGTCTCTAATGCTCCTCCAGATTGAAGGTGGGCATCCTTGCTATTTCGTTGAGGTAGACAGCCATGTCTTGGTGAGTTTACAATAAGGCCATATGTTTTACATTTTAATGTTCATTTTCAGATTACTAGATTGAACATTAAAGGTATAGTGGACAATATTATTTTTCGGGGTGGATCATCAAAATAAATGGTCCTCCTAATTGTCAATCATTCTGGTGATATGTTTACGTAAGGCCATCCTACGTGCTCGTCCCAATTTTCACTTACCGGTGGTGAGTCTAACATAGTATAAAAATAGCAAATCTTTTGGAAACTAAGCTTGTATGAGTGATGCAAACAGCAACTTTTAAACAGCGTGCACAAGGAGAAATGGGCTTGTGTATGGTCTCACATGGGTTTAATAGGAATACCCTATCAGGAGCTGGTACAGGGTTATGCATGTACATTTTTTTTTTACTGGAGAATGCAGGTCATTTCAAAAAACTTCAACAAAATTGTTTTATGTCCTACCCTACAAACATGAAACAGTTGTGTTAAATTAACAAATTATGATTAAGTTAATGCCAAAAACTGATGCATTATTTTTTTTTGTGTATCTTAGAGATACTCAGAGTACTTATATATTGCTTTATGATCTAAACCCACTTTAGACTTCTCTACTTAGGTGCTACATTATGTTCTTTGGTCTAAATTCTATTTTTTCGGAGGAAAATAGTTAAGTGGCTTTTGAAGGCAATGGCAGCACTGGAGATTTGTTTAGGGATATAAGAGAGAAACATAATAGAAATACTTTTACATGTCACTGTTTTTGTAAATACAATGGAATTAAAGACAGTCAAAAATTTCAATGAATAACAGAAACAAGTGCTGTGACATAAGCAGTTTAGCTGCTAAATGATGAACTCCATTGGACAGATGCGACCTTTTATCAATTTCCTACAAGTCTTACTCTGTTTGATCTAAACTTGAGTGAATCTCTGTGTCTGTAGCCAGATAGGAATCTGACTGTATTCATTGAATTTTAATTGGATTTAGATTGAACCCATTTGCTATTCGGGAAACTGAGGTGACTCGTTGCCATGGCTAAGATGAACTGATCATTATGAAACCACAAATTGATGTTCTTTTTATCAGTTCTTTCTTTAAACAAAGAAGCTTTCTTTGCATTAGCCATCCACGAAACCATATCGCTTTAACCATGCTGACTTTGTGGAAATACAGGTCAGAGGTTCATAGGAGAAATGATAAGGTTATCTTGTAAGGACATGTCTGTGTGCCTTATACACAGGTAGGATCATTACCATGAGACTAGAAAGATAGGGAGGTTACAAAAAGAAAGACCTTTCCATTTTGCACCCTTATTCTAACCATTTTAAAGTAAAAAACTTCTTTAAAATGAATTAATAACGTATTACCAAAGAATAAATATAAATTGAAAAAAAATATTTGAAAAAATTGAAACAATTCAATTTGATTTTATTAATAAGGAGTTATCATTATAATTCCCATAATATAAATGGAAACTCTAGGAAAACATCTTTTAATCTGATAAATTCCTGATTCCCATTCAGTTTGCTTTAAATAGGTATTGGCACATAAGCAATTTTCACATCAAAACTCTTCAAAATAGGAAAAAAGAACATACCATTTAAATAAGGCAGATGTATGTTGATCTTTATAAGTAAGAAAACCAAATCTTCACATATCTACAGTTAGGAGTGATAACTGAGGTCACCAACTCTCCAAAGGGATCATTTGAATGAAGACTGTTGTATACATCCACATCAACCCAATACGTCCTGTAGTAATCTGAGCAGGTCAGAGCAGCCTTTTTCTTTTAAAACACACATAAGATTTAAAACTTTATGGCCTGAAGTGTAAATTTGTAGTCTAACATGTATACTGCTACACAAAGTCAACTTAGTTTAATAAAATCCAGCTGAAAAAAATGAGGATTTGACACATACTGTAGATTGGTGAAAGGGTTGGATAGTAAGTATATTTATTCCGTTACAATTCATATGTTTTTGGGGCGGGGGGCTAAGGTCAGACTTCTGATTTATTGTTCTAACACAATTATTTCTATACTGGGTCTGCTGTGTTTGAGATTTTGTTAATCAATATTAATTTGATAGGTTAATGTTTAAACATCTTAGGTTTTATAAAACGTCTTTGTTGCCTCACTAAAGGTCAAAGTGAGAAGAACACCATAATGTCAAAAACAAGCGTTTTGGTTTCATCATAAATCAGCATTTTAGGAAGCACTCAGCATAAAGAAATTTGCACATGCAGCAAAGTCAATGATCCCAGTTTGCAAACTTAGATCATTTGTTCACTAATTGAAGCAGAACGTGTTCTAAATCACCCGGTTGACATGTGAGGGGGGGTTGGAGTGGCCGGAGGTGAGATGTGAAATATAAAAGAAAGGGGCTTTACAAAAGCATTCACACCTCTTGAACTTTACCCCATTATGTAAGGTTACTCCCACAAAGTGGTACATAATAGAAATTTTGAGAATTTCCACAAAAACTAGGTAGTGCACAGTGGTGAATTAAAAGAAAACCCGCCCTATTTACTCTCTTAAATCTGAATATTTCCACCTGAATCCAATCAATTGCAATCAGAGTTTATCTAATTATAACAAATAATCCATCAGTGTTTAACTTAAACTTGCAATTCGGCTGTTCTTTGAAGGTAACAGAAATATGTTACAAAACACTTAAGCTCAAACAGCACCTATAGGACAAAAAAAACCATCAGACAGGTTAGCTGTGGTGTTGCTGTTGGGTTTAAAGCAGGGTTTGGCTATAAAACATTACCCCAAACTTTGGAAATCTATCTCACAGAATGCTGGTAAATCCACTATATGACATGGAAGGGTGAAGCATCTTGCCCAAAGACATGATGACAGAGCACAGAGCGCAGACTTGCACTAGCCATCCACTAGGCAAATTCTTGACTATGACTTAACCAGGTTAGGTAATTTAAAGACGGATTTGGCCAGAACCAAAGCTATCAACCAGCTCTGATTGATTAATCAGATCAGTGATTATTTGTCATTCAAATATTTGTCAACTAATTTAGCAATTGTAAATGGGAGCATACAGACTTTAAAACGTCTCACCTGCTGAAAGAAAGCCAACTCAGGGTGAGTTATACAGTATACTATAAGGTAAACATTTTAGAGTACCGTATATAAAATTGACACCTGAAGTGAAAAACTTTTAGTCATTAAATCGTCTCCATTCAGAACTGAAGTAAGGCAAGGCAAGGCAAATTTATTTGTATAGCACAATTCAGTACAAAGGCAATGCAAAGGGCTTTACATGACTAAAATATAGGAAAATAAAACAGAATCAAAGCAAGTAGGGGGAAAAAATGCAGAAACCAAAAAGAACATTAAAAACAGTTGGACTAAAGAAAATAAAAAAGTTGAACTAATGATGTTTCAGTTGAACTGTTTATCTAGAACAGTCGAAGGCAAACCTAAACAAACGTGTTTTTAGTCTTGATTTAAATGTCGCATTATATTTGCTTGAACTGGTTCAAAAATCTTGTTAAAGATATAGTGGAGGATTTCAGCAAATTTTTAAAAAGGCACAGCCTCTTAGAAAAAAAATCAACCCTGTACCCACTCCCAAGAGGAAACGCCTATTAAACCTATGAGAGAGCGTGCACAAGCCCATTTCTCCTCATGCATGCTTGGTTTAAAAGTTGCTGTTTGCATCGCTCATACAAGCTTACTTTCCAAAAGCAGATTTGCAATTTTTCCACTATTTCAGACTCCCCACGCGTAAGTGAAAATAGGGACGAGCACGTATGATGGCCTTATGCAAACATATCACCAGAATGATGGGCAATTTGTAGGACCACTTATTTTGATGATCCACTCGCTAAAAGAACATCCTTCACTATACCTTTAAATACAGCACTTTTTGTCTGAGATTATTAACTGAGTAATCACAAAAAGAACAACCGATTAATTGACATGACACTAATTTTCTTCAGTGAGAGGGAAAGTGCCCCTTTTTATTCTACAAAGTCCATAAGCCCGATTTGCACTACCTTCTGAAAACCGATCTGTGCCAAGTTCAGACCGAGCTTGGATCAGTTAACCGTGCCGAGCTTGGTTCCTTACGACCGTTTACACGTCACGCTAGCACGGTTTCTTGGCTCCTAGTGACGGTCTACGGTACAACTGCTCTCTACAGGTAAACAAGCAAATCAACATGGCGCCACCCGTAGCATTCAGGAAGTTTGGTTAGAATTGTGTTATTATATTGTCTAATCAGGGCTTACAGATGCAGGAAACGACATCAATTGTTGAGGTTTATCACACTGCTAAGCAGAATCATACCTGGAACTGTGTGGCACGGTAGGCAAGCTAGTATTTTTATAAATATCTGAAATTTCATGATACGGAGGCTGACTGTAAGGTCTTCTCATTCACTCTTTGTTATCTGAGAACTGAGCCAGAAGTGTCTGGCCAGTTGTGTCTGGCACGATGCAGACACAAATATGTGTCTGGCACGGTGCAGTTCAGTTATGCGTGCCATTTACACTCAACAGTTGTCTCGGTTACCGTGCTCAGACCGATCTTGGCACAGTTTCAAAAGGGTAGTGTAAATGGGGCAATAAAGTCAACTGTACAACCAATTGTGGATCCTGATGGTGGGCAGGAATAGATCAGCAATGTTTGGCTTTGTGGTTGACCAGAAAGAATTGGAGAATTTGATGTATGGACATGTCCTGATTCTTAAACAAACATGGAAAGGTTCCATGTAAATAATTTCATTTTTGAAGCACTGAGCTCCAAATATTTTTGGCAGACTTGACAATCATTAGTTCTCACCCTAACCAGTCTTCTGTTATGTCACCTTTGGCAGGAGACCCGCTGTACACAACATAAATAGGTGAAAATTTGGGATTAATAATCCACCAGAAAAAAAAAATAAGAGAAAAAAACTTTTCCACAGAGCCCATTTGAACTCTTAGCCAAACTTTCATATAATACTTTTTCAAACTATTTTAAATCGTTTTAAGTCCAAAGGCCCATAAATAAAACTTTACTTTTAGTCATGGCTGGTAATGCCTTAAAAACATACGTGAAGCAGATAAACAACATCTTTAATGAGTTTACGAAAGATATGGTAAAGAATTCCTTACATGACAAGTTTTCCAGTGATAGCTCTGAAGCAATCCGCTTGTATATGCAAAATTATTTAATCTTTTTCCAGTGGTTATGTTTGCCAATTTACTAGATAAAACTTAACCTTTAAATTGTAAGGTAATAAAAACTTGATTAAGAATGTTTATAAAGAAAAAAAACAATACATTGCTCAGAAAGCACTTTACAACTTCTTTGTTTTTTAACCTTTTTATCTCCAAATCCTAATTAGATCACTGCAGTGTTAAAATGGGTGTTTGAGTCAGATACTGATTATCAAAGATTTCTCTGCCCTATAAAGATACATTCCTTTATTACACAACAACAATACATTACTTTAAGTGCCTAAAGGTATTAATGTATGTACCTGGTTTTTTAGGTGGGGTCAGCCTCTGGGTTTCAGACGCTTGATCGCTTGGTAGGTGTCTAGGGGTCTTCATGGTCTGAGTGTTGTGGTCCATTATCAATGGAAACTGAGAATAGGCCTAGCATGAAATAAATTAGTATAACACAGTGGAAATGAATTGGAAAAACAACAACAGACTTTTACATTTTGTAATGCTAGCCAGAAAAAGTGAATACATTGTCTTGTTATCGGATGACTACAAATACATTTCTAAAAGTAATGTAGCTTTAAAAACAAAACAAAAAAAGCAATTTCTTCATAAAACTTGAAAACTCTAATATCTCAAAACTCTGATTAAGACTAATAAATAGACACAAAATATATAACCATGCAGTTGAAGGTAGTTTATCCTGTATTTGCTGTTTAAAAAAGTGAAAACATACAAACCTATTATTATTTAGAAAAAAACAACCTTAGGACTTATAGATACAAAAGAAAATGTATTAAGTCCCTAATTTTAATGCAAACCATGCAATCATCACATGGGTTGAAGCCAGAGTGCATGGGTGCAACTGACTTAGATAACATATAATATAGCCAGCTTTTGCTATAGAGAGCATATCTTAGTGTTTCCTAAATATTTTTTGCGAAAAAGCCGCAGGAAATCACATCTGCTTCTGTAGAACGAGGTTCTAAGGGATTACAACTATTTCACAAACTAGTATGAGCATGCATATTTGAAGGCTTTGTTGTTTGGACCCTCTGAGGCTGCAGAATGAGACTTACTTCTTCAATGTTTGACAATTGCAAACCCATAAACTTCGTCACCAGGCAGCAAACTCACTTAAAAATATAAACATATACATAATAATGTTTGTCACACTCTATGCCTAAGAGGACTGAGATTTGCCTCTGCTGCATGACAGCTGCTCAGAATGACAGAGTCCTACCTGAACGCCCCAGCTGTCAGAACTGTTGTCGGATTAAACTCGCCTTGCATGAGCCATTGGTGTTTTTTTCCCCTTCGGGTCTCGTCGCCGGGCTGAGTTCTGGAAACTCCTATCGAGCTCGTGTTTGAGCACGCGCCCGTTCTTGTTATGGTAAGGCATTTTCTTATCCCCGCCCATTTATGTCTGTGTCAACCAATGGAAAGACGGGTGTTCGCCCTAAGATTTCCCAATAAGCAGCCCTATTGGTCAGAGTGTATCTCAGCGGTAATAACGTTGAAGGGGAAATAATATTTATTAAAAACAAAAGATAAAGAAAGAATTTTATGAGCCTCGATTTTGAGCCTTGAACTTTTAGGCAAACAAACAAACAAACAAACAAAAAATTTGAAAAATAAAAACACGAAAATTTAATAAAAAAGGTCTCGTTGCGCAACCTATTGTGCTCACAGATGGGTTTTTTTTATTACCACCCTATGTAATCTACAGTGAAAAACACCTGTGTAAATATTGCTTTTTCTCTCCTACAGCAAATGAAAACAAAAGGATTTTACCACATGCAGTTCATCCAAAGTTGTCATGCATGCCCCTGCAGCCTTACAAATGACAAGTTTAAAGCTACAGTGTGTAATAATTACAGGGATATAAAGTCAGAAATTTAATATATTATACATAACTATGTTATTTATCATCACCTATGAGCTCAGCCATTTAACCATAATATTTGCGTTGCCTTAGAATTCGTTATTTATAATTACATAGGAGCGGGTCTCGCAGCCATGGAGGCTGACATCTTTGCGCTACGGCAAGCGCAGAGGCAACAAACTAGCGATTGCGAGATCGCCCATTACGCTCGAAAATAACTACGGCAAGTTGAGAGAGATTAACTGAGACGGTACTGAACAGTAGATGGCAGTACTATGCCTGAGAAGCGTTTAGTCTGCCTGAAACCAAAGAAGAAGAAGAAGCAGGTATACTGCGCCTCAGTAACAAGAAAGGTGAACAAGGCGGCAGGCGCGAGTGACTTTGCAAACTGTTTGGCACTGTGTGGCCAAACATCAGACGAATGGAGGATCATGCCTACTCTGTATCACAACGAAAAGCGGCGGGCACCGAACCCCCGTCATCTAAGAAGCGGAAACACGACGAGAATAAACGCAAGCGTGACAAGAAACGACAAAAAACACGGATCAACATTGGCACGGCATTTACACGATGGAAGTCACTGATGGAGGAAAAAGGTTTTCAAAGTGACGCTCAAGTTGCCAGTTTTCTCTTGGACAGGTAATTAATCCTACACACACAATTGTCTAATATCACTGCAGTTTTTGGAGTACAGTATGCTCAGACCTGTCTAAAACAATAACATGCTGCGTGATGATGCTGTTACTCTCCAGTATACTTATTCAGCAACGTCCCTGACGTTTCACAGGTAATGATTCAGTAATTTTCTGTAAAATAATTTTCTGGATATATACCTCGGTTACTTCTCTCCGGCTCCTTTGGAGATCTTCAAGCCTTTCCTCCTCTGCTCTCACCCCGCTGGCACCCCTCCCTCGCCTGGCCCTAGCTGCACGCCCACCCCGGCCTCTCTGCCCTCTTCCTCGCCTTGTAACCCCCGTGCCACAAACAAGACTTGGACTCTGTAAACGGGGAATATATATTCTTCCAGCGAACACAATCTTGCTGTTAAACTAATGACTACAATTACTTCGTCTGTTTATATCACCATGCAAAGCAGCTCACCAAAACGTCACAACGATGTAGAAAAAATAACGGGTATATTTATTATCTAAAGTCTACATGAAATCTATACCCTACACAGACTAATGAAATACTATCTGTAAAATTATCTATGTAAACAAACCTCATCACTTGAGAAGGTAGGTGATTCCGACGTCGTGGAAGACATTTTGTCCCCTAACGCTTGCCGTACTGTTGGGGGGGAGAAGCGGTGGGGGGGAGACGTTCATTTTGCTGCAGTCTGCAGTCTGGACGTTAGATGTCGCTGAAAATTACACACTGTAGCTTTAAGGCCTAACATTCCTACAATGGTGTGCAGTTGCTATGAATAACTTCCTTTTAGATCAAATGTGTGAAACAGTCCTTGAAAGCATAAATGCTTTGTGTGCTTGAGTTACATAATTTAAAGAATAAAAACATTATTATCTGCACTTTTGCTACAAGAAAGTAAAAGATCTGAGTTAGTTCTTTAAATGCATTGGTATGAATTCCTAAATTCCTTTTATCTCAAAAACTTTCTCAAATTGGCTTCAGTGCTTTTCAATACTCAAAATTAAATAGTAATAGCACTGCAGGTACTGTGCGAGAGGCAGGGTCCACCCTGGACAGGTCGCCAGTCCTTCGCAGGGCGACATATTGACACACAGAGACAAACAACCATTAGCACACTAACACCTAATGACAATTTAGAGAAACCAATTAACCTAAAAGTCATGTTTTTGGACTGTGGGAGGAAGACGGGGTACCCAGAGAGAACCCAGGCATGCACAGGGAGAACATGCAAACTCCACGCAGAAAGACCTCGCCACTGAGCAGCCTAATTTTGACCAACTAATCTCAATTCAATGCAGTTCTGTATACTTATATAGCGGCAATTCAAAACGCATGTCATCTCAAGGAACTTTCAGGGCACTTTACAGAGACCATTCAACTAGATCAAACAGTCAGCTGCTTCAAAATTTTCCATCTACGCTGATTGCAATGACTCACTGACTCAACCGCCAACCCTAACACCAAGCATGCCTGTAGCAATAATGGAGAGGAAAACTCAATTTTAACAGGGTGAAACCTCCAGCAGAACAAGCCTCAGCTTGAGTGGCCATCTGCCAGGCCAACTGGGGTTTGCACGGAGAAAGTAGACATACAAAAAGAAGCAGGGATGACAGCCCCGTCCCTGAAAACCACAGCCAGCTGCCATGTCAGAGGATGAAAGAGAGCACATACAGTTAGTCACAGTCATATAAACCGGACTACACTGAAAAACAGGCCAACCTCCAAACATCTATAAACAAAGGTTTTGATGACAGCAGCACAGCTGATATTTCTTTCCAGGATGGAGTCACAGCCAAACAGGAACAGACCAGATGAAGCTATTTTTATGATGAGAAAAAGAGAAGAGAGCATAAAGCTATGATTGAACTAATAAATATTGCGGAATGGTAGAATAGAGATAGAATGAAGCAGAATGATGAAAAGGGTCTTCCAGCAGTCTAAGCCTATAGCAGCATAACTCTATAGATAGCCCTGATAGCCTGAGCCACTCTAACTATAAGCTTTATAAAAAAGGAACGTTTTAAGCCTACCCTTAAAAGAAGACAGGGTGTCTGCCTCATGAACTAAAACTGGTAGTTGGTTCCACAGGAGAGGAGCCTGAGGATTTAAAGGAGGATTTAAAAGTCTATTCTGGATTTAACAGGAAGCCAATGAAGAGAAGATAAGATATGAGAGATATGATCCCTCTATGTAATTTCCATCAGAGCTCTGGCTGCAGCATTTTGGATCAGCTGAAGGCTTTTAATTATAGTTTGTGGACTTCCTGATAGTAAAGAATTGCAACAGTCCAGCCTTGAAGTAACAAATGCATGGACAAGTTTCTCAACATTACCCCTGGATAAGATATTTTAAATATTTACAATATTATGCAGATGAAAGAAGGAAACTCTCGAAGCCTCTTTGATATGGGATTTAAATGACAGGTCCTGAGCAAAACTAACACCAAGATTGTTTACTTTATTGTCTGAGATCAATTTAACCCCATCCAAATTAAGTGACAGACTAATCATCTTTTTATTTTTATAGAATCTGGTTCAAAGACTTTTTCTGTTTTTTTTTTTGCATTTAGAAGCAGAAAGGTAAGATTAATCTAGGTTTCTATGTCTTCAAGACATGACTGTAGTCTATGTAATTGGTTAGTTTCATATGGATTAATAGACAGTTATAGCTGAGTATCATCGGCACAACAGTGTAAATTAATTCCATGCTGTCTAATAATAATACGAATTGGGAACATAGCTCCTGGAACCTAAATCCTAGCAATCTATTTGTATGCACATTGACTAACTGTCACTGCAGATATGATCTTGGCGACATGGTCAGCTAGTATTTTTATGGATGCTTTGTTTACAAAATCATGCCAAAAACATTTGTTCCGCCAAATTTGATATATGGGCTGAGACTCAACACTGGGTTTGGTGTGTAACCTGCCACAACCTGCCAATTATTCTAATTTGAAAACTGAGGCACTGCGATGGACTGGTGACCTGTCCAGGGTCTACCCCGCCTCTCACCCATTGACAGCTGGAGATAGGTACCAGCACCCCTCACGACCCCACTTGGGATAAGCGTGTCAGAAAATGGATGGATGGATGGATGGATGGATGGATGGATGGATGGATGGATGGATGGATGGATGGATGGATGGATGGATGGATGGATGGATGGATGGATACTGAGGCACTTCAAAAGGTCCTTACAAACAATAGACGGCTCTTACATAAGAACTGAGGCTTGTATTCCAAAATGCCCTAAAGGGGAAACTCTGCTACTCAGCTGGTTCCAAAATAAATAACCAACACTGAACAGTTTTAATTCAAACAGCAAAATTGTATCTAATTAAATACTAAGAATTCTTTAACACTAATATGTAACAGCTCCCAGTAAGATCATAACTATATATTTCCTTGTTATATTTCAAATATGTTAAATTTAGTTGCTTTAACATTTACATTGTTCTTTGTAAATGAATCACAGTTTCAGTTTTAGGGAATCTGGTTACACGTGGTCTTAAAAATAGTATTGATGGTGTAGTAAAAGTAATCATTGCTCAGTTTTACTTCTGGAAGTTTAATAAAGGACAACCAAAGGCTAGTAAAGCTTTAAAATCTGGATTACTATGCATCATAGAAAGATGACAGCAGATACTCTGTTTTGATAGATTACATTAATTTTTGAATGATATTTTTAAATTATTTTAACAGATTCTCCGCAATGATGTTATAGATAAATCAAACATTTCTGAAACATTTCTGAAAGATTACAAAGAAATATCTTTATTGTAATGTTTAATCAGATAACTACCAGTTTTAGTCCGTTAGGCAGACACCCTGTCCACTTTTGAGGGTAGGCTTAAAACTTTCCTTTTTGATAAATCTTATAGTCAGGTTATTCTGAGCTATCTCTATAGTTATGCTGCTTTAGGCTTAGACTTCTGGAGGACATAGGGACCCCTATTTCATCATTTTGCTTCATTCGATCTTGATTCTACCACTCTGCAGAATCTGTTAGTTCAATCTCTAACATTATGCTCTCTCTGCTTTTTCTCATAGTAGCTTTGCCATCAACACCTTTGTTTACAGATGTAGATTGGCCTGTTTTTCAAGTGTAGTCCTGTTTTTCTGACTGTGACTGGCTGGATGTGCTCTCTTCATCCTCTGACATGGGAGTTGGCTCAGAGCCCGTCTGCATGGCTGTGTTTCCTGGACGGGCCCGCCTTTTACAGTTGTTTCTTGTATCTCTGTCTCCTTGAACCCCAATCGGCCGCGGCAGATAGCCACTCACACTAAGCCTCGTTCTGCTGGAGGTTTCTTCCTGTTAAAAGGGTATTTTTCCTTTCCACTGTCACTAAAAGCATGTTTAGTGTGAGTGATTGCAGTCAATGCAATCAACTGGTTTTCCTTAAATGGAAAACTTAAAATCAATTTGACTCTGATTGGATGAACTGTAAGGTGCCTTGAGATGACATGTTTTGTGAATTGGCGCTATAAATAAACTGAATTGAATTGAAATATAGTATAGATCTGAAAGCTGCTCACAAAGCTGAAGGTGAAAACAAATGCTTTGTGTCTCAGCTGCACCATGTGCAGTTATTATTAGACAACAGACAAATAAACTGAATTGAATTGAAGTAAATCTGCCTCCACGTTTTCAGTTTCATTGACCAATATGCTTAATGCAATAGATGCTTCTTAACACTTACTAAACCAATATGTAATGATGAATAAATTATTTTGCTTATGCTCTATAGCTAAGTACATTTCAGGGAAAGTTACAAGTTGCATTTTTGTTGTATTAAACTCTAAAAGGGTATATAACTGCATCATACTAAATATTTATTGTGTACGTTTTGCAAATACCTAAGTGATCTAAAATTACATTTTGGCGCATTTGATGCTAAGCAATCCAGTGTAATGTTTGCTAAAACTGTTAATGTTTCTTAGGAGTCCATTATTCAACATTTTTGTCAACAGCAGTGCATGCTAGGTAGTAAATACTAGACAGACTCCATTTGGTTACCTACATAATCCAATACATTTCATAGACATTTCTTTATCCAGTTTATGGTTTAAAATGATTACTCATGCATCATCTTTGTCAGGTCTTTACACACAGAGCTGTTTGTGTCACAGTGACCGTGATAAGAGGCTAATAAAATACCTCATCATAAATCAAGAATTGAGAAACTGTCCATAGCAGTTAAGAACAAAATTGATGCTTGGTCAATCATACTATCTAGGTCTGTTTTTTCATGGCGTCTTTCTTACAAATTATATAAAATAAACAATGTCTTTCTTTAAATGCAACACAGTTGTTCCAAATGATTCTAATAACTCTACACATACAGTTTGTTGTTGCTCTACTTTTAGTACTGTTCAGCTATTTTGTTGTCATTACACTGTCACAAGTACAGAGCAATGAAATTAACTCTCTGCATTTAACCCATCCCGTTGGGGAGCAGTGGCCTGCCATTGTGCGGCACCTCGGGAGCAGTGTGGAGTTAAGAGTCTTTTGCTGAGGGACCCAGAGGGGCAGTCTGTGGGAGTGAGGCTTGAACTCAGAACCTCAGGATTCCAAGCACAATGCCCTAACCACTAGGCCACCTCTCCCCAGTATATTAATGGTTCACTCCAAAGATAACACACCCAGAAACAAGAATGTCAATGTGCTTAATGTCGTCTTTGTAGTTAAGAGAGCAAAGACATGTACATTGGAGAGAACAAGCTACCTCTACACAAGCACATTGCTCAGCACAGGAGGGCCACACTTCAATGAGGCATCTGACAAAAACCACTCTGATGAGTTAACGACCAATCAGATCCCCCTAAAGACCAATAACATCCCCCAGGTCTTTGGCCAATCCACTAAAAGGGATCTGAGCCACCTTTGTTTTTTCCCCCCAGTTATTATGTTACACCTAAAGTATATTATTCTCAGTGCTCCTTGCCAGCACTTAGAACTGAAGAAGCCTCTTGGTTGAGAGGCGAAACTTCTTCTAGAAAACTTTATGTCCAGTTGCCTCAAATGAACTTTTCAAGCTTGACCATGACCTGGATGACTGGGAATCTTCACATATACTTTTAGTAATCTGTAAACATTTTTGTTCATGAGGAAGACTACTGAAATGTAGCACATGAGTGAAACCTGAAAGGAAATGATATAAGGTTTTTAAATTATAAATATTTCATTTTTATTTTGCCCCAGTTCTCTGCAATTACAGCAGCTGTTTTTTTCTAGGTTGTATTTCTACCAGTTTTTTGTTTTTGGAATTTAACTAAGGCTTTCTACCACATGGATTGCAATTTGTCTAAGGCTCCAACGCTGGTATGTCTGGGGTCATTATCCTTCTTTAAAATAAATATCTGCCCAATTCACTTCAGTGTCCATTCTTAAGAATCTTTGCCCATGGCATGATTCAAGAAGATGTGGGCTGTCGGCTTTCCACTTTGAATAACACATTGCATATGGCCACCTTCCACATGTTTTCAGTGTGCACTACTTGGGTTGTAGCAAACTGCATAAAGGACTTGCTGGGGCTTTTTTTACTCTGACCACTCTTCCATAGAGACCTACAGAGTGTGCAGCTATTAGAGCTGACTAATAAGTAGTTATTCCACCTGAGCCACCATGCTCTGCAGCTCCTTCAAAGTTACCATGGATCTCCTGGTTGCTCTTGATTTATGCTCTACCTGTGTGGCCTGCCAGTTTAGGTGCATAGCTATGTCCTAGTAAGGTCGCATTTGTGGATTTTGATGAATGGTGCTCCATAAGATACTTAAAGCTTGTGGTAATATTTGAAAATAAAACCTGCGTCAATACTCAGCAAAACAATAGAATGACCGGTTTGTTTTTCAGAATTTCAGACAGAATTGTTATTTGCATAAGATTAAAATAAATTAAGGGATAGTTACTGAATACTGTATATGCATCACACATTTTATTTATTTTATTTTTTTCACAGTCAAGTGCTACTTTGCGTTTTGCCTAACAACTAGAATCCAGGATGCCTCTGTTTTTGACTTCACAAAATATTACTAAGTTCAAGGTGCAGGAGTATTTGCCAGGAACTGTAAATTCTTGCTTGACTCAACATAGTAAATGTGTACATGGGGACTACTGCAGTTTTGCTTCAGCTAAATCATTACCTATTTTACATTTCATAGAATTTTCAAACTAGTAATACAGAAAAGGCTTATTCAGTCAACAGGAGCACGAGCAAGTTACCAGGGGAAAGTTTGTTTATATTCCAATAGGTAGTTTAGGCCTCATGTTTTTATTCATTCTAAATATGACAGGGTTATAACAGTAAGACAATAAAGAATAAGTGTAACTGCATGGTTTTTGAAAAACTTGCTAATATACGGTTCAGGATAAGCAGAATGTCTTTCTTAAGGAGTGACACCTCATTTGATCAAATTAAGTGAATTATTTTCTATGGCCTAACCGTGAGCCTTGTCCTAACCCTAACCATTACCAGAAACACACTTAACCCTGCACTTAACCTAAACTCAATTCAAACATTAGTTTTAAACCTTACCCCCACCCCAAGAACAAAACTTGGTGGTTAGTCCCCACAAGTACCTATAAGTCCCCAAAATGTAGTATATTCCTGGGAAATTGTCCCCACTAGATAACAGAGACATGGCCAAACACACACAATATGTAGGACAGCTCAGTATACCTCGGTGTTCATTATAACACTACACTTTCAAAAGCAGCCTCAAATTCATGACAAATATGTGGAAATTATTTTGGTGCATTTTAAGCAGAATTGCTCTGTTGTTCGTGTCTTAAGTGATTTATCATGCAAAAAAAAAAAAAAAAAAGTTAACAATAACCATTTGTCTCTTTTTTTTAGAAGCTGTGGGTCAAAGTTTAAACAGACACATTTCTAATCTTTTGCTGCAATTAGAAAATGTGCAGTTCAATTCCATTATCCCATTAGTCAAAGTTGGATTCAATTAGCTTCCCCCCACCAGGATCTGCATGAGTATAGCACTGCATTCATATGTTGGCTTTTAAACATTGTTTCAATGTAACCCTTTAAGCATTTCCTAACTTAAAGTGCTTTACAAAAATGTTAATACCCTTTGAACATAAAAAGACACTCCAACTACAAAACTCTTTGGGTTTTATTGGAAAGGCCAAGCAGTAAGTAAAATGGAACAAAGACATTCTTTTGTTCAGATTTTCACAAATAAAAATTCAGCCCATGACCCCCAAGTTCTAAAATACAACTAAATTAACAGGCAGCTCTTTATAGAAGAAGATAATGCAGTCGTGGAGAAAACCAATCATGCTTGAAGAAAACATGCACAGCCAGCCCAGGACCATCATTACTCATACTTACTTATTGAGTCTTTCTCTATCCTTTTTCTTTTGTTTGAATACTATTCTGTTAACATATAATAACTTGTAATCTTTTCTAGGTTACTATCTTTAGCTCTACTGTATTGATCATTTACTGTGAAAAAGGATGTCAAAAACCATTCAACTGTCACGGAATGCAACATTTATTGAATATGTATCGTTAGGTTTTGTTTTTTTCCCTGAAATTATGCATGTAAATATAGATTTTTTTTTTTACTTTAACCAAAACTACGGTTACTATAAAAAAAAAATCTTTATGAGGCCTTTATGAAGGCATGACCTGTCAGCTCTGAACAAGGTGGGTTATCTCAGCCATTATAATTCCCCTGTAAAACCAAACATTATATATATATTTTTTATAGTTTCATTAAGTTTTTCATTATGGTTTTTACATCTATAAAAGTATGTGTTATGTATGAGGAACTGCTGTTAAGTCAATTTCTTATTGAAATTTACTGTCCACTGTCCCCACATGCTTGCAGTGGTGTCAAAAGTACACACATTTGTTACTTAAGTAGAAGTATAGATATTGCAGTTAAAAAACACTTTGGTAAAAGTTGAAATATCAACTTGACCTCTTTACTCAAGTAAAAGGGAAAAAGTATGTGGTCCAGAAACTACTTAAAGTATGAAAGTATAAAGTAACCTTAAAAAAAAAACAACAGAAATAGTATGCATTGTTTGTTTGTCTTTTTTTTTTTTTTTTTTACCAACTAGTATAATAAACTGAATCCCACTGGAGTATTTTCTACCTTCTAAATTATCTGATAACCATTATTATACATTTGATCTGTTGTTTTATAAATGTAATTGATATTACCTTTGTGGTAAATTTGTGCAAAATAGATAAGCTGAACTGAACTGGGCCACACTGATAACAAAACAAATATACACTTAAAGTAAACATCTAATAAGTTATAGACATCCAACCCTTAACAGACTAAACTTAGTCTAACTCTGCTTTTGCTAAGATGCAGTGGCTGTAGGCTAAAGTATCCTGAATGAGTTAACACAAACATCGTGTTTGGTAGGAGCTATTATCTCTGTATTTAGAGAAATAAACTTTTAAACTTTTGAAAGCTAAATTGAATGTTGGTAAACACTGCTATAAGACCAAACTTAATGCTACATATCTGCTGTGTTGCAAACCAGCTCAAGGGGTCTTGTGTCCAGATCTGTCTAAGGAAAGTAGAATAGGGACACCTTGTGGATGGATTTTTCTTATGCAGTAACCTTCAGTAACCTAACAAAACCACAAATAGAAATCATCAAATTATTCCTGTTTGATTGTAAACAAGATTCTTTTTTTTATCATCTTTAACATAACTTTTTGGACCAAGATAGTGGATGTTCTATTAAAGAATCTTATATGTATTTGTTATTTTACGATTTTTTTTTAATGTTCAGTTGGACCCCAACTAGATTTGGAGTCTCTTTGGGCTGTAAGGGACTGTGAGAGGGCAGACTTACTGTACCTCCTCTTTATGTTATAACGTGTGTGAGGAGATTAATCATCTTTCTTTGAAGGGAATGGGGAAATTCCCTGTTAAAAACTTTGATAATGTAATAATAATAAAATATTATATAGTATGATAAAATAATAATACAAATATTTGAAGAGAGTAACATTTCTAATTCTAATAGTTAAAAGGCATTGTGGATACAACACACCTACTGAAAGTATTTAGTATTCTTTTATTTTCTTTTATTTGCAGTGTGCAGAGGTTATTATCATTGACATAGCCAAAAAAAATCTATTTATTTTTATAACTACTTATTACTAGGTCTGAATATTCAGAAATTACATTGTTGGGATCCTCTATTTAAAGCACATCTAAGTAGAAGTTCTGTAATTTTTCTTGAATGTGTATGAAAAACAAGGTTTAAACATTAGGACCCCTTTATACTGTACATCCTTTTTTTACAATTTCTTTGCTGGAAGTTTGCCTGGAACTGTGGATTCCTTTTGTGTTATTTCTTTTTGTGTTACTGTTTTACTTTTGAAATTAGTTTAAACCCTTTATAGGGCACTCAGTGCAATACTTAATAAAATTTCAAGCCAATAGTGTTATTGGAATCCAGGACAAAAGCTTAAAAAATATGGATATTTTGATGGCAAAAATGAATGTCAATGTAAAAACAAGAAACGTCAACTTGCCTGAATCTATTAAGAAAAATAACAAAAGTGCTTCTATAAGAAATTCATGAAAAACACCCTGAGAGTGAAAGAAACACATTTTTTTTTTTTGGCACAACATAACCTTAGAGGTATTAATGCTGATACTGGCACTTAATTTTTTTAATTTATAAAACCTAAATATAATTGTTAACTGGGGTTATTAACTTTTTTTTTTTTTATGTTAAAGTGTTTATTAGTATTTTTCACAGTTGTTTACATACACAATGTGCAGAAACACTTCACATTCAATATAACATAACATAAAACCTTTTCTTGGGAGCCATTTCTCTATTTCACCTTTGTCCCATCTGGTTTTATCTAGTTCTTTATTTTTTGTTGCTGTCTTTTGTCTTGAATGTTGTCTATTTCATCCACTGTTCTTCCACTTTTTGGTTTGCTGAAATCTCAAATGTTGTCAGTTTTTTTCATAATGTAGATTTCTTCTTTTATTCCACCTTTTTTTTCTTGACTTGTTAACTTTTTTTTCTACTTAATTTACAGTAAGTAATAAATCATTCAAGGGCTCATCTAATTTTTTTTAATGCCAAAATAAGATGTACAGCCATGTAGCAGCATTTTAGCTAAATGGCTGGATATAGATCTTGTGCTTCTAGACTTCACTGAGGGATGGATGGACTCCATTTGTAAGGGTATGCAAGTGCTCAAAAACAGTAACTTGCCCTATAAAGTGTTTAGGTGTGACAATTGCATTCCAGGTGAATTTGTAAAAAAAAAAAAAATTAAAATAATAAGTAATAAGTTTTTATTCATGAATATAACTTAAGTTTATGAATATTTCTTCAGTCGGGGGAGAAAAAAAGACAATGCCAAAGCCGCTTTTCTTATCATAATGGAACTTTGTCTCATATGCATAAATTCCCATTGTCTACTGTACATGCATTCTCCAACTGACTGCACACATTTCTGTAAAAACAGCATTCTGTCGTCAAAAGATTAGACACATTGACACATGACACTGCTCCCAAAATTGTTGCACACTGCACACTTTTTTTTCTCATTTGAACAAACTACTCTTGTGTGCTAATTTTAATCAATGTGTGCAAATTTTAACTGGGATATTCTACTTTTGTCAAAAATTTTCAAATGTATCCTATTTTAATGAAACAGTATACAATATTTTGGGAAATGTGTGTTGTTTTTCAGGAAAAGCCTTTTATCAATTGAAACTCTAACATTTAAAGATAATAGATATACATTAAGTACTTTGAAATTGAGACATGTTTAGTGAGTGGCTTCCTGTTTTCATATGACTTTATGCCCATATCAGTAAACCATTGCTCTAAATGGGAAAACCAGGAGAGCGGTGCAGCATCCATGCCAGGAATGGGCTAAATTCAGGCTAAATTCACCCATATTTACAGTCACAGTCCCAATGAAAAAGTTTTAAACAATTGTAAAGCAGGATAGAGGACATTAGCAAAGCTCTGGATCAACAAACCTTCATCATGTGTTGAGTTTATCAGTATGATTAATTAGAGTAAACCTGGTTTGCTCCTAAACTTCTAAGGAGTACCTTCCTGTTCTATAATCTCTTTTTTATTTTGAGTTCACTTTATGGCGCTGAGCTCAGCTTGAGTTGACTACAATTAACTCAGCAAATTTTCCAGGGTTGTAACTTTCCACCCATCTGCCACCTTGCCTGCAGCATTTTGACCCTTGCTCTCTACCTGTTTTTCTCCAGTTCATTATAGTTATCTATTGTGTTTGTAATATTCCGCCAAAACTTCAGATTTGTTTTCACTAACCATATCCTTGAGTTTTTAATTTACTAAACTGAATCCTAAACTGATTCAAGGAAGTTATCTTGACTTCCAGCATTTTGATGTTATCCCTAAAAATCTTGGATCTGGCTATAAAATAGTGTTATAACATTGTTTTTAATCCTGTCAAAGAAAACAAAAAGGAATGCCTAAGTAGCTTCTTGTAAGGAGTTAACTATCATAATTAAAAACAACTTACTTGAGGAGGTCATTTTGGGGCCATACAGCTACCACAATAGGTAGGTAAAAATCTGCAGTGTAGTTTTTTTAAGCACCTCTAAAATGTCTTGCTATTAATCTAGACATACACAGGGTTTTATGAAACAAACTACTGCTTAGATCCATATTCAAGTTCAGTCTCTTCTGGAGAATTTTCTGAAGGTTTATGTGGCTCATTTTTATCTTATCCAGCAGAGGGCAGTATATCACAGGCTGTATTACAAGAGCGTCGTTGATGCATCTTAAAAAGATGTAATAAAAACAATAGTGAAAAAAGTGTCTGCTGTGCTGTTTTTCTTTTATTTCTTCTTATACATATGGACTTAAGGAACCTGGGGGTGTTTAACCCTTATGTCATTTGCTGCCTTGCAAATGTACTCTTAGTATATTATAGTTAAAAAGTAAGGTTAATTAAGTTACTTTAAATGCAATTAAAGGAAGAAGAGATATATCAAATAAGTTTTAATCTTCATATCCCTTTTCAGACAATAAGCATTAATTAATATTCATAAACAAATCATTAATCAATGTTAGATCTCAGGCTACATATACTGGCATGTTCATTAAGTGGGAGATTGTGTTTATTTTATTAGCTTCTGTATAGGTTCAAACGAATTAAATGCATTTGGAACTGAAAATGTAATTTATTTCATATATTATTTTATATTTTCTGAAATTGATTTATCGATTGTTATTTTTTATTATTTGTTAATTTTCTGAAATGAATTTCATTCATTCATTCAAATTCCATTTATTTATACCCCTCAGCTTTATTTTGATACAAAAATGAATTTATGGGTAATTTCCTTTTTTCTAATAGCAGACCAACAAAAAATAGAGCATAATAGTGAAGTAGAAATTAAAAGTTATTTTGCTTTAGGAATGAATATAAAGATATTAAGTCTCTTTAAAAATAAATCCAGCGCAACACAAATAAGTAGACAGGGTCCATTTAATACACTGTTTAAACATGAATGTGATCATTAGTGATTAAAATTTATCACATGAGGGAAGAAATGTGTCTCAAAGGTCAGGGAAGACATGGAGGAGTTGGGTGAATTTTTTTAAACCATATCCACTACTAACAAGCCATGAAAGGAGAGCCATAATTTAAAAAAGAAGGCAGTGAGAGAATCTGTTTACTAGTTGTCCACAATTCATATAGGGGTTAAAGCAACCCTGTGGAAAATTTTATTCTGGTGGGATGAGACCAAAACCTTTGGTGTCCAGACAGTGTTTGTTTAAACTGACTGGTCTAGACCCGTTTTATTTTAAATAGACTAAATAAACTGGTACTGACACGGAGTACATCTGTAATTAAAACGAAAGTTGGTTCAAGAGACTCAGGGGAGCTGATTACAAATGCATTTTCAAAATTTCTCTTCACACTTTTGTTCTACTATGTGTCAGTTTATCATCGGAAAACCCAGTAATGTTAACTCGACGTTTGTGGTTCTTATGTGAACAAATAGAAATAAGTTAACAGGACATGAATACCCTTTAAGGGCACTTTAAATTATGATCTACATAGTTATTTCAACTGACTTTGAATATGTTGTGTAGAACTCCAACCTAACTGAAATCTCTTAGGGGTTTATTACCAAACAATGACACAGACATGACACTGTGAACTAGTTACCTATATTCAGGGAGTGCTCTGGCCTTTTACCCAATCAGGAGCTCCAACAAACAGGCAGGAATAAGCAGGTTTGTGAGCTCTGAGGTCTAACAGGGGGACATTTAAGCTTAACACTTGCGCTTTGACCTCTAAAGTTAAATATGCAGAGAGTTTGTTCTCCTTCATGGACAGCAAACGCCTTGTGCTCAGCAGGGTGAACTTGACGCTCCAAGGTATTACACGGGACTCTTATTGTTGCGTAAGGCTGCTGTCGTATGAAGGGGGACAAAGTCCACTGTAATCTGGGACATCAGGCAGAAGCTTAAGTAACTCCTAAAAAAAGCAAATACCCTTTACTCCTCATTCCTTACATACCTTAGTTTACTCAGTAACTTTAATTAAACACTTAGATTGGCGATTTAGTGGAAATTCACCACCAGCATTCAGATAACATTTTTTAATCAATCTAGAAACCAGTTTATGTGTAATAAAGTTAAACTTTTATTCCAAACCAAACATGGTCACATAAACAATTTTACAATTTACAGTACATTAAACATGAATAGTTACATATACATATTATAGCATACCTTTAGTCACTTTTTTGTTCCATATACATTAAAACTAGTACACATGACTTCAAATATACAAGAAATTTAAATACCGTCAAAAATGCATAACAGCAATATTAAAGTGGAATGTTCCATTTTAAATGTTTGAGCCTGTCTGCAGGCTTTTGTTACATCAGTGTGAGGCAATTTGGAAGACTAATGAGGGAGGATGGCAAGCTAAAAGTACAGGAATACTTCTCGACTCATGCCGTTCATTCTGAACCCAGCAGTAGTGCAGTCTTTCAGCGTCTCCATCAGTGGTAATGTGCAAATGAAGGTATGATGCATCGTTTGAGTCCCGCTAAGTTTGAACTTAGTGCTACACTTTAATGCTTACAGAAAAAATATACAATATTCAGTAAATGATGATAAATCATCCCAGTTCACCTGATTTAGGTCTACGAAACTGCAATGTCCACAAAGAAAAAAAAACAACCCCAAATGATTTGGAATCTGATGGAGAGGTAAGAAAGAAAAAAAAAACACCTCCAAGAGAAATTAAACTCCTTCTCTGTAACATTCAGCTTCTTCTGACTCCCTTTTTAATGAAAAAAAAAAAAGTACCAAAAATGTATAACATCTCTGGCAAGGCTAGATAAAGTAGCTCCCCCTGGGTAATTGGAGGGAAGATGTTTCACTCCATGGAATGAAAACCTATTCCAGGTTTGGTTTTTATTATTTTGCTTGTTGTTATTCCTTTTTTTTTTAAAAAGAGTGGACATTTTGTTTGTGTGCTTGTCAGTTGGGACATATAGGAAGCCGTTAAGCTGCCTGAGCTATGTGCAAAAATCCTCCACCAACCAGTTTGTGATGGGAATTTAAGACTAAAAGGGGATTCAGGAATGGAGGAGAAAACTAATCCCAACCAGTTAATTACAGCAGATATCCCCTCTGTGCAAGTGTTTAAAAAAAGAAAACACTCAAGTTTTAGAGCGAATATGATAAGTCATCATGCTGCTGAAGTGCATCACGGGGCTTGGTTTGGGAGTAAACCATCAATCTGATGGGAAACAATAGGTGGAGGTCAAGATGCAAGTCAAGTCCACAACATGACACAGTGAATCTATGTCCAGTGAGTGAAAACTAGTGTCCGTACTGGATTCCATTTGAATCCTATAGGTAGGAGTCCATGGAAGGGGCATAAGAAAAGCCCACAAAGGCCTCAGCTGCCTCTTTTATGCTGGCAGTGGAGAGGGCGCAGTCTGGGGAGCAGCCGATAGAGTTGGGAACCGGCTCATCCGTGAACTCTGGATCAAAGTGCCGCAGGTCATTAGGTCCCGTCTGCAGGAGAGAGAGAGAAACAGAGGGGATTAGTGTTGCTTTCCAGCACCTCGCCTTAATTGGACATGCTCAAGATCACAGAGCAGATGTTGCATGGTTTTGATCTTGTTATGCAAGCACAAATAAGGGAGTAAATAAGGTGACTATGCATGGGTCAGTTAACAATGATGGCTTCAAGGTATTACCACAAAATTAATTCATTTAGGAACAGCTTGTCAGAAAAGCTTTCGACCTGCCAATTTTACTATAACTTGAATAAGTACGAAAGGCTGGGCTCCTTTAGCTTCACAGCTTAACTTTCTGCATTTTCTAAAATCAAATTACAATTGTTACTGTGCTTTATAACACCAGAAAATAAAATCTGACCTGAAACTTCCTCTGTTATTAAATTTAAAGAACTTTAAAAATATATGAACAGTTGATTCCAGTAGTGGATCTATGCCAAAAAATGTCTGCTGAACAGATGTTAAAGCATTTTAAGAAACTTACCACATTAGGGTTAAAGGGAGGCGTTATCTTCTTGGCGTTGAGGTCATCCCAGTTGATAGGAGAGAAAAACATGTGTTTCTTGATTTCAATCTGAGGAAAATGCACACAAAAGATTAGTTCAACATTGACAATCAGCATGCATCAGCACATAAGACAGCAAAACAAACAGATAAACACTCACAAAGTCCTCTGTGCAGCCCAATCTCTTGGTGCGGTCTTTTTGTAGCAGCCCCTCCAAAAGCTGTCTGGCTGAATTGGAGATGTTGGGTTTCAGTTGAAGAGGCTTGTTTAGGATGTTGTCGTACATTTCTGCTGTGTTTCGGCTGTAGAACGGAGGCTGCGGAGATAAAAAGATGGACATTTTCAACACAGAGGAGTTTTGCTTAATGCATCATGAATGTATTTCTTAAAGGAGTAGGTTTAGACTTTTTATGTTAATTATTATGTGCTACATACCAGGCCATACAGCATTTCATATAGAACAGCTCCCAAGCACCACCAGTCTACTGTCCTGTCGTATGGTTGCTTGTGTAGCACCTCAGGAGCCAAATACTATAAAGGATGGGGGGGGGGGGGGGGGAAATCATTAAACTTAAAATTTTGGCAAAGTGGGAAAATAATCACAAATAACAAAACACTGTCTCCTTACCTCTGGCGTACCACAGAACGTCGACGTAGTCCCATTGGGTTCGATATTCTCCTTGCAGAGGCCAAAATCTGTGAGGATTATGTGGCCCTGTGAGTCCAGCAGGATGTTCTCTGGCTTTAGGTCTCTGTAGACGATGTTGAGGGAGTGCAGGTACCCCAGTGCGCTGGCGATCTCTGCAGCGTAAAACCTAGCTCTGGGCTCCAGGAAGCAGCGCTCTCTTTGGAGGTGGTAGAACAGCTGCAATAAAAGAAAACAAAAAAGAAAAAGATTATATATTAAATATTTTCTTTCCTGAAATTGTAAACTATATATAAAGGGGGGTTTGGGGCAGGAAATTAGTATGAAAAAAAAAAGAATATTAAAAAGACAGAGCTAAGAGGGGAAACCGGATGGGAGGAAATAAAAAGGCAGGAAGGCGACTCGCTTAAAAAAGTTTGACAAGAGAAGACAGATGAAACGAGAGCCAAAGGTGGAGAGAAAGAGAGAGCAACAGGATGGAGGAGAAGAAAGGAGAAATAAAAGAGTAAATGTGCTCCACTTCCTGATGAGTTTCATATTTAATCAGCACTGTCTTTGCTCGTGCAACAATAGCAGGAAATTAGCTCGATTAGACACATAAGAGACTCCGCTGCGCTGCTAATTTTGGAGCTCAGTCGCTCCCCTGCCGTCAGAGCCCACCCCATGGTTTCCTAAACGGTGATTTCCCCCCCAGTAAAAAAACTAATAATCTGCCTCTCAAGACAGGATTTCCCCTCCGTCTAAGCTGGGAGAAAATCATTGACTCATTCTCTAAAAGCATTCACCTCTAACACGTTAGCTTGTTTCATTGTGATCTATAAGCTCTGATGCGTTTTATATTATCTGCACTCAGGCAGACACCAAAAGCACCCTGTCCTTCCTTTAATTATTTTATCGTTAACTATAACTAACTTTAGAAGTTATTTCAGTCAAGTATTAGCCATTTTTTTAGTCCTTTTTAGATTTCAGCAATGTTCCATAAAGCTAATATGTTAAAACGTGGTATTAAGAGTAAAAAAAAAAAAACATTTTAGTAAAATGCTTCTTTTCAAGTAAGAACTTACGTCTGTGTCCAGGTTTTAATCTTATTATAGAGCTAAGACAAATGCAAAGCCTGCTACCGAGCTGGGTTCCTAATGAATGGGAATATTTAACCATTGTGGAAAAGTTAACAAAGGCTATTATTTCAATATTTTTTATGATTTAAACACAAGCTTGTTTTTTTTTGGGGGGGGGGATGTTTTTAAACTGGATTATTAGCATAAGAAATGCAGCTGAATAAGAGCATTTGAAATATTGACAAGTATTTAACTGACCTTTAATTAAGCTGTTAGCATTTTAACTATACTTCGAAATAATTCAATATGAATCGCAAATAAAATGCACATAGACATATTTTTGTAGTTAAAACTCTAACAGATTATTTTAGCTGTGTTGTATTTTTCTTCTCAATCATCTTTCTTTCCAGTTTTAAGTTCAGGGTACAGTTAAGCAAAACACCTCACCTCTCCTCCGTTGATGTAGTCCAAGACGAAGTAGAGTTTGTCTGCAGTTTGGAAGGAAAAATGCAGACCCACTAAAAATGGATGTTTGACATTCTTTAGCAGTACATTCCTCTCTGACATGATGTGTTTCTCCTGAAACCAAAAAAAAAAAAAAACATTGCAGGGTTAGACTGGTTTACCATAAACACGCCTTGTGACGTACTGGTCTGTTTATGTGTGTGTATTTCTAGATACAGGCATTTCGTCACATACCTCCTTCTTTTTGAGAATAGCCTTCTTCTGTAACACCTTGACTGCGTAAAACTGGTCATCTGTGCGGTGACGGGCGAGAAGCACCTTGCCAAAGCTGCCCTTTCCAATAACTTTCAGGAAGTGGAAGTCACTTGGCTTAGCTGAGGGGTTAGATGATGGCCCAAGGTTGATCTGCTGGGATGGACTGGGCTGTCAGGGTGCAGATGCAAAAAATAGGGAAGTTAAGTATCAGAATGGGTTAAGCAGAGAATATGTATAAGCAGCCCTGGAAACAAAAAGGCTAAGATTTGCTAAGTGTACTCACAGGAGGAGAGGGGTTTGAATTCATGAGCTCAGGATCCTGTGGAGGAGTCAAATTCAGGATAGACTGCACCTCAGGACTGGAAGAAAAAAAAAAGTATTAAGCTGTATGAAATGAAACAACATCAGCTGATTTAAAAAAAAGTTAGTTTTAGAAAGTCCCCAGCAGGGAAAAAAAGTCTTGCTTTTATAGCTTTGGGTTTCCCAAACAATGTGTCCTGTGGTGGAGGAAGAACAATAATATGAGTCAGAAAGTACTCACTGCTTGCAGGCGTAGGAGTTTGTGGACAGCTTCTGAATAAAGTCATTTAGACCCATCCTCCTCTGTTTCATAAAAGCTGCAAAACAACAATAAAAAGAAAGAAAATACATTTAAAAAAGGCTCCAAGAATAAGACAGCTGAGGGAATGAAACATTTCATCTCGTCAAATCAAATCCATACCAGTGACTAATTCCACAAGGCCCCTAGTCTTTGAATAAGTAAGAGCAGGCTTCTCTGTTTCTGTTTTGATCGTCATGTTGAGTTCAGGATCCGTACCACCCTGCTTAAAAGACGAATCCAATTTGACATTCAACACTTCCAGCTCTTTTTATAAAGAGTCCTAAAGAGGGAGGAGCTGGCAACGCCTCCTAAAGGGGGGCGACTCTATGGAAACATTCCGCTTTGGTAAATATAGAGAGGTGATCGATCCCAGTTAGGCCAATAGAGGGCAGCTGCGCTCCAAACGCCTCGTTTGCGTCAGAGAAGTTTAATGAAAAAAACTTCTCAGCTCACTGGAACATTTCTGCTTGCACATATGCTTGTGCAATTCCATGACTACCCTGATTTTGCAACTAGTCTACTAAAAGTAAAAAAAAATAAAACTCCAATAACTTAAAGTCTCTGAGAGACTTTGTTTTTTGCAACATTTTAAACATTGGTTTGTTTTCTTTCTGTTACCTTTCCGCTATAGAAACAGGCTGAGAAAATAGATTAATACATGTTTGACTGTAATACTAGAAGAAATATCTCATAGGTTTTCTATGCTGGCTCTTTAAAGCTAGGGAGTGACGCAGAGCCACAAAAGGGGGAAGGAGGGGAGGCTACATGCCAAGAAAGGCCGCTGTAAGTGGAAAAGTACAGAGTGAGAAACTGCTGAACACCTCTAGTCCAAAAAGCAAGAGGAAACAATCCGCAACAGAGTCCTCTCAGAAAAGATCCACAGTTCTTAAAGCGTCCGATTAGAATATGAATAAAATGGGAAAACGCAGCTTTGCATCAAGTAAATAACAGTTATATAAAGCACCAGATACAAGTTTATCTTACACCCCTCTGTGGATATATAAATGGAATGTATGTAAGAGGATACAACCTGTGAAAGGCAAACTCATTCCCACAGAACATACCACTGACTGTGCGTAAAATGGATAAAGACGCAGAGGACGCACCAACACCGCGCTTCTCAGCTTTACATAACAATAACGAACAGTTGTAATAAACTTAGTCCTGACTATGCCTACTAACTTGGAGTATAAGGGTCCCACATTAAAACGCAAACAAACCTTTAAGCTCTGATGGAGTTTTCATATTCCTGCTGCAGCTCCAGAGTTCAACAAGTCGCCAGACAGAGCTGTGAGGCTGCTGGAGCTCTTATAGCTACGGGACTCCCTATCAGCGAGGAGTTTCCATAGATAACAGCATCATAAATCATTTTATGACTCCCTGAACTTTTACTCTCAAATTCAAGGTGCAGAAAGTGGTGTGGCAGCTGATAAATACTTTATCGGAGAGTGAGAAGGGGTTAAAATAGAAAATATAGAGGCTGCGGAATGTTTAGAGGTGATTTCTCCAAGTTCCTGCTTTCTATACTTACAGGTCAAAGCGGCCGTTTTGTCTTTCATAAGGATGCCTTTAACTCCTGGGTCACAACAAGCAGAGAGGCTGCGGGCTCCTTGGTAGCGAGGTAATCAAACTACAGCGCATTCCTCTTCTTGGAGAGCTTTTTTTTTTTGCTTTCTTTTTTCATTTTAATCAGGGCGGAGACGCACCGCCTCTATTTCCTTCCATTCCACGGTTTTGAGTTTCACGGGTGGTGGCATGACTTCTCACAAGTGGAGGGTTGAGAGTGAATGAATGGTTCCTTTAAATGCTCAACTTTCAAGTTCAACCCTTGTTTTAGAGACTGAAAATATCTTTTTTTTTTTTTTAGATTTTTTGTTTTGTTTTGTTTTTATCCCTTCTAGTAACAAATAACAAGTAACAATGAAATGACAGTAAAACACCAGTTCATCCACACTGGAATGGGTTTTTTTTAGATTAAAGAATATCAATGGCTCATCTTCGCCATCCACATTCCTTATCACCACAAAGAAAAGATAACTTTTGTTTAAAACAGACAAAAATTTGAAAGGGTATAAGAGAGCCATGATGATAAACCAGGAAAAAATTGGGATTTGCTTAGGTACTAATGATAATAGATACAATCAATGGCGTAACTATCAGTAAGCATAGACTGCAGTTGCTTAGGGGCCCCCGGCCTCTTAGGTGCCCCGCCGCTGACACCTGGAGGGCCCCCTATGCAATTGTGGACTAGGACATCTGTTTGCAAATGTAATGGTGCAAAGAAATCCACTAAAACCCACCTGACACTAAGATGACAGACCGGACCTTATTTTTACCCCAACACATGGTAGATTTCACCATGATGGTGAACCATTTAAACACGACACCAATAGCAAAGCAGACAGTGGTACTTTTAATTACCATGTTAATAACTGTGTATAGTTCAGTAGACGGTTGGTAAAAATACACTCATATAATATGTTTCAAACCGTAATAAAGATCTTAAAATAACGATGTATTTGAATATTTTATTTTTTACACTACGACTTGGAATTATGGGTAATCCACAGCGTAGATTAAAACCATAACCATTACGTACAATGTGTTAGCGATGATGGATACCAAAAAAAGGTACTTAAGCGGATTCTCAAGGTAAGTCAAGGTAGCCCGATAAGACAAATTTTACAGCAGAATATACTAAAGTATATCCATGTCTGGGGAAGGTCTATTGCTGTTGGATACAATAACCATGTATTTCTCATTTATGTTTTAAAACATAGATATAACGTGTCCACACATTCATATTTTGAAACAGCCACTTTCACTGCAATCATTACGCAAGGTGGCCATTTAGTATGTTAAACCAATTGCTGTCCAGGGAGGGAGAATGGACTTGGTTGTAAAGTCACAAGGACATATTATTGTATTTACAAATGGAAAATGCACAAATTAAAAAGGGGGCGTGTCATTTACTGCACAAAGTCAGTGGTAAAGCCGGGCTTACACTGTGCGATTTTTTTTCCCCTATTAGGGCCGACTTTCCAGTCGTGCGAGCATTTTTCGATCAGGCCGACTTTCAGCCTGATTGTGCGTCACGTAGTGTACTGGGGGTAACGGGGGGCTATCAGTCTCTCACGACCAGCTCCCAATCAGGAATCATTAGGTTGGGAGAAAATCAAACATGTTTGAAACCACGAGCGTCGTGGGCAAATCGCTCAGTGGGTATGTGCAAACAAGGATTCTTCTTCTTCTTCCTCTCAGATGAAAGCACAAAAGCTTGGTGGGTGTGTGAGTGAAATGGAGTTCTTTCTGTAAAATTGACAGACCATAGTAGCCAAGTTTGCACAGCCATTTCTTTGTCCAAATATGTCGTCGCCTTTTCTTTTTAGGGCTTTCAGCACAAAATTGCACAAATTGCCAAGGCAGCGTTTCACTCTAGTGAGTTTCACATTCCTCTTCTACTCGTTTGGCTTCTGGATAGACGAGTCCGAGTAGCGCCATCTCACTGCGGAGCTGAGTCTGAAGTTGGTTTTTAGACATACAGTGTGAGCAGGTAGATCGCATTAGAGCGTCATGCTGAACATGCATCGTTAGCCTGCGGTTTAGTCATACAGTTTGAGCTGTAGCAGCGTGAAAAGATTGAAAATTCACGCAGTGTATGCCCGGGTTAAAGGAAGTTGAGTGAAGTAAAAAATGGTGGGTGAAAAACGTCTTGCCCAAAGAACAGCAGAAACAAAAAACCCAAAACCTTTTGGAAGGAAGGAGCTAAAAATGGCCTAATCGTTTTTTGGGGGAGATTCTTAAGTCATTGACTGTTTCTATTGTCAAGAGTCAACAAACAGACATAGCCAGGATATGAACTACAACATTTGCAATCCTTGCATAAAGCCAAACCACATCAATTTATTTTGCAACTGTATTGGATAGGCTTGTCCCGATCCGATCCACGTATCGGATCGGGACGCAGATATTGGCAAAAAAATGCGTATCGGCAAAGCATGTAAAATGCCGATCCAGACTGCCGATCCAGTTTTAAAAAAAAAATCTGGTCCGTATTTTCCAGTTTCGCCGATTGAAACGATCCATTCCACTATTTTGCGCCAGTGTTCCCCTGTTTTGCATTTTTATTAAAACTTACAGTAATACTTGCACCTTTAACTGTTTACGGTTTTACTGCTCACTGTGCAATTTCAGATTGCTCTTCATAATTTTGTCCAGTTTGTGTTTATCTCTTAATAAACAGATAAGTTTGTTGTTACCAAGCATTGTGTTTTATTCAATCTCACCTAATTTAGCTGGCTAGATGTTATCAAGAGTACTAAAACCCTTTTCAACATGAGTCTTACAACTAAGGCTAAATACTTTAACTTAAACTTAAATACATGCTCGGATAGGCTGGTATCGGCCAGTATCGGTATCGGATCGGAAGTCCAAAAACAATATCGGTATCGGATCGGAAGTGCAAAAACCTGGATCGGGACATCTCTAGTATTGGAGATTGGAGACCGTTTTAGAGGTCTAGAATCCAAGCTGGCCGGGATCATCACGTTCAGTAATGATATGGGGAGCAAAGTCATCTGTGGGTGTTAATTAGAGACTGTGTTTTATCAAGTACAAAACCAGTACATTTGCTAACAGATCATTTTAGAGCACTTTGTCCTTCCCTCTGCTTATAATGTTTATAAAGGAGCTTCTCTCATTTTCCAATAAAAACCTTGGTTTTATCTCACACAGCTGAAAGCACCAGTACCTGATTTAAGGAGTATGTTGTCCCTGGTTTGTCTTAGCTGCAGACTCAGCTGATCTACATCAGATAGAATCCAAGGAGAATAGTTAACAAGAAAATATTAACAAATATCTAAATTCTACATCCTCTTGATGCAGTAATTTAAGCAGACGGACCCTGGGTTCAGTGCATACATTTACAGTACATGGACATACTTTTCTGGAGTCTTATAGCAGGATTAATTTTTTTTATTATTATTATTTGTCTATTTAGTTATGAAATTTTCTTAAAACGTTTTTTGGTTTGGTTGGTTATAAGACTTGCAGTTGCTTAGGCTCCTGTGTAGGACAAGTTAATTGCTAGTTTAGTAATAGTTCTAATGCTAAAGTCAGACTTGCTAGCCAGTTACACGTTTTTTAAACATCAGTAGTCGTCAAAAAAAAGACTCTTCTCTGCTTTAATTTAGCTGTAGTCTTTTTTGGATAAGTTTAGAAACCTCCTTCCTATTTTAGCGAAGTTTTTATGTCACAATGACAAAGCAGTTCCCTTTCAGTTTATTTTTTGATAACAAGGGAAGATAAAACAAGCAAGCAACATGATCTGAGTTATCAGCTAGAATATCAGTGATACCTTTATGTGTCTTTTAACTGTTGAATCAATTTCTACTGAGAGATCCCGATGAGGATCTATTAAATGCATGCAACATTTGCAAAAATCAAATATGTCCTAACGTAAGCAGATTTTTTCCCCAGTGTTTTTTCTACCCCTTTTTCTTCCCCAGCTGAGGCTGTTCACACACTGGACTGCTTTGGAAATTTACTGGGTTCACAGGGGTTCAGAGCAAGAAATGCATCAGTAATTATTAACCCCATCTCCAGATAAATGAACAATTTCAATATTTTGGTCACATGTGCACACTGGTGTTTTCTAAGAATGGTGTTTCTAAGATTTATTTCAGGCGAGTTCAGTAATGGAGAAATAATGTGTTATCGTGTTTTTAATTATATTTTTGGTTTGAAACTGCCCTATGTTCTGTTATAGGAGAACGTTCAATCTGTGCGCATTTTTCACAGCTAAATCTAAAACAGCAAACAAAAATATAACTCGTAAAACTCTTTTTAACATTTGTTCTCCTGTACTTTCAGGCCTTATCACTTTTAGCTGAGGTTGGACATCCATGGCCAATATAGAGTTAAGTTTTTATTCTATCGCTTTAATTATTGTGTTTCTCTTTTTTTCTCTCCCAATGTTTACATTGATGTTTTATTATTTCAAACCTAGCTCTTTTAAACACACAATAGTGTCACATTATTATATAAAAGGGCAGCTTTAAGACTCCCCTATAATAAAGGAAACTGCAAATGTATTTTTAAAAAACTGTTTAAATGTTAGATTTGATTAGATCCAAAAATCTTTCTGCTAATTGATAACAAATGTGGGTTTATCTTTGCTAACAGAGATTTCACTTAGTAGAAACATGTAGATGAAGAAGAGTAGCATAGACCTCTTAGCTAACAAACCAACAACAACAAAGACAGCAAAAAAGTTAGAAAGTAGAAACTAAATGATTCAATCCATCCATCCATCCATCCATCCATCCATCCATCCATCCATCCATCCATCCATCCATCCATCCATCCATCCATCCATCCATCCATCCATCCATCCATCCATCCATCCATCCATCCATCCATCCATCCATCCGGGCTAAACCCTGGACAGGTCACCACCAGTCTTTCGCAGGGCAAAAATAATTACATTCTAAATATATTAAAATTATAAATTGGCTCTAAAATATGGTGCTTGGCTCTACGCCACTTCAGAAATTTTCAAACTAATAGTAATTATCATTATTTGATGTTATGTAAGTTATTACTGCTTTGAAAAAATGTATTTCACTTCTAAAACTGTTATACAGATTGCAACTACTGATTTTAATTTAGTCTTTTGGCTTTTTTTTTTTTTAGAACAAAGCAAAACCAAGGTGTTTTTTTGTTGAACGCCATATACTATGATGCTACGAAATATTTACAAATCTAAATTTATGAATAGTTCCACTGAAGCTACAGTAAAATTATTATTTTTAGTAAATTAGTAATTTTCTACCTATGTTGTTTAAGATTAAGCAATGGAAAATTGTCAAGTTTCTCTACTTTTTCTTTCTTTGATTATATCAGAAATCTAAATCATGCATGATTCTGGTCACAGTGACCATAGTTAGGTTTTATATTTTTATTTAGTCAGTCAGAAAGATTCAAGTATAGAAAATGAAAAACATTCATGTTGACTTTTACCCTCTGGTGAAATATCATAGTTGGATGACATAGGGACCCCATTTTTTTAAAATAATTTTTCTTGATTCTATTTTCAGTGTAGTCCTGTTTCTCTGACTGTGACTGGCTGCATTTGCTGTTTTCATCCTCTGACATGAGAGTTGGCTCGGAGCTCGTCTGCCTGGCTGTGTGTTTCCTGGAAGCCTTTTACAGTTGCCTTTTGTATCTCTGCTTCTGTCTCCTTGAACCCCAGTCGGCGACGGCAGATGGCCGCTCACACTGTGCCTGGTTCTGCTGGAGGTTTCTCCCTGTTAAAAGGGCGTTTTTCCTCTCCACTGTCATTACAAGCATGCTTAGTGTTAGGGATTTCCTTCAATTCAATTTGTTGATGCAATCAACTGGTTTCCTTAGAGAGAAAACTTCATATCAATTTGACTGTATGATCTGGTGAGCCGTAATGTGCCTTGAGATGACATGTGTTGTGAATTGGCGCTATAAATAAACTGAATTGAATTGAATTATAGCATAGATCTGAAAGCTGCTCTCAAAGCTGAAGGTGAAAACAAATGCTTTGTGTCTCAGCTGCTCTATATGCAGCTATTATTAGACAACAGACAAACAGATCCAAAGACAAGCAAGCATTAAGGCTAAATTATAGTTTAGGGGAAGCTAATATGGATGAGTGACTCTATAATTTTTGAATTTGACCTCATCTTATTTTGATCTGTCTGCATTAATTCAATAGCCACAGTCAAAGCTGTTATTTAGACATCCTCTGCAGCCACCTGATGCACACAGGCACACATGAACTGCGCCAAGGGCGAATAAAACCTGCAGGGAGTCAAAAGCACACACACACACACACAAGCTGGAGGACAAAGCACACCTGCAGAGAGACAGCCAGGAATACATTTTTCTAAAACAGTGACACAGAAAGGGCATTCTTTCTCAATTCTTTCAAGGTTTCCTTCATATATTATCTCACAGCACAGTCAGGAACTTTGCAACACTTTTACACTGTGCAGTTTGACAAAGACGTTTTTGCCTTAAGACAGCACAGGTGGGAGCAGTGCCATCTTACACAGTGCAAAGAACAAAGACATCACCCTCAAGGGACACAATCTGAGATCATCAACGGAGAAAACAACACGTCCTCTTTTCCACAAAGAGAATAATAATGCCTGAAAAGCAGTAAAAAGCAATGACAAAGTCTTTTTTTGTGCAAAGTCACTGGGGAGTAAAGCAGCTTAACAAGGATGTTGAAGAATACCCTTCATTAGCTCTATAGTGGTAAATGCTCTTCTCTCTAGTCTGCATCTGAGGATCCAGAACTAAATGTGACCAAAAGGAGGTGGAGGAAGAACATCAGAAAAGACCCTCTCAGTGTAAACTCCTCTCTGTCTCTCATTTGTTGGCTGCTCAGTGTCCAGGCCGTCAACAAGAGGAAGCTCCCTCACATTCAATCTGTGTATTATTTGTTGCCCTTGTGTGTTCTGGTCAAGGGTGTGTTATGTAACCACGTTATAGTGGCACTTTGCTTATACCTAAGAAATGTGCTGGCTTTCACACAGAAAGGAACAGGAGGGGTTTGCTTTGGTGTGGGACATGAATGCAAATCACTCACAGAGAACTCATAGTAATCAGTGATCCTTGTGCCCCATCACAGACGTCGTCTGTTCATCAAATCTTTTGCAGTAATTATAACTGTTTCTGTTCAAGATAAAGAGGATGTTTGGAGAATCAGTCACCCTGCTGATGAATGTGAATGAGCCACAGTGACAGCATTACAGAAAAACCTTTAAGTCTAAGGACAACAGAAAGGCCTTTATTTTGTGAGTGGACACAGTGTGTATAGATGTGGCCTCATTGGCCTACATGTCATCTCAGCTCTGTCAATGGGAAGTCATGTGACCATCATCACTCTGGGGCCAGGGTTTCCCGGTTTGAGGCTTTAGTGAATACTTTTAGAAATATCCTTTTTTTAAATGCAGGATTGCTTTAAATCAGTTTAAAAGGTCACAGTAAGACCGATTAAATTCATAAGAAGTATAAATGAAATGAATTGCACTATTTATAGCTTTGAACCACATCACATTTGGTCAAATTCCAATAACAAAGTTCAATCCAATAACAAAGTTGTTACCACTGCCAATGCATTGGTACTGGTAACAGAAAAGTTTTTGTTTTATATATATATATATATATATTTTTTATTTTTTTTTTTTACAAAAGCTGCTTAACTTGTTGTCTATCAACATTCAGCTCAACTAGACCCCTAAATAAATATAGTCTTCCAATATGTCTTTAAGAGCCACCTCAACAATAAGGAAAGTATGCCAATGTTTAATTTAATCTCAATATTAATCCAAATATCATCCAAATAACATTTGCAAGCTAATCGGAAGATGAGATCCATTCAATACACTAAACATATCAAGGATAAAATAGTGGACAAGATTAAAGCAGGATTTGGTTATAAAACACTATCTATAGGTTTAAACATCTGACAGAGCTTTATTCATGAATGGAGTTATACGACACATGTAAATCTAGACTCACAGCTGTAATGGCTATGAAGGTGTTTGCATTGAGTCTGGAGGTCTGAACATAACTTCAATTTTTGAATTTGAATTTAAATACCTTAGGTTTTATTGCATAAAAGCAAATAAAGAGTTTTTGTCTGTCATATGAAATCACAATGCAAAATGCATAAGCTAGTGAATGTAAAATGTAACATGTAAAATGGGGAGTTTTTCACAGGAAATGTAAATTTGAATATAACCTGGAAAAAAACGACAGTTGATCTTTAAGTATATTTCACAAGGAAGAATTCCCAAAGACTGAAATGTTATAAAGATTTACTGACATTTTACCCATTTTGGGAAGGAGGCTTGTGACCTGGTTATTATACAATTGACCAGATCTGTAAACATGTTCAGACATATACCTTAAACTGTTTAGTTTCTTGAGCATGGTGTCTTTAAAGGATTTATAAAGTATATGTTTCCCTTTATTTCTGAATATGTGCGTGCATTGGAGTAGGTGTGCCTGTTAAGCTGTGAAAGCAAGCTGGTACAAGTGAGTTTGACGTCATAACAGTGTGAGAAAAAAAGTTGCAGAGCCGATACACACACACATACACACACACACACACACCCCATGTCAATTGCAGGCTTAATTATAAGTTATATAATAGCGCCTGATAAAGAGGAGCACCACAGTTCAGAGTATAAATCCTAATTTATTGGACGATAAAGTTACTGCTGAGTTTACAAAAGCTACCTTTAACCAAAGGCTCTATGCTACCAATGTTAGAAAACAAAAAAGTGCAGAAAAAGGAAATAAAGCTTTTCTGTAAAATGATACAGCTAAAAGCTATGCCTGTTTAAATGATGCAATGCAGTCACATTCATGACTGTATTGTTGTAAACGACTGATTTATAACATCATACAATGTTTAAGCTCTCCTAGAGCCACTAATTACTGAACTTGGACTGACAGGGTGTAGCGGTGTGACAGCAGGGGCCACAGGAGCAGCTTGTCAGCAGCTTCTATAATTGCTTGGATTTCTCCCTGCACCAAAAAATTCTCTCTTTCCTGACAGACAGTCCGCTGCCAAAAAAACTAGCATTTTGAACAAAAAAGGCCTCTTGTCACATTTCTTCCTGGAAATGTTCCATGAGGAGTGCAGAGCTTGAACTAAAATTGCTGCAGTTGCACAGAACTAACCTAGTTTTCTGCTTCTAAGCAAACATACAAATACAGATATCTTTCAGTTTCTATGTCTAAATTAATTATCAGAGAAATTAAGCTTTCACTGTGGAGGAAATATGCCGATGATTACTTTGCACATTTGTTAAAATTCACATGCAATGAAGGGTTTAAAGCTTGCCATGGCATTTAATTTAAATCTGTGAACTATTTTCGTTGGTTCTCTAGCTACTAAAGACTTAACTAGTTGTACCTGGATAATTTTCTTGCAGCAAATCCCATCCTCTTCTGATGTTATTCATCCTTTCCAGACTGATAGATGTCAAAGACTCTTTTCATCATATGTTCTTCCATTTTTTAGCTTTGGGCATTACATATCGCATTAATATCTTTCAGTCTATGTTATGTTGTTTTATAGTGTAAAGTTCAGGAGCCTCTGAGCTGGGAGTAGTCAGGAAAAATTTTTCTGGATAAAAAATAAAGCAACATTTAGAAACTGCTTGTTATTCATATAAGATGACATATTTATTTTTTAGATATAACATACTTTTTCATATAATCCCTATCATATTTGTAAACATGCATTTTTTTTTGTGCTGCTTCTTGTCCTTTAGACTGAACTGTCATTTGTTTCATAAATGAAGGCTGCAGTGGAAAATTAAAGTTCAGTGACTTAGGGTCATTTTGGCAATAAATACAGATGGACTCTCACCCCGTAGTGCATATCTAGGCCAAGAAGCAATCACATTAGCTCACACGCTATCAACAGCTGGACTGAGGTTGTAAACTGAGAAGGTCACCATGCTTTGTGCACGATGATCTGTCCTGATCACCGTGTCTGTAACTACCGCCTTTGCACATTCCACAAAACAAGCGGTAATCTGTTTTTTTTCTTTCTTTTCCGACAACAGCAATTATCCTGACAGTTTAGCGGTCTGCTCAGAGGACTGAGCTGTGAGGTATGATCCAGTCACCAGGGTTTGAAGAGTAGAAAGCCACATTGCAAGACAAAAACATTACAAATACTAGATCATTATTAATTCCTAGAAAAAAGGTGATTCATCCACGGATGATGATAAGAAAAGAAAAAAATTTCCAGTATGGAAATAGCTGTGCAGTTACAGCTTATGGACAGATGGAACGAACAAGGTGGGAGGACAATGAGAATTTAGAGAACAAAAACAACAGAAATTGTTGCAGAATACTCACTGCCGTCGCCAGGGCAACAGTAGCTGTCCGGGTCTGAATCATTATGATAGTACAGGTCCATCGCCTAGAGAGGAAAATTAGGTAACAGACCTTAGAAAACACATTAAACATCAGAGAGTATCCAACTATCTTCATGTAATTCAGTGTAATTAATCTGGGAATTTCTAACATTTTTGACAGGATATACTTCCATTATCTATTTTCTTTGATGTGCTACAACCTTCACACTACATGGCTGAGAAAACTTTTTTTAATGATGCTGCTGCCAATCAACAACTTTCCAAACTGCCTTGTGTTTATTTTAGTACAGCCTTAGCCTGGCTTCCTATTCCTCAATGCTTTGCAAATTCCCATGACTCTATCTCTGAGATTTACCCACCCTCAGAGGAGGTTTGTATAGTATATGTGCATGTGGTTTACTTCAGTTCATCTCTTTGCTCATTTATTTAGTGGTTTTCAGCAGCTTGCCTTCTCCACCAATCACTTAATCTACATTCACGTCTGCAGAAAAGAGCCCTCCTTTCGCTGTCATGCTCTTCCTCTTATGTTGTTTATGGCTTCAGTGAGGGCTGATGGATGATGTGCAAACCACAGAGACAGAAAGTCTTGAATTTCTGATTATTAATATTTCATAGTATATTTATCATTCTAAAAGAAGACTTTAAGCTAAGCTCCTTGACGCAGCAGAGTGTGTAAATTTATGTTTCATAAAAGTTAAAGGAGATGTGGAGCTCAAGAAGAAAAACTCTATGCAACAGTTACAAAAGATTTTAATATTCAGATATATAAAAAAATTAAAAGAAAAACCAAAATGTGCAGCAAAACATGCAAATCAAAAGGTTAATTTCTGCATCTAAACTTGTGATCATCATAAAATACTTGATCAGATCCAAGTGTTTATAGTCAGGATTACTTCTAGAGATTTGTTTTCAAAATCATAATAAACAATGTGAGTGTCTAGACACCATCTTTCTTATGTGCAAATTTGTAGTTGTATTATCACAAATGTAAAAAAAAAAAAAATCACTTCAAAGGTCATTTAATTAAGTGGTAAAAACATTCAAACTAAACACTTAAAGATGTGGGGAGAAAATGTTAAATGTGGGACATTTATTATGAAAAATATAAGTATTAATAATCCCTTTAAAAAAAGAAACATGGAATGCATTTCTAAATAATTTACCTGCATTTGAATCTCTAAAACATGGAGCTAATTTTGGATAATCTGGCTTTATGGTTATGATTTGTGTTATTTTCCTTGACTGAACTCATGGTGAATAATTTCCTATTATTAAGTTTGAATGCAGTTCCCAGAATACCTCAATACACAGGTTATAGTGTTTGTTTTAGAATAGTTCTCACAGACTCAGTAAGAAAAGTAAAAAAAAAAAATAGTATTTTGGAAAATGTTTTAATTGAAACAAAGCTTCCTAACGATAAATCTAACACATTTGAGAATCCAATAGATTTAATTTGGCCTATATTTGAAAGAAAATGAATTTGCAAGCTAAAGGCAGGATTGAATATCTGGTTTAGACCAGGAAAAACTTAGCAGACTCTCTGTTAAGCAACATTTTTTTCTAACTGTTTTCTTTACCTGTTGGAGAAGTCTTTCCAGCAGCCTGTTTCCATGGTAACAATCTGCTTTTCAATCTGATAGATGTGGATTGTTCCCAACATGTTATTGTTTTGGGCCTTACACCATGCAGACTAAAAACAACTTTTAAATCTTTCAAAGTCCAGAAAACTACAATTATGGTAGTTTGGTACACATTGAAAAGGACATCTGATGACAGTATTTACTGTCATTACTTTCTGCCATAGTTTTAGCCATTTTGTTTGTTTGTTACAATTAAACTCTTGTTAAGTTTATTGAATGAGATTAGCTTTTGTATTGTAGGAATAGTTTTCCCACGCTATGTCTCAGCCTTCCTGGTCCCTACATCTGCAACTATATTCAATGTTTTACAGATCTTTCTATGCTGCGTTCCTTTTTTTTGTTTATATTTTGGTCTAATGAAATGTCTTGATCAACGAGTTAACTTTTACTTCTATCTAAATCTGCCTGGCTTATGATACATGAACCTATAATACTCATGTTTAAAAAAAAAACTACCGGTAAGTAAAGAACAAAATGCATTAAAAAAAATAGTCCAGTAGTCAGTAGATAATAAATGTATTAATACAAATTACAAAATTATAAACAGCCTCTACAAAACTGAACCAAAAAATTCATATATCTAATTTCATGCATGAATTTGCGTTTTTAACCTGTGTTCGTTGTCGTGGCTGCCAGTTATCCTCCATGGCATAGCTGATGTAGGGTCCGCTGCAGATGGAGCACTCCAGGATCACTGGGCTGGCCAGAAGTGGTGATGTGTGAAGCGCCCAGCACTGACAACCTTCCATGTGAACATCTGACTCCAACTCCTTCTGTTTGACTGCGCTGTCGTTATGATGGCGTGAGAGCATCCTCCACTTCCTTACCTGTAAAGTAGGATCAATTATATTATAGTTCTTTTATTCTTAGCACTCAATAACTTCAAAAATGTAGTTATAAAAAATTATAATCATGAGAAAATGATTAGAGAGCTTTCAAATCTCTCTGATGGTCGCCGGTTCGCTTGGTCTGCGACCAACTAATTTTAAACACTTGAGGTGGAGACTATTTTTGCAGTGTCTCGAGTTTTGTCACGCTTTAAAGTCCAAATTATGACCTCCAAATATAGATTATCCCCTTTTACATAGCTCTTGAATGTGTCTGCACCTCAGTTTATTTTGTTTGTTGTTTTTCTTACATATACATGCATGATTCACATTGATAGCCAATGTAAGTATCTGGGATATCATGGACAACAACTCAAGGTGTAAACATCTCTAATATGCCGTTAACATTGCATTTCCTTTGTGTAAATTTTTACCCAGATTGTAGTTGTTCCATTAATAGGACAGATAGGACAGATAACTGTACATCCCACAAAAAACATAGTCAGCGTTCAAGCCTAAGCAAACCTTTTTGAAAATTTTGATCTGGTTTTTGGTAAAATCCCAAAATGGTTACCCCTCCCATTCTCACCAACTTGATAAATTCTCACTAACATGAAGGATTCAGCACCACTGAATCCATCATGACTCACTGTAATGGCAGCTGAACATCGTAGGTGCCCTCAGAGAGCTGTTAGAACAGCAGAGAAAATTGTTGGGACCTCTCTCCCTTCTTTCCAGGACATCGGACACAAACCCCGTTTGACAAGAGCCAATAAAAAAAATCAGAGACTAAACTGTGCATCGCAATCTGTTCTCACGTCTGAACTCTGGCAGGAGGTTTCAATGCGTGAGGAACAGGACAGTAAGAGTGTGTAACAGTTTTATCTCCTAGAATGTAAAGCTCATAAACACAAATAAATAAACCAATAGACATAGGAACAAGAGACCAGAATGTACAGTATGTGTTTTTATTTAATGAAACAAAATGATTTAAATTAATTTGTTTTATCCCAATTTTTACTTAATTATTATAGCAGCATTTTTTATTTTATTTTATTATAATCCTTTTAGGTTGATAGCATTTCACTGTAGGCTGTTTCCCTAAAATTACAAAAAAAAGCATATCTATCATGTCCATTAAGGTCACTCCACCCTGATCTTTTATTAAAAAAACAGATAGGCATGCTACAGTAGGTGCAATATCCTGTCCTAGTGGAACTCGTCATAAAATTTTCGATTAGATTCTTTATCACATATCATGACAATAAATTAAAAGTTAATTATGGCTGTAGCTCAATTTAACCCAGACGTTTAGAGTTATTATGGTGCTGTATTTCAACTTAATGAAGTTGAAAATGGGGCAGTGGTTTGTACAAAAGCTTGTTGCATAATAATAACCCAACTAATACTTAACCTAACCAATCTTACAAGAGGTATTGTAAGCTTTCTTTTTTTTTTAAATCCTAGAAAAACAATTTGCCCTTCTATGTTCACCTAATATTCACAAAATCGAACATGTTTATCAGAACATGTCCAAGATTTGTTTGTATCTTTGTTCACAAGCACAACTAATCAAAGGTGCACACTATGAAGATAGCAGATGGTGGCTTTCCAAGCTGGTTCATGTACAATGGTACATTTTAAGTTACAATATTGTAAAATGCATTTTTTTTTGTTTTTTCTTTGCTACATCAAGGAACACTGCATGTTCAACCAATTATTTATCATTAAGGACATCTGGGGGTGACTAACGGAGTTACTATCTGCTACTTCAAATACTTCCTGTTAAATAGAAGGGGTTCTTTTCTATTGTTGAACAACTAATGTCGATACAATCAGCGGAGTTTTTGAAATAAAAAACCTGTTATTGAAACTCGGATTAAATGATTAATTCAAATTGAATATATTGTGCTATCTCTCAATAGATGGAAGAGGGAATAACTAACAGGATTTGATAACACTGGATGGATATAAAAAAAATATGGTTACAAATTCTTTTATAGAAATTACAAATACATAAATAACTAAAAAATAAACTGAGTTTAGCTGTTTTAAATGTAACTGTTTGGATACTGTTTTAAACTTACATACCGACAGAATCATTCCCACTTCATGAATAAAACATCATACGGCCGCTTTTGTTTTGCACAGGAGGCAGTGGATGAGTCAGTGTCACCCTCAGAAGTAATTTGCTTCTATGTGACAGCTGTAGTGACAGATTCTCCAGTGGACAATCTTCACACAAACCTCCTTTTTCTTAATCACCATTTAGCATGTGTCTGGTAACAGCAACTGAATACATATCACAAGCACAAACTGAATGTGCTCTTTAAACACACACAGGAACACGCACATGCACTGAGAGAGATTAGATGGCTACAGGAAAATATAGGAGAATAGGAGCTAAGTTCAAGGTGGAAATGGCTCAGGAGGAAACCAAATTACATAGCTGGATGTGCTGGTGACCCAGAGCGACTCTTTCGTTTGGTAAAGAGTGTCCTTGGAACAGCGAGCTGACAGCTTCAGAGTCTGCAGTCGTTTCGAATAAGTCTTATCAAGGCTACTGCTCTGCCGGCCCTCTGCACTACCTCAAAAATAGCATGAGGATGCAGCCTGAGTGAGAGAGAGAGACGGTGTGTCTGGCTTTGATACTGAACTTACAGCTCGGGAGAGAAATTTTTTCTTTCTGTGAAAAGTTATTGTCATGCATATAAATAAAGTAGGATTTTACCATCAGCTGTTAAAGACAGCGTGGCATGTGTTATTATTTTCCCCAAATGTTTTTCATTATTAAATAGGAATAAATTCTTGTATAATGCATTATATGGTTTATAATCACACCTGTTCAGGATGAATATGGCATTCCTCCATGATATACAGTAAACTATAAAACAGCAAGAATAAATTAGCATGTTTTACAGACTCCCCTCTCTGTCAATTCCTCTTCCTGTCCTTTGACCTTGTTTTGTGCCACTATCAGTGATTAGGTTGCATAAAAACAGTAATGTCTGTCTTTAAACCTTCCAAATACAGAATCTCGTGTTACAGCCAAGACGCTCAGAGCTTTAAAACATAACTTTAATCAATCCTCATCAGAAATACTTTCTTAACTTCCACCAACATCACTTTTTAAAGATGTTTTTGCCTTTATTCCTTGTGATTTATGTAAACACTTTACCTAAAGGTCTGACCTTTACCCCCGTATGGTAAACAGGGATAAACTCTTCAATTAACAAAGAGATCCACCTCTAATCAATTATCTGACGGAAGACTGATAAACATGTTTTTTGTTAGATTTCTATTTTTCTGTACAAAAACCATAGGAGGATGTTATATTTTTAATGTAGAATTTTTGCCTAAACTAACCTTCCTTCCTTCCTTCCTTCCTTCCTTCCTTCCTTCCTTCCTTCCTTCCTTCCTTCCTTCCTTCCTTCCTTCCTTCCTTCCTTCCTTCCTTCCTTCCTTCCTTCCTTCCTTCCTTCCTTCCTTCCTTCCTTCCTTCCTTCCTTCCTTCCTTCCTTCCTTCCTTCCTTCCTTCCTTGGGATATAACTTTCTCGTTCTTCATTTCTTATCTACTTTCATTCTTTCTGGGGTTTTTTTTTTTACTGTTCTTCCATCATTCTGAGGTATAAAATAACTAAATATAAATGCTTTCATGTTGCTCTTAAGTAGCTTTCTTCATTATTTTATTGCTAAATTTGACCATAGATATCTGTCCTTTATATTTCTTACTTTCTTAAAACTAGCTTGTTAATTCTAAACCTAACCATTGCAACAAAACTGGGGGAAATGAAGAGTAATGAGAGAATATGTCCAGTTGGAGCCCAGTATTTTTATTTATCTATTTATTTTAAACTGATAGCAACCTGGATGAAGACAGAGGTCTGGTAAAAATTGCAGATGATGAATTAGGTTCCTGATATTCCCAATTCATTGACCCTTTATTATTTTGGATATGTATATGTTAATTATGTTCTAAGTTTGAATGCTATCACTGTGATATGTACCAGAGCTTTGAAAATATTCAGTTAATTCTATATTATCGTCTGAATTTTTAATTTAGGACATATTAGACTGAGTAAATTTTTATATTCCTTCCATCAACGCAGTGAAAAATAAAGATATTTCCTGTGTATAGAACTAGTTTTATTTAAGAATATTTTTTGTAAATGTATGTTTAGAATTGAAGATTAAAAACTTAATTTTACCTTTGTACTTAAGTACAATGTAGAACCTTTATTGTTTAACTTAAGTAAAAGAGTTCTGTCAATACTATTTTTTTTACACAGGTATCTGTAATGTTACTTTAAAAATGTGACATAGTTGCTTCCTACCTAAATGGTCACCTTGTTTTGTTTGTTTTTTGCCTCTTCATTTATAGATTACAGGTTCAGATTTAAAGCAGTGCAAAGTATGAGGTTTTAAATGGTTCTAAAATTTTTAAAGCAAAACCTCTTATTTTGGTGGTCCAATTAATAATTAAAAGTGAATATGTGTGTCCTGTTGGAGTATCAGAAGCAGACATTCTGGTAAAAGTGAGCAAAAAACACAATCTTAAATCAGTCAAGTTTAAAAGAAATGACCAAAAATAAAAAATAAATTGAATAAATATGAAGAGAGAAACAGATCAACATCCTTCTAAATTCAGGATTGGAAAATTGCACTAAAAATCTTTTATAATTTGGAGCTTTTTGACTTTTTTTGTTTATTTCTTGACCAAATCATTTGCAGCACTAGTCTATCTTGTATTCTTAAAAAATATTTTGAAGAAAAAACTTTAAAGGATGCTTTTAATTCAATTTACTTTCACATCTAAAGAAAAAAAATTATTTGCTGAACTGGTTTCTCAGCGTGTCGTTAGGACATCCAAACAGAAACCGCAGTTTCAAACGAAAGTAGATTTTTAAGATCAAAGTACAAATGAAGTGAAATCAGCTTTAATGTGGATCACAATAAAATCCATGTTAACAATGATCGCCTAGAGCAGATTACTGCTCAGCTTTCAATCTAAACGCAAGCAAATTAGGTCAATTTCAACCTCAGTCATCAAGCTTTTGTGATAAACCCAAACCACACAAGCAGTTTATGTAGATTTAACTCTGGGAGTACAGAAACTAAAGTATTACTGGATAATCAGGCTGCTGCTGTACTTTAAGGATTCTGTAGTTTTGGCTGCAGCTCTGGAACATGGACATAGAAGGTTGGGTTTTGCTGGGCTCTCAGAGGAGATTAAGACCACAATAATTTCCAAAATCCCTTATAATAAAACCTTCTAAAACCTTTTTAGGCTTTCATACTTTTCTTTCTCTCCTCTCTCTTTTCTTCTTTTTCTTTTTTATTTGGTCAAAGCTGACAGACAGAAATTGGGAGAAACTAAAAAAATAATAAAACTATCTAGCAGATATGTGTTAAGTTAGTAGTTGTTGCATAGATTGTTTTAATTATCTCAACAAATAAGTAATGCTGAACCATGCAATCATGCAAGGAAACAGTTTCCATTAAAACTAAACATGCAACACCTATTGGTAAATTCAGTTTTTCATTCATTACAGGTTAATTAACCAACAAATTGAGTTTCTGCGAGTTTTTTTTTTATGCTATTGTCCACAAACAGGACTGTTGAGATCATGAAAGGGTTATAGACAAAGATCTTGAAATTCCTGTTTCAGCTGTTTTGGATGTTGTCAAGACGGTTCACAGTTTTAAGATGAGGAAGCAAAAGAGAAGTCTGTTGGAGAAAAGTGTGCTGGGTCATCCACCATGTGATCAACTGCTTATAACAGCCATTTAATGGGCTGATAACATACGAAGCGGCTTGCAAAGCCGAAACTTTTGGAGGTACTTTTACATTTAAACCTGTTTACTCCCAGAACATCTTTTTGTTTTTAAAAGACACATTTTCATAAAGCAAATAAGACCCGGGAGCTGCAGCTGAGGTATTTTACTACTTTGGCACAGAATAGACCTGTGTGTAAAATGTGCTGTGGCAGCAACGGGAATAAATGTTAATGCATATTTATAGGTAGAATATATTAAAGGATAAAAATGAGAGATTGTGCAATGCAAGTTCCAGTTTAATGCTTGGTTCGCATTCCACTACTGCCAGCTCACTTGGCTGTTCAACAAAAGAAAAGGAAAGGATAAGAAGGTTTTCTTTGCTAAATTTATGTTAAACACATTCAGCTTCCAAGTCCAGGAAGAGTTCCCTAATTAACATTCTATTTAAGTGTTTCTGAATTGATTGAGGGAAAAAAAAATAGTAAGATTAAAGACTGGGAAAAAAAGCGTAATGCATGAAGATAAAGGCTGTAACGAATACAAGGTTGGATTTTGATTAGCAGAGCTGTGGCTTCAACAACAGACTCCTGCAGGTACTGCCAGCTGTTGGAATCGGGCCAAATTAGTGTGACACAAGTATGCTTCACACTGAAACTAAGCTGGCACCTCCTCTGTTTTATTATAAGCCAAAGAATTTGATGGAGTCTGGAAGTGAAGCTGGGGTGCAGAGGTTCAGACATTTATTTCTTCTTTCTTTGCTGAGATATAACAAAGCAAAAAGAAAGTTCTGAGCCAATTAGATCAACTGCTCACAAAAGCACAAACAGAATTTGGGAATGAGAAGCATTTTACTTTTATTGATACAGTATGCATGGCAAGCCAAACTCTTGGAAAGGGATTTTACCTCTTACTGCCCACGCTGTAACTCTAATTGGACCTTGTGGGGTGTACCTCCTAATGCCATCTCTCTCTCCCGGGGCTCGGTAAAACCCCTTTTGACAGTAATTCAATTAATGGAAAATCCAGCTAAATCTCAAATCCAACTGAGAGGTTTTTAAGGAGGTATGACCTGATTGGTAGTTTAAGAAAAGAGCTGATTCAGAAAGGATTAAAAGTTGCTACACTCATTGTATTGTTCTTATGATCTTTTTTTACTTCGTTTAGATTGAAAAAAAAGTCTTCCGACTGTTAATAAATCAACTGCAAATTCTGATTTTCCACCTCATAATCAAGAGTTTAGGCTTAAACAGGTGATGGCGTAAGGACAGAGTTCATGCCCTTGCCTCATAAAAGTTTTATAATTGGTCACTGTTAAAGCTTTGAAATCTGACGCGACACTCGTCAATCATTAGCTCTAGAAAGAGGTGTCCCTTTGCTGATACTGCCCTTTGAATTCATTTCCAAGTTGAGACGACGTCAAGAACTAAAGCCTGGAGAGCAAAGTTCAGCAAAGGTTTGTTAAGACCTTAGAAATGACGTCTAAAGCACCCTAGAAACAAGGAAGCTTCTTTACTGAGAATACTTTACAGCCAGCATTTAAGAGTAGGATGAGGGTATTCATACTTCTAAGAACTTACTGAAATGTTAACAGATTTAATACAGGCTTTATTTTTTTTTTCAGCAAACTGTCAACGATTTTCGGGTGACTTTTGAGAGAATTTTTCCAAGCCCATGTCCATTTGAAGGGCAACCAAAGTCATTCTTCGTGTTTTTGAGAAGTATTTTGGGTAAATACTGCAGTCGTTTAGCGGTAAATCCAACCCCTGTCTCTTAATTTCAGGGAAAAATTCAAATAAAGTATAAATTCTCTGAAGTGAAAAAACAAGTCAAATCTCTGTTTTTTTGCTGTTTTTTTTTTTTTTTTTATGTGGACTTATTCAAAAGCGGTTGAGTCAAATCTCAGTTATGTAACAGAATGACAGCTATCAATACTTCTAATAACAGGAAGTATGACTATTAGAAGTTTCATGTGTTGTTTTTTATATGACGACTTATTTGTCATCTGTTAATTATCATTTTAAATCAACCACTCCTTTATTATATTATTGGGCTGAGTCTTTAGGACAGTTTCAATTTTTTTTTTTACTAAGTTGCAATTAATCAATTTTTTGGAGTCAATTTTCTAACTCTAGTTTTGGATTATTTAATGGTTAAGAAGGATTTGTTTCAAATTTCAAATCAACAGAGACTTGGCTTGTATGGTTTTATCACCAAATGAGAATAGAGGCAGTTGGCATAGATCAGCTCCTACATATTATCTCAGCTGAGAATAAAACACGTGGCCGACTGAGTCATTGACATACTTATCATAAATCGACATGACCCACTGATCATCTGCCAGATCATCTGAGCTGACAGTCCTGTCTGTGAAGACAAAGGTACAAATTGATCAAGCTGCCTCTTACAGAACATTAACAACATGAGCTCACTTCATTGACTAATGAAGCAAGGCTTTCCAAGCAATTTGCTTATTTAGATTCAAGCTTTTATCCACCAGCCATAAAACCAACTGGATAAAAAAGTCCTCATGGTGCCAGATAGAAATCTTTGTTCCTCCTGGAAACAAAGCCTCATATTTCTCTCCGGAGTCCTCCAGCCATCATCTTTCTCTGCTTCACTTCCTGCCTTCCTTCCGTTCTCTGCATGACTGAGTTTTGGACAGCAAACATAAATGGGGCCAGAAAAGTCCAGGATATTTTGAGTACACTCACTGATTAACAGCATCACTCCATTAATGTTTACACCAGACTATAAGGAAATGATTGAAAAGTTTCTCTTAGATAACAGATAATAGTTATTACCTTGCATAATACATAGTGCAAGATATTGCTTGAAAATAGGTTTCAGTCAAGCTTTATATAAGAAAATGCAGCCTTTTCTACAATATAAATAGGAATTAGTTGAAAGGCTTAAAGTTGTATTTGGGAAAGTGCGAGGTAATTAACATCCTGCAGATGATGTTGCTGGAAATTGTTGGACAGTACGTACACTCAAGGTGTCCTCAATCTGTCAGATATAAAACATTGGACATTATGAGCACATATCGTCACATCTAATTAGGGTTGGGAATTGAAAAGATTTTCACGATTCCGATTCCCTTTTCGATTCTATGAAACGATTCGATTCTTAATCGATTCTTTTTTCGATTCCAATTTGGGGGAAAAAGGAGAACAAACAGTTTGATTATCAGAATCAACTTTGTTTACTTAACTATTGCACAATCTTACAAACTCAAAAAGATCAAGATGTCCACAGGAAATGTGAAACTGGAGTAACATCTGTGTTTAAATGAAAAATGAATACAAGAACAAACTTAATAACCAACAATGTCTAATAACAAATGATGGGATAATAACCTATTTTAAATAACAAAAAATACTAATTATAAAACAGTAGTAGGGAAAATTAACAGTTCTTTTGCAGAAAGATGAGCATATCTGCTTTTTCTGGAAGGATACGGGATCTTTCAGCGCTTATGGTGTCTCCAGCCGTGGAGAACACCCTCTCAGATGGGGTGGAGGAAGCCTGCACACAGAGGTAGTTTTCAGCCAGTCCAGATAGCAAGGGCAGCGTATCTTGCTTGTTCCACCACCACAGTGTGGCGCTATCCCTGCAGGGGATGGAGGGCAAGCTTTTATAGAGCTGGATTTCCTGATCTACCCTCTGGGCTAAGGAAAGACGGGGCTTTGATTCACAAAGTGACCGCAGCACGTTGTCTTCCTCCTCGAATAGTTCTTCCAACTTGCGTAACTTGCGTAACTTGCGTAAGTTGCGTAACTTACGTAAAAAACGTGACGTAAGTCGTGCTCCCCAGAGCCGGCGCTCTCGGCTCTGGTGCTGCGGGAATCGAAAAAAGAATCATTCAGCGAGCTGCCAAACGATGCCATGGAATCGAAAAATACGGAACCGGTTCTGAACAGGAACCGGTTTTCGATTCCCATCCCTACATCTAATGCAGCTTGCAATAAAATTATCTCCAATGCTGGCATTAAAAAAACAACAGTAAATAGCAGTAAAATGTGGAAGTAACAAGCTTGCTCAGAATGGATACAAATCCATCAAAGCAAGAACAGGTAAATAAATCCTACAATTTTTCTTATTTTTATTTTATCCTAGCGTTGACCTGCTTTTTTCATCTTCTTCAGTTTTCTTATCTCATCAAGAGCTGTAAAGTATGGCTCGTACATCTACAAGGCTGTAGGGGCGGTTTTATTTCCTTGATTTCAATTAGTAGTAATCTGTAAGGTTATTCATTGTTAGAGATCAGTATAAAGCTTGTTGATTAATATTAGGAATCTTAAGTCCAAAAAATGAAACAAAAAACATATATTTAGCTTTCTTTTTAGAGTGAAAGGACACTGACCGTGATATTCATGTTTGTATTAACTGACACTACAGAAGCACATGGAAACTTCTCTGCTACAGTTGTGCTTAAAAGTTGAAATACTCTCCCATAAAAAAAAATAGAAATTCACATTATACACAAAAATGAAAAAACTTACTATAAATAGAAATTTACAAAATGATAATTTATTCAAATATATATATATATATATATATATATATATATATATATATATATATATATATATATATATATATATATATATATATATATATATATATATATATATATATATATATATATATATATATATAAAATCAATGTAATGATTTAAGTTTTTCATTATTTTATTTATTATAACCGTTGTCGATTTCAACTTATTTTACAGGCAGCAGTTTTCTTCTGTCTTTAATGAAAGGGTATGTAAACTTTCAAATAAAATACTGTATTGGGAGAAATATTAACATTTAAATTAATACATTTTTAAGCTTGTTATTGTTTTATAAACTAACTATATCTTGAGGATGAAAGTTTTTAATTTATGTTGTGCGAATTCTCAATTCAGTTAAACGAGGTCTCCCACCTGCATACCGCACAAACTTTTGTTTAAATGAAAATAGTGATGTTATGATCACTTTTCAGCAGAAGTACTACAAGACAATGATATCTATAAATAATAAGTTAAGTGTCGCCTGTCTCAGAATGTGTAGTTTAGTTGATGTAAGTTTCCATTTTTCTTGTGACTCTGTGTAAGCTTTTATTACCAACTTTAGATATAACAGTTGGTACTTTAAGTTTGACAATATGTGATATCTATATTGCAGAATTTTATTTTCTAAATCAGAAAAAAGCAGTTCTACAGGTGTCCTGATTTACTAAAATGTTCCCGTCAAGGTGATCAATCAAGCATTGAATACAAAAACACTAATGTACTGTACAGTATACTCCACCAGTTATAATACCCTGTGGCAGTATTTTAGTACAGACAGTGATAGGTAAGACTTGAAAAATTTCTTAGCATTTTAAAGATAACCAGTAAATGCTACAACACTGATGTTCTTATCCAAAACAGTCCAAAAACAAGAGTGTTAATTGGTTAAGGTTAATTGGTCACTCTAATCTGCTCTATCGTGCACCAGCATGTTTAGATGTCTCAAGTGTAACTAATCTGCAGCAAAATCTTAGTATTACGTTTCTTTTCTTTCAGTCTTAAATATGAGTGGGCAGTGAGGGCTGTGAAGCATGGAGGCACTTTTAGATGTTTAGAAAAATGTGGAAAATTCCAGAGGGTGATAACAGGTCAGGACAAGTAAATCCCAGTGAGAGTCCATGCTTTCATTTTGATCAAGTCTTCATGATGATTTGCATCATATTTCTATGTGTTTGGTTAATCTGGTTGGTGTGTATGCTGAAAATCACAGGATGTTTTTTTCAGGAGGATTTGCAGAGTTTTGATGCCTCTTCATGCTAAAGCAGCATCAGGGCAGATGGCATGACCTCATCTTCTGGTTTTTCCTCTTTTTAGGTATTTCTCATCAGCTCCAACATTACAACCAGGTTGGATAGATTTTTCACAATTCCATTCTCTCCTCTACTAAACACCTCTTTTCTTCCTGCGGTCATCAAAGGTTTCTGTGGATTGGAAGCTGAAAACCCAGATTTTGCATTCAGAATGTTGCTGCACTTTGTAATTGATATACAAAAAGATGCTTTGATGGCTTTGTAATGTGGAAAAGAAGGAGGCGAGGTACAGTAGGATGTTCTCTCCAAACAGTGAAAACTTAATTAAAGCTAATATATTAATAAAATGCTTGTTCATTTATATTTTATTTACTTTTTATTCTTCTTGGGTTCAGAAAAAAATAGGATTTACTCTGCCATCATCGAAAAGCTTATTAAAAGTATCTTAATTCAGATGCTGGTTGGTTAACATTTATTTATTTTTCGCTTCTTTTAAGGTTTCGAAGAAATTTAATCTGAGTTCATATACAGGTCCCTGGTCCTCTTGCAACAGTTCCCAACATGAAAACATTTGCTGCTAGGTACTAATAAAAAAATATGCAAATCCTTAAATGACAGACAGAGAGGCTACAGTAAGCAGAGGGAGTTAATGAGGGGAGAAAACATGCACTTATTACCCCCGGTGACATTGTTAAAAGTCCCTGACATTTTGACAGCTGTTATCTACATTGATAGGCTGATAAACTACATAATGGAACGTTGTTCATTTACATTTGAGCCACGGTGGGTGTGGCCTAAATCAGGGCAAAGCAGAGACTTACAGTACATGTTGCAAAAAACAATTTTTTTAAGCTAATTAAATGTTTAACCAAGTTATTAATAGGGGTCTGACATGTTAAACGTTTAGACTTTTCAACTTTTGCATTGAGAGATGTTCTAGTGTGTTCATGGATTTTGGTGTACAGCAATATTTGACCAGAAGTATTTGAAAATGAAGAGTAAGATCAGAAGGTGAGCTCTACTCTGCCTGCTACTGTGAGAGATAAATGTAACGCTGTCAATCATTAATCAGGTTCAACTTCACACCTTCATGCAATGTCTTTGTTGCACTTTAGAACAAAGTGCCAACACTGCATTCCCTGTGCAGCTGACACCAACCTGACACCCAATATTTGGACTGAGTTAACCTATTTTATTATATAAGAGATAAAACAGTTTAAATCTTAGGAAACAGATCAGGATTTTGGGTAGGAGATGCTTTTAAAAGGTTTTAAAAAGTTAACATACCTTCTGCAGAAGACAGCTCTCTTGACATATTTTCCCAATATTGATTGAGTTTGCATCTGTGCTGAATCTTTAATAAATGGTGCCCTAGTTGCTCTGAAATAATGCGGACCAGCTTTGATTTCTCTGTTTATTCCTACTACTATGATATTGGTGCACTTTATGACAAAGTTAACGATTTACCTGATTGAATAACACTTTAAAATGTACTTTAACATTTTTTTTTACACATAATAGCAAACTAACTTATAAAAAAACAGAGTTTGGAGGTGCATTCCAAATGCTTTTTCTGTTTAAAAAGATGTGAGGCATCACCAGTCAGAGTAACTACCTGTAAGTACGACTGTTCAAAATCAACACAATTTCCTCCCCTTGAACTCTACTTTTTTTTTTCTTTAGTTGAATATCAGACAGTTTCTCTGACTGTAATGACTTTGCATGAGTTATAATTAGCGTGTTTCCCACTAGAAGAGAATTGGCTGAGCATTGCCTAACATCTCTATTTTGCGAGGAAATTATATGTAAATAAATATTCCTGCATTTCAAATGTAAAGCCAGTTTCAGAGAGTAGCTGCTGCTTACCAAACATTTTCTGATGTTCAATCTATTTTAATATGGGTGAGTACCTCTTTGTTATCAGCCTCTCTCAAACAACCTAACAACCAGTCTGGGTATAAAGAAAACAGATCTAAACCAGCAGGTTACACAACATCAACTGTTAGTATTTACAATATAATGCAACAACCTTTTACTATCCCTTCAGCTAAAGTCAGACAAGCAACAATAAGAAAATGGAAAAAGGAGCATGATGAAAGGAAAACAAATTTCCTATACGCATGGATGTTGTTCAATAGAGCACAAATAGTTGTCACTTTGAAAGAGTGTGGTTTATAACCTCGATGGGATAGGGATGACTCATTCCCTCTAAATGCCCAGTAAACTGGAAAAACACACAGAGACACAAAGGGGGGGTTAACTGACGAGTACAATGAGTGATAAGCAGAGGGTTAGCTGCAGCCCCATTATGGTGACATTGCGGATAGAAGCGTTATGGCAAGGCATCTGTTGACAATTTCAGCGTTTCTGGATGAATGCAGGACTCCTGATGTCCATTATAGAAACACTCACCAACTGTGGGCAGCTGTAAACCTCAGTGGTTTGTTTACAGTTGAGTTTGATATATATAACTATAATCATGGTGTCAGATAAAGACAGGATAAAAAGCCTCACAACAATTCCTAAAATCCTTTTGTTACCCTCTTCTTTCCAGGCTGCTTCCAGTAATGCTTATCGGTTAAGTAAGAACTGTCAGAGAAACGATTCTAAATACGGTGTGGAAAACTTTTCCACCTGCAGATTAAAGAGGAAAAATTATTGCATGTGCAAACAGGAGGCGAGAGGGGGCGGCCACTCCTATTGCATCGCACATAATATGAAAAAGAGCATGGTGTCCTTATTATCCCTTCACACACCCCGTATGTCTGGTGAAATATTATTTCAAGGTAAGTTCAGCATATTCTAAAGTCACTAAATATATCAAACATAGTTGTAGGCATAATCAAAGGTCAATTCATCTTCATGAGTGTCTGGTAAACAGCAATACCATTATCAGCTGGAGCCTTGGCAGGGATCTTTAAGAGTTTGCATGCTGCTTCTAAGCCTGCTGTTTCCTCCCACAGTCTAACAACATGCATGCTAAAGTAAGTGCAATTTTTAGCTCACAAAACAGCCTGCTTTGCATCTATTTGCTAAAAGGATGGAGGCTGCATGCATATGTGAGTATGTGAACATATCCCTAATAAATATTTTCATTTAATTATCAAAACCTGTTTCTTTCATTTTAAAACTTTTAATAGAAGTCATTATTTGTATCATGGTTATTATTCCAATACCTGTAGAACTGTTCTTACACTATTACTGTAGTAAAGAAAATAAAATCTTTAATGGATACAACAGACTGTTTGCTTTATACTTTCTAAAAAATATGCTGAATCTGAAGCAAATTCAATTCCACAAAAGTCTAATAGTTGAAAGCCTGAAAAGATTAGAGATAATAGCATTAGAGGCTAAGGCAACAAATGTTGCCTGAAGTCCCTAATTATGTTAAACATTTGACCATATGTGTGTCCTTGAACTTTCCCCAACAGTCTTAAACATGTAAATCTGGCTTTATTGCTTTATATCTAAAAGGAATTTCTGTTACTAGTGAAATGCAATTTAATATAGAGATGCTGACTGAACTACAGATATTAAACCCTTTCCCCTGCAAAAACTCACCAAACAATAAAGTTTTACCAAACATTTTCCACTCTAAGAAAGAGGGTAGTTTGCTTAAGGCAAGAACATTGAGTGATTTTGAAGCCTCTTGGCCCCTTTACAATTCCATACCCATATGTTTCCACTATGGACCTATAAACAAACCATTTCATACCCCTGGCATATCTGTAATGCTGTGAATTATGGAGTAATATAGTGTAATGTTATGTTTTTTGTTTTGAACTAAATATGACCTTTTTCAGTTGACTGTGGTTCTGATGTCAAACTGGAACAATTCACTTTTATCAAAATAGACAATTGTGACCCCTTTTTTTAAATCACATTTTCTAATATACAGTAATGTCCAACAACTATAAAAGTAGATTAAATCACTGCTTACCTAAAAGCAGATAAACGGTATCAGATATTAATCACATAAGCTTTTTTTTTTTATTGTATTTATTAAAAAAAAAATAATTTAAAGTTGCTTATCTTGGATCTAATAACTGGATATTTTATCCCTTTTCAGCAACAACTGCTTTCAAATATTTGTGAAAATGATTTATGTGTTTTTTTGTATTTTTATCAACATGGTTATCAATTCTTCCTTTTAATATTGTTTTTATTCAGTCACACTCGATCGTTTATGAGCATAAACATAAAATCACCATTTGAAAAATCAGAGTAATAGGTGAATAACTGGCTATACATTCTTGATTATTTATGTAGCATTTAGTCAGCTGTACACATACCATTGTCTTGTGTTTATAAGACAAGATCTGGGTCAGTCTGTAGGATTATTATGTTGCAGCAAGAAGGTTCTGGACTTAATCCTGGCCGAGGGTCTTTCTGCATGGAGTCTCCTTGTTCTCCCCAGTGGGTTCTCTCTGGGTACCCCGGCTTTCTCTCATAGTGTTAAGTTTATTGGGAACCCTTATGTGTAAGTGTGTGTCCACATTACTGTATGTCTTTGTGTTGCCCTGCGATGGAAGTGCAACCTTTAAACTTTAGCACAGAGGTTTTAAAAGTCCCTGTAAACTATAAACTGGTGTTAATATATTGGAGTTACATCACCAAAAGGTTTTAACACAAACAAAATAATGAGGACACAAGCAACACCCTTTGTTTATCTCTCACCTTGCAGCTTTTGGCTTTCTCACGCCCGCTGGGTTGCCCTGTTTTGGTGCACGGCGAGCACGGCTCCTGGTGGTAATAATGGCATCCTTGCAAGCCTGCATAGTGACAGCAGCCGTACGGTGAAGGGTAGTGCGTGTACCACAGGTCCTCAGCCAGTGGACACCTTGGGCATTGATAGAGAAGGTTTTTCCCCTGGGTTTTTTCCACGTTCACCTTGGGATTCCTCATCCATCGCCTTACCTGCACAGGAAACAATAATATCAAGTTTAATTTTCTTGATTTAAGTTTTGCTTGTCTTTGCTTCTCCCAAAAACTACATACAATGTCAGCCTTGTCATGCAACTGTTTGATCAAGGTCATATGAGTTTGTTATTCTATTGCTAATTACATGTTTGCACAAGAGGATTACACAGACATACTGTACTTGAAAGATGTGCAACTATGTCCTGCCAGAATGAGGAGAACACACACAGATATTTATGAGCTACAAAGCCTGAGAGCTGTTCTTTTTAGCATTCGGTTCATAATATTTACTAGTGTAATATACCAAGCACATTTGCAGGTTTGTGCATGAGAAACAATGCACACTGCACCTAAGGTGACTCACACCTTTCACCACAGCTGCTGCCACGACATGCAAAAAAATAGCTGTGTAGGTGTGGGCATGTTCAGGCAGTTTTAGAGGAAAGAAATTGAGGAAGTGAAGCAAAAACAGAAACATGTGAAAGCTTTATTATAGAAGCTTTAAGAAAACCATTCCTGCTTAGTTAGTAAACACACACCACAGGGCTGTGGCCTGTGTGATGGAGCAAGTTCAGACAGCTGAGACTCAAATACACGCACGTGTTGAGATTGAATGCCTAAAGTCAAGGGTAGCCAGACAGCATGTCAAGGCATGTTGGGTCTAGAGGAAGAACAAACCTGAAAAAAACATCTCAGCAGGTGAAAGTAAAAACAACTGAGGCAGCAGGCCAAAAACAGCCCAGGGAGCTAAAAAAATAATAATAATAAAAAGAATGCAAGAATCTGCAGAAAGATATAAATAGGAGATCAGGACTTTGTTTCATTGATAAATTCAAGAAAGTGTTATGCTTAACTTTGCAATTCATTAATAAAATAAATTACAAAATCTAAATCGGAAGAACATTATTAAGGTTTTCTAAACTATTTTACACATAAAAATAACTTTTCGTGTGTTTTAGCAATATAGCTCTAGGAATAGCTGTCCCAGAGTTAGATGGAAGCCCAACAGCTTTGCTTTCACAAGCAGACCATTATGACTGTTGCCATAAGGTTTCGCTTGATACTTGTATATTAAACTTTATTGAAAATTATTTAGGGAGTATATAATGGATAAGGAGATGGAAAGGAAGGCGAGAAAGGAAGAGGGGATAAGAACTAAGGGTATAGAGAGAGAGAGAGGCAAGAAACAGTGCATGAAAAGAGAAAATAAAAAAGCAAAAATAGACAACAGAGAAGACATACAGTGACTCCTAGAAGATAAATAAATCTTAATAGTGTGGCGGGCATTTGTACAACAACCTTTTGCAGCAGCAAGTCCCAAGAGTATGTCTCATGTTTAAGGTGTTAATCAGACTTGATTTGGTCTTATTATTTCTATTGATAATGAACAAACTTTTGGATTATAGGAATAGCTGTTTTGTTGGCTCTTGAGACATTTTATTTTCACCTTGAATCTGCCTCGGCAGATGGCTGCTCAATCTGAGTCTGGTTCTGCTGGAGGTTTCTTCCTGGTTTCTTCTCCACTGTCGTTTCAAGCATGCTTAATGTGAGGGATTGCCTTCGAGTCAATGAGTCGATGCAATAGACTATTCCCCACTGAAGAAAATCATCTCCAGTGTATAATGTTTTATGATGGGGTGGTGTCATGGGCGTAGGTTTGCATAGGGACCATAGGGACATGTCCCTACCAAAATTCTGAACCGACCTAATTGTCCCTACCAATAATTGGATGTGAGCAACATGTTTATAATTTACAGCAGTAGTTGTTGCAGCAGTGGCTTCTTTTCCTCTCGCAGCTCCTCTGCCTGCTCTCTTCTGTCCCTTTCACGCAGCAGCGCATGGAACTGTGCTGCGCTGTTTAACTCAACTCTCATTGGTTGTTCTGCCTTAGGTTCCGCCTTCTCTCTCTCTGATTGGCTGTTTTCTAGTCCTGGTGTGCTTGGAGCACAAAATTGAAAATTTATTCACACTAGAATGATGCGGTTACTACAATAAATGGCACCAAAACTAGTCTCAGTCTCAGTCTCAGGGGATCCACGTCTACCTGTTCTGGACTAAAGAAGGGGAAAGGTATTTGTCTCACATCAAAACTAGTCCCAATTAAAAAAAATGAATATCATGTACACTAAAAAACAAAAACCTTTTTTTTTCTTTTATAAAGCGAAATATTCTGAGTCAGCCAGGAGTTCTGAAGACACAAAATGGGCAAATAAAGGCTGTAAGCCATCAACATTTCTGATTCTTATCCACAGCCAACTAGAAAAAGAAAAAGTTAGTGTTTCCTTTTTACCAATATTTAGTTGCTATTACTGGTTTAATTTTTTTATGACTCTTTGAGAAAGTTCAGGTATAATTATTAGCAGGTGTTATTTCTCTTATAGAGTACAACAACAAGAAATGGAGCCTAAACATCAGCTGTTTTTCGTTTAAAAAGCACAATTAGGGTTCCACATAATAATAGTTCTATTTTATTGACTATTTATACTTCTAGAAATAGGATAAAGACAAGAACAAAAAAAGGAAGAATATAAACATTGATTTTATCTTACATAGATTTCCACACAGTCTATAAGTAAATTAGTACAAACATTAATGTCTGGTAAAAATGCTGCTGAATCTGGCTGTTTATTTTGGATAATGTTAAATTACAGATAAGATAGTGTTATATTGTCTTTTATAATTGTTAAAAATTATTTTATATTTGAATACACTTAGGCTCATTCTTAGTGTTGTGTTTGTAGATGATGCCACTAAAAATAAAATAGACATACAGTAAGGAGCTATTTAAACAGTCAGACAGTAAGCAATATAGGACAATGATAAAAGGTTGTGTTACATTTAATCCTTTACTATTAAAATTGCACTTATACATTATATGATTATAGGAAACACAGATATCCAGTAATAATGATGCAGGGCAGCTTGTAGGTGAAGCAGCTGCCCTTCAGTGCTTCAGGTGATGTCTAAATAAACCAGGTGAAATTAAAGTATTTCCACATGAGGAGTACTGGATGGAGAATATTGACAGACAAAACATTTTTTTTAATCTTATATATTATATATATATATATATATATATATATATATATATATATATATATATATATATATATATATATATATATATATATATATATATATATATATATATATATATATATATATATATATATATATATATATATATATATATATATATATATGTATATGTATGTATATATATATATATATATATATATATATATATATATATATATATATATATATATATATATATATATATATATATATATATATATATATATATATATATTGTATTTTTACAATTTTGGTATAATTACTGATCTAAGTGGATTGCTCTGTAGGGGAAAGGGACATTTTACATTTATATTATATTTTATAGTCTCCATTCTCCAGTTAATGATGAATCACTCACTAAATTAGTTGATGATTATTGAAATAATCAATTAATGCGATTAATTTTTTCAGCCCTAGATAAAATACATGAATGGGCTATACAGAGTAACTACAGCCCAGATGTTCAACTTTTATAGTGAAGTTAATATTTTAATGAATGTATTATTTTTGCTTGATACAGAGAGAGAATAGTAGGTACAAATATAAGAGTGGGGTTTAACTCTGCACAATTGTATATCTTCAAAAGAAAATACTGTATTTACCTTCTCTAATAGTCATGCAAATGAAACCATTTACAAAGTGGAAAACAGTCCTAATTCCACATTCATCAGAGCCACCGATACTTCAAACAAGCATCTAATGAGTGTAGAGCTTATAACATTTTTATTAATGTAGCAAAATTATGCTTTTCTCTTTTAACAATGAATTTGTCTTATCAGTACGGATGCTCACATCGAGCATAAAAAAGGGCACGCATATTGCAGCACCAATGACACCCGACCAATAGTGTCCCTACCAAAGTTCAAATCAAACCTACGCCCTTGGGTGGTGTAAATAAACAGTGTTTTTCTTCAAGGCTGAAATTTCCACTTCTGATCTCACCTGACGAGACCACGTGTTTTCTTCCACATGTTTGCTGTGACCCTAACATGACTTTGAGTAGACTGCAATACAAACTTCTAATGGGTTTTTATCAACATTTGCTTTCTTGAAACCTTTTTATTAAATCACTCAAAGCTGGATTTTGAACTTATTTTAAGATTTATATTTTTAAGATTATATTATGCTCATAAGCTGTCGTGTCTGTTAATAGCATCTAACATAACCCTGACATTGAATTCGGCTCCAACCTTCTACAATACTCTCTTTTTTTTTTTTTGTGCTGCATTTCTCTTCCTAACGAAAAGCTCCAATATGGATGTCTAAAGTACAGCTCCTGAGCATAAAGGTTGCCATTTTACAAATAAATGGGGAAGGAAAATCTAATGCTAGGCAACTATGAAGAGGTACTTTGGACTATAAATGTGTTCAATTGTTAAGTGTTCTAGTGCAGCTGATGACCTCTTATCCTAACCAAAAATTTTATAGTTCTTTGAAAATGAATAGGTGTCTCAAACAATTCTTAAAAATCAACCTGATGCCAGTCCTAACGTGTTCCCTTTTCTGGATGAGGTCAATCAATAATGTGATTTTTCACCCTTCACTCACACCCTTAAGTTTATCCTAATGTTATATATCACTTTTCATTTAGGGTTGAGCTTCCTCAATTTTGCAATCTTTTACAGCTTCAATTCATAACTACTAACATACTATCCTGATTAGATATTATTACACATAAAAAAAAAACTTGCTTGCAGTTGTCAAGTGGGGAAAAAAATAGATGTAATACTTTTGTCATAAATGAATAATAGCCACACCAAAATAAAAGTCATTATTTTTCTCTGGATTATTTTACTCATCGTAATAAAATCTGCAAAATATGGAAGCATCACATGTCCACATGTCCTTGCCCTTAATCCTGCAATCCCATAAAAGTGTTCAGGCACAAATAGAGCAATGAAAAACATGTATTTACTCACTTATGATTTAAAATTTTGCACCATTGTGTCTCTTAAGAAATATATTGAATATTTTCTGCACTCTGGCTCACATCTTTACCTTATTAGGCTTATTTAGCTCATACTAGAAAGCGAAACAGAGAAGGGCAAACCCTGAAAAGCAGCAAGCATTGTCTGATTTTGGATGTGAGCTCGTGTTTGGTTGGAACGCTTCCGGGCTTTTTTAATCCTCGCTCAGGATTGAATGCAGCCCATACTGATCGTTAAATAGATTAAAAGACAGGAAAAACATCGACTAATAAGAGAAGATAGATGATAAGACAGAATGACATAAAGACAGATTTTTAATTGTTTGTGATCTTGTTCGGTTTAAAGGCAAACATATGTATCCTGTTTACCAAGAGGATAGAATTTATTATTAAGTGGTTGCATCAGTCCACACATTCTCTACAAGAAATATTAGTTGTTTCTTTCCTTTTATCGCTTGCGGTCAGGAATCTCTGTTTGATCTCAGCGGTAAATTATTCAGATTAGGGAAAGCAAGAGCAGTGCTGCTTGTCAAGCTTTTTATAATTACAGCATGCAGCGCACTTCATCTCATCAGTTAAACAAGCCTCTGGCCAACTAATGTGCTGCCTCACTTTTTAGACAGTCAGCATAATTTTTTTTTACTACACATTGATCTATAAATCCTTCAAACAGACTTTAAACCCCTTAAATGAAAAAGAAGATGTTTGTTTTCTATTAAACTTGCTTTCTTTTGGGGGAATGCAGGTGGCGCAGTGGTTAGCACGCAAGACCCGTGTACGGAGGCCTTAGTCCTCGATGCGGCCAACCCAAGTTTGAATCCAACCTTTGGTCCTTTGCAGCATGTCTCCTACCCTCTTTCCTGTCAGCCAACTGTTTGAAAAAGACGCCACTAGTGCTGCAAACTAAAAAAAAAGAAGAAAATCTGGCTTTCTTTTTTAATATTGTAATCCCCAAATAACCCTCCTTAACAACAAAGGGAGCTCATGCTACTTGATGACTCGGTTTTAAAAAAAACTAACAAGGTTTAAGAATTACATAATCCACACCTAAATATAGAGAGAGTCACAGTAAAATACTGCTTGGCTATAATTACAGTTAGTGAAAGCAGCTGACACAAGTAATGAGGAGGTTTATTTGTCTTTTTGTTTCCTTGGTTTTGCTAAAAAGTTGTACGGTGCATTTCATCCCTTTCCTTAAAACTTCAACTAAGAAACGTATTCATTTATGTTGACTCACCGGCCGGAGGATCCAGAGGATGGCCGGTTGGGTTTTCTTTTTAATTTGCATAATAATTGCAGACTATTGCCACTGGGAATATTTTAAAGCAAAAACATGAGGTAAACAAGGAGGAGAATGCTCCAACCGTAATGGTGAGATGTTTCTGTTATGTAAAAATTTGCTTTGTGTTTTCTTTTTTTTAATGTTCATTCTGAGCATAAATTTTTTTTTACATAGCCACCACATCTGTTTTCCTTAAGACGTAGTTAGCCTTTTACATAAGCAGAGTTGAGAACATTTTGCGCTCTCTGGTTTAAAAAGTGCTCTTAATACTTGAAATTTCTCATATTTTTCTGCATATTTGATCAATTCTATTTAAATAATCCAACAAAAATCATGCATTTTTTAATAAATAAGGATAAACAGGTTACACTCTATTTACAAATAAGAATCTGTGGTTTACATTTGTGTTTAGCACCTTAGGTTAATGTCTCCATACAACCCTCTATAATTACAGATAACTTTTTTTTTTTTTTTAGCATATATCGCTGCCAGCTTTGTACATGTAGAGACTGAATATGTTTGCCCAGAATAGCTCCCACTCAGTCAGACTAGATAATAAGCATCTCTGAACAAATCTTCAAAGCCTTGTCACAGAGTTAGATTTACATTATTCTGTAATCCAAACTTCCCCATTGCTGTTCTGCAATGGGATTGGCGGGGTGTCTTGTTGGAAAGCAAACTTCCTGCTCCAGTTATATTTGGTTTTAATAACCTGCAATGATTACAGGCAAGAAGCAGTGTCCCCTCTATACTGAAATTTCATTCCTGCATGTTATTAAGTTACTTGTTGCATATTTAAAACACATCTTCTTATTGTTTTTTATTATCATGATCATATAAAGGCTAAACTACACTATTAGTATATTTTCCTTGTTGACTGAAGCTGCTTTTGACTGGATCTTTGATGTACAGCCACATCTAGGTAGGTTTTAGTTGTCAAATATTACTTCCATTTTACATAACAAATGTAAAAAGTCCTCTATGTGATGTTTACATTTTTTTAAATGATATAATACTGTTTTACATTTAAATTCCTCAACTTTTCCTGATTTGCCTGTTTTGTTATTTGGTCTTCATGCTGATGTTGATCATTGTTCTCTAAATAACCTCCACACAACAGCTCCTATACTGAGATCAAATTCAACGCACATAAATTGAATAGAATAATCAAACTTCATACTACTGATTTTATTTAGCTGCATTCCAGTAAAGGGGGATAAATATGCCAAACAGTCTTTGTAAACAATGTCTCATTTTCATTTGTCCTTTCACTGTAAAATTATTCATTAGTTTTGACAAAATTTGGGCCTCATAATTTGGGAAGTGGTGGCCCAGTCGTAAAGGCATAGAGGTTGGAATCCTGGGGTTCTGAGTTTGAGCCCCATGCCTAAAGACTGCCACTCTGGGTCCCTGAGCAAAACCCTTAGCTTCCAAAGGGGATGGGTTAAATGCAGAGGTAAATTTCTCTAATGTGAGATCAATAAAGTTCAATTATAATTTTTGAGATAACGACTTTTGATGGCCGTTGAGAGGAAAACCTTTTGGCTTGTTTGTGCTCCTAACTAATCAGAATATTATAAGCTTATAATAAGAGTGTCTCTGTATTACTGTAAATGACACCATATTAGACAGTTCATATTCTTTGCTAATCTTAACCTTTCGAATTATGCTAAATAATTACTCAGAAGCCTCATTGAGCAGCTTGAATATTCATTAAAACCTGCTCCATAGGAAGTTTTATGTGTACTGACTCACAACAAGTTATTTTCTGTAATGTGAATACTCATCCATTGAAGAAGTAATAAAAACAAGTAGATAACAAAAGGCAATACATGAAGCCTGTGGAAGAAATTGTCTTTGTGACAGCACATCAGCATCGTGCTCTGAATGATCCAAACCAGGACGAACTGAAGGATTTTCACACTTAATCCAACAGCTTTTGGTTTTAGACTCACGCAGACACACACATGTGGGGAGAAATACTATAATGCACACAGACAAGGAGGGAATCTGTTCTTCAGTCTGATTAGAGTGGCTTTGCTCTCACTATGACATCATCTCTGGCACTCACACACAAACACGCCGACACACAAACACTGCATGTGAAGGTGCATGAAAAGGCAAAATGACAAAAAAAAGCTCACCTTTCTCTTGACAAACTGAAATGCCGAACACTTCTTAAAGGAGAAAGCAGTTTTTTCTCCTCCTCCCACACCTCCGCCTCCCCCAGCACCTCCTCCTCCGTTAACCATCTTCATGGCCGACACCGGCACCCCCGCTTGCCTCTGTAGATCCCAGGATGACAGGAAGGACTGTGGTGGAGCAAAGGGGAGAATGTTTAAAGAGAGACACGGCAAGGAACGAAATACTTTGTGTGGCAATAAGAAATAGGATGGAGGAGAGAGAGACAAGAGTAGGTGGAGGAGGCATTTGAACCAAAATGTGAGGGAGGGATGCAGGATGCTGCAATTAGAGTGGGATAACTACAGCAACAAATCTGTGAAGAGATAGGATAAAAAAAATGGAATGAGATTAATGGTCAGAAAGATGGAGATTTATGGAGAAGATGAAACAGCCTTGTTTACAAGTTTCATTACACTTAAAGCATGTCTAGACTAAAGTTTTTGCATCTTTTTTCCTTAATGTATCACTAATAAAGTGTCGTCACGTCTGCCTCCATCTGTACCTTGATGCTGTTGTTTCTGCTGATGCCGCTGATCCCACTGCAGCCTTTTTATTTTTAAGAGTCCCGAATCAGAAGCTGTAAGTCCCCCCGTCAGTTACAGGTGTCCCTTTTAGTTTCCTTCCTCACTCATCTAAAGTCTTCATTCCCAAAGGCAAACCGGAGAGAAGAGATGAAGAGAGTCCGTGAACAGGACGTTGTTTAATGACAGCATGTCACTGATATGTGTGTGTGTGTGTATATATGTGTCATCAGCAGAGCAACAGCTTGAGATGCACTGTGGGTGAAAGCTTAGGAGGTGTGTGTGGATATGTTGGTGGGTGATGAGGGGAGGATGATGTGTCCAGTTGCAGTGCTGCTACTTTATCAATGAAAGGCTCTGCAGTGAGAAGCTGCTGCCTCCCCTTCTCTCCCTCTCTCCCTCTCTCTCTCTCTCTCATCCAGCCTCATCACTGTTCCCCACCCTCCCCATTTACCCCGTTCACCCATCATTCCGCTGCAGTCGAGGATAGCTCCTCCCATTTTCTCTCCAGCCATCAATCGCCTTGTCACACCCCATTCTTCTGAGATTTTCTTTATCTTGGTAAAAAATTGTCCCACTGAAAAGCTGAGGAGGGGAATGAGACTTGTATTTTGTCTGCACTCTACAATACCTCTGCAAAGGCTTAACACAGAACATTTTAATCATGTTTTATCTGATTTGCTCCAGCAGGGTTTAAGCTCTTTCCTCTGGACCTGTAGGATTCCATATTCTGGCTGTGCAAATTACAGGAAGTGCTGTATTTTTCTTTTTTTTTTTTTTTTTTTTTTTTTTGTTGTCATCCTAAAAGTTTGTTGTTGTTTTTTTTATTTAAACCTAGTTTCTTCCTTAAGTCCAAGTTCAGAACTCTTGACACATGGAAACATGGACACCTATATGTACATCAAACAAGGGTCATGATACAATTTGAATAAGCCTTAAAAACGCATAATCGTATCTGCTTTATATATAAATACTTATGTATCATTAAATAAATTCTGAATAAATTTATGCTCTTCTTAATGATTATTTGAAAATCTTTTTTGGCTTCAATAAGAATGCTAATTTTCAATGCAGACCTTTCTTTTAAAATGTTTTTCACTAGTATTGTTATAGTATTGTTATAGTATTGTTTAGAATATATTCTTGGTGAGGTCCAGGTCTTTGAGGTTGGTCTTGTATCACTTTAATACTAAATAGGTATTCTGTGTTAGTTCAAATGCAGCAGCAAAAAATGTTTCATTTACAGTTCAGTCTATCCTGACAGAGAAATCTGGAGATTGATTCAAAGTTTGGGACTTTTGCGGCATGTGTGGTCCATTTTCTCTCTGTGTTCAAAACCCCTTAGAAACTAAAAGCCTTAAAAAAATAAAAAAAAATTTGGTAAACCTACACTGCAAGAGAACTGAAATCTAAAGCCATTGTTTCTTAAAATAAGTGCATTTTTCTTAAATTGAGGAGTTTAGTGAGACACTTTGCCAATGGAGCAATTTACATTTAAAATAAGAAAAAAAAACTATTGCGTTGTCCTATTTCAAGTGCTTATTATCTAATTATCTTATTTTAAGAGGAAAAAAATTATTCCATTGGCAAATCATCTTATTTACCTACTCAAAGGTAAATACACTCCTTTTGAAAGAAATTCTCACTTATTTCTAGATTGCTTATGCAGTGATAAAAAACAAGTCACAGACAGTTTGAGCAAACAAATAAATAATCTTTGAGTGTAAAGGAGTCTGAGCCTTTTCTCTTAAACATCCCACATAAATAAAACAACTCCTCATGTCCAGGCTTTGTATAGCTTTGCAGCTGTGGGATGGCCAGAACTTTGCCTTCTGTGTGGAAAATAAAACCAAATGGATACTCAAATGAAGTAATTAAAAAGGAAATCAAATTCTCACACCACTAGAGCCCTAATCACCAGAAGGGGCGCTGTACCAAGGCTGCAGTGGTTTCAGGGAGACATCATTAAAATTGGTGCCACCAACATGGGGAGAGTCTAAGTGAAGTATGTATATGTAGGAGTTTTTACCTGCAGCTCCTCCAGAGGTACTTGGGGCTTGCTGGATACTTCCCTAATTGTTGCTTTTGCTGCATTGCCTGTCAGTTTATGTTGAGCAAATCGCTTTGTAGATTTACAGTTGTATCACACTCCTTTGACATGGTTGATTAATTGGTTCTCTTTCAGAAAAAAGGCATACAATAAATAATCTAAAGCATGTGTTTCTTGAGATGGAATAAATACATTTTTATCATTAGGTTAATAGGAAAAACCCTATTAAAGAAAACAATGACTGAGTAATGATCTGCTAATTACAGTCTGAATTAGGGCATTAGATGGAAAATGATCTGTGACTCAGCAGCACTTACATAATACTTTGGATGGCAAAGTAAGCAGTGGACAGCACACACATAATAAATAGCTTTTACTGGCAGAGGTTAAGGGTTGAATGACCAAACTGTCCTCACAAATCCTACAGTGTAAAGGTAAGGGTAGATAGCTTTCTAATCAAATATCAAACTTATTATGGAGAAGTTTTATTATCTCCTATTCATAATTTAATGTCGTCATTTGCTTCAACTTAGACCGATATAACTTTGTTCAATGTTGCTGAAGCAGAAAGACATAAACTCTGCTCTGTTATTTCAGCATCATATAAATAACAAAACATTTAAAATGTAAATTCATGAGGCAACTTTAATAAAGGAAGAAAAGGGTAAACTTCAGCAGAAAACATTGGTGAAATGTTTTACTAAATCTGTTCAGAGGGATAAAAAGAAAAACAACCTAGTTTGCCAAAACATCTCATCATTGAGCTCTGAGGACTGTGAGGTGCTCTCACATAGTCTGACAGCAGTACAGCCTTACATAACCTCAGCAGACTCTCTCTCAACTGTATAGCTGCATCCACATGAATAATTCTGTCTAAGAAAATGTTCATTGCTGCTCTTGTGAAATAAGAGAAGCAGCTTCAGAATGATCAATTAGATATTCTCCTAAGTCATATGGATCAATGACAAAATCTTCTGCATATTCATTAGTTGTGTTTGATTAAGTTTTATATATAACCAGAACTTTATCAAAAACAAAGAATCTAGATAAAAAGTAGTTCTTTTATTCTTTATATTTACTCTCATGCTTAAATCCAAGAACTTCCAACCAGAAACCAAGTTTTTTTTTTTTTTTTTTTTTTTTTTTTAGCCCTTATGATTGGCAAAAATTGTAATCTGAGACTGCTAATGAGCTCCACTGGGTATGCTCTTATCACATTATGAAAATCACATAGCTAGGGATTGAAAAACTGCAAATTTTTCTCTGCCTTTTAAGTAAAATAAAATAAAACTGAACAATCCTTGATAAGTTGTTAACATAAAACATGAAAACAGTTTTAGTACATTATTAAAACATTTCTTAGATGATCATATAGCCTATATTAGTTAAGATAATGGTACAAAAAAATATGGTAAATGGCCTTTACTTGTACTCTATAGCACCTTATTTAGTCCAAGGATCACAAAGCACACAAGATAATCAGTCCTTTTCCCATTCACACACACTTTCACACATGTACAAGGAGCTACAATGTAAGTACAAAGCAGCTACGTTGTACTGTAAGTAGAATACATTGTATTTACAATGTAGCTAGATTGTGAGTACGATGTAGCTATATTGTAAGTAAGATGTAGCTAAATTGTAAGTACATTGTAAGTACATTGTAGCGACACTGTAAGTATGATGTAGCTACATTGTAAGTACAATGTGGCTAAATTGTAATTACAATTCCAAACTTTCTCTATGTAAAATTATTATTATAATTTGTTGTTTTTTTCTTACAAAATAATCAAGAATGCAGGTAGTGGGCTAACAACAGTCTCGTAGAGTAGAAATTTTTGTGAGGACAGACACATTTTCACTCAGAGAAACTGATAGACTTAAAAGTAAGCTTGTGTGAACATTTACAAAAATAAGGGTCCCTTTGACACTATAACATTGGGGATTATTTATAGCACTTTACTTTTTATGTCAGATACTGTGCTGACTAGAAACCCTTTATATGTTGAAGTCTCACTGTGTTTTACAAAGACAGATCATTAGATGCACATTGCCTCATCCTCAGTTTATATATAACTTCAGTTCTATGGTTTTTATCTTTGGCTCTGAGCATAAATTACTCCTAATTCCCACGCCTCTTTGATTGCAGATCATCAGATTAAAATTGCATCGCCTCACCGAGGCTTGAGTGGTTTCTGGCCCCAAACTGGCAGACCACTGACATGCGGTGGTGAGATCATAAATTGGGAACAATGCCCAGACACCAACTGTATGCACTGTTCTCCGTAACACATTTCCTTATTTTCCCGCGTTGTCTTTCACTTTAAGGGGAATGTCATAAATTAACCATAGTTCTACTCTGCAGCAAAAATGGTCTACATAGGCAGAAGTGCTTCACTTTTCTCTTCACACAGCTTTTCTACCCACACTGAAAATAAAAATTATGCTTTGTTTTTGACAGAAAAAAAGGGGATATGATTTCATCAGATGTGACATGCTGTGAAAAAAAGCATATGTTTTCAAAAAGAAGAATTTGGTTTGCACAAAGCATATTCCTCACAAACTCACAGTGCTTGTTAGGTGTGAATAATCTGCAGAAAGAAAAGGCGTTGGAACAACACAGGAAGCCTTGGCATATTATTCAAGGGAGAAAATGGTGCGAGGGTGTCAATGCAAGTTAGTGCAGAATTTCATGAGTCAAGCAGGTAAACAACATTTATTCACTTTGACAGCTACATCTACATAATAAATAGGGTGATGAGCACTATTTTGTGTGTCAGTGGCTGTTTAAGTGTGTGTGAATATGAATATCAGACTCCTTTATACCTTTTAATTAGGTATAATCTGCCTCAAGGTTCTCCCAGGGTCTAAACCCGATCTTACTGAATCCATCATTGTCTAATGAGTTTTATACACAGCCTAAGTAGAGGTGTGTTTGTCTATAAGATGTGTGGGAGTTAGTACAGAATCTGTTTGCAAATACAGGAGCGGTATGATTCTCCTGGGAAGTGTAGGCAGTTGCACGTGCCAGGGGTTGTGGTGGGGAAATGTATTTGTCTATTGGCCACACTCCCAAACTATGTTGGTGTGTGATTGTGTTGTTTGTGTGGGAGAAAATACAGCCCTGAACTCCTGGTGGGACTGACATTACTGCAGTGCTGAGCTAAGGAGACAAAATGAAAGAGCTGAAGAGGAGAGAAGCAATTAGACTGGTTCACAAGCTGACAATCATTCCGGAGCTTGCTCGGCTGAAACAAGAGCAGCGACTGAAACGCCCTATGGGGGACAGTGGATGGATGGATGGATGGATGGATGGATGGATGGATGGATGGATGGATGGATGGATGGATGGATGGATGGATGGATGGATGGATGGATGGATGGATGGATGGATGGATGGATGGATGGAGCTGGTCTTTCTAGATTTGTCTAATAAAAGTCTTTGTGAGATGCTGAGAAACCTAAAATTTCATACATTAAAACACATAAAGACTCAGAAAAGTTCCTTAATTTTTTTCCCCTCTAAGCTGGGAGAAACAACTAAAAAATGTCCCTTGATGGGTGTTACCTTTCTGCATAGTTAAACTCATCAATACAGCTAATTATGATAGACTCTAAAGGTGTTAGTGAGTATTAATAAGATAATGAAACAATAGGGAAGAGACAAGCTTATTTATTTACAGTTATTTTTATGGCTGTGAAACATGTTTAATGTAAAAGATAATAAAAGAGAACAGCACAATTTTGAAACTAAAATGATTGACAGTGTTCTAGAAGTTGTTAGCTGCTTAACTGGGTCCAAAAGATGGAAGAGACAATCTAAGAAGGGAGGAAGAAATATGTGAGGAGATATGTCACGTGGGAAACATGAAGGTTGTGTCACCTGTTGCTCAAACACCTGATGTTCACCATCTGCTGACTGGATTTGATGCATGATTAGATGTGTTGCTTGTGTTTTTGCACTGTTTGCAATTTGAGCATATGTGCACATTGGAAAAGGAAATGACGCATGTCCTAAGATTGTAGGGTGGATAGAACAGGCTAACCTTTTCTTTATCTGTAATTATGTATTTAACAAAGATGTTAAGCAGCACCTTAGTATGTTTCTAAATTATGTTAAAGGTTCTTGGCATCACAAGAATTCTTTTCATGTTTCTTTTGAAAGACAGCAGACCTTAGACTTGGCTCTAGTTTTAAAAATACCAAGGTGTCAGCTTTTTAACTTTGAGTTATTTCTAAGTTATTTCTAAACACTCACGTGTAATCAGTGCGCTACTTTACAGGGATTATTTAGTCTCCAGGGTTACCAGGTTGTTTACCTTCTATTTACAGCATTCTAATAATATGGTTCTACTGTAACAATACGGTATTAAGGACTTTAAGAGAAGCAGAATAAATATATTACAGGATTTATTAGGACATAAGAGCCATAATTGTAAATAAAGATTAATTGATTTACATTTTAATGTTATGGTACATTTATTCTTAATTATTTAATCAAAAACATTAAGCTATAGAAAATGCAGAGCGAGTGATTCAAAGATTTTCTTTGGGACAATATTTTCAAGATAATGTCCTTACAGCTGAAGGATTCCCAATGATTTTTTATTTTTTTTTATAATTCCTATTTCCAAACACTTTTCAAGGTGGATGAAAGCTTAGATCTAACTACTGCAGCTATAAACCTATCTGCATTTTACCCTGTCCTTCCAAAAATCTTAGAGAAACTGATCAATAATCAGCTCGCAAACCATTTCAGGTCTTTTAATGTTCTTAAGTGGGTTCAGTCTGCCTTTAGGTCCTGAAACAGCTGCAGCAGTAAAAGTATGAATAATATAACTGGTTCCACTTGTGGCAAGGTGTAAAACAGAGGGCCTGGGCAGGATTCGATCCTCTGGATCAAAGTCATGCCTGCATGCAGACCAAGTGCAGCATGCATGACTTTTATCTTGGATTCTTGGGATCGAATCAGTGCAGGGCCCTTTGTTGTGTACCTTGCCACACAATGACATGGGACGCTACATGTACTGATCTGGCTGAAAGATTTGACTATATGGATCACAGAATCTTCACTGTAAAAAATCCAAATCTAGACAAGTAATTTTTTCTTAAAATAAGTGCCTTTGTTCTTGGATTGAGGAGGTAAATTAGGTGGTTTGCCAATGGAACAAGACAATTTACACTTAAAATAAGAAAACACAATTGAATTGTCTTATTTCGAGTGCATATGATCTAATTATCTTATTTTAAGAGTAAAAACACTCATCCCATTGGCAACCTATCTCATTTATCTACTCAAATTAAGGGTAAATACACTTAATTTAAGAAATTTTTACTTATTTCTAGATCGTTTTTCCAGTTTTGCTGAACGGATAAAAATTAGACTTCACAAAGTCATGTCTGGACTGGTTTTAAAACTTTTTGTTCTCATCATCAACAGCTTGTAATGGAGGATGCAGAATTTTCAATAGGAAAAACATGGTACACCTACAGTTAATTAATTTCAAGAGCATAGAGCACAGTCTCCATTTTGGTAGCTTAATCAGCCCATACTCCATTTGGTTGTTGTTCCTTCCAGATTTCCTATAACATTCCTTAAAAAGCAATACATTCTACCCTTCCTTATTATTTAAAGATTTCCTGCAATCAATATTATGAGATCATTGCACTTCCATTTAACCACTTGTTGTTTTTGTATAACATGTTCTATCAGTATGTATAGATTTTTAAAGGGGTTATTGGTTCATTTAGCATATGGACAACTGCCAAGATCTACTACAAATAAATAAACATCTCCATAAAGCTTATCAATACATATAAGCACAGAAGGCTACATTCCATGCTAGACAGCTGTGCAAATTATCAAAGACTGTGAAAACTTCACACTGGACCTTAGGCAGCTTGGATTCTGTCTTTCTTTATTCCAGCTCTGAGCTCTGACTTTCAATAAAATCCCAAAGCTTATTTAGTAATAAGAAGGGACTTTAAACTACTGAGGAACAATTCATTTTTTTTTTTTTTTTGAGTTTTCTGTGTGGCTTGTCTTTCTCATTTGTTTGCCTGTATTGTTTTTAGTGGCATGTAAAAATTACCTGAGTAATGCTACTAAAAATCATAAGGGAGGCAAAGATACAGGGTGTTGGTACCTGTTTAGGTATGTAGATCAAGTGCCAATGTTCAGAATCTGCTGATTGGGTGGCTCTCAAAAAGAAACATTCTGTTCTCTAGATTTAATGATGCACAAACCAAGAATGTGACGCAGGGACTTGTCACACGCCTTTCAAATGGTTTGCTGATATTTGATGTTATGTTTACAGAAGACAGAACTTACAAAAGTCATTATTCCAAAAGAAAACTATTAAATTCTTTGGTTATTTTTAGTGCTTTGTTGAAATCCTTCGCTGCTCCTCTTTGTCTATATTTTTTCTGTCAGTGACTGTATCAAATATTCACCTAAACCTTCAACTGTCTGCTCTCTGTGCAGACGTCTTGTGACCTTTTCAGTGATGCATGCTTGGTCTGGAAGATTGACAAGGATAAGCCTGGAGACTCTGTAACGTATCACCTGCACACACATACACACATCCAGACAAGTAAATGGGTCATGTGTCTCCAAGGACAAACCTCAAAGGGCAATTTATCATATCTTTTTATCTTAATATTCAATGTGCCATGAAAAAGACCCACAAGAACAGTAACACAGGCATAAACACACGGCGATGAGACTTAAAATAGCTAAAATAATCAGAACATTGGGAGTTTTTTTATGTCATATTCAAAAGATGTAAATTTAGATACCAGTTCACCGTTTCTGCAGAGATATTCAAACATTTCTCTTTAGCCGTCTCTCCAAAGGCACTCTGTTTGATTATGGTTTATACGACATACTTGCTCAGGTCATATGCAAGATAGGATTGCATATGATGTAAGCTTATAATGTAAGCAGTTTGCTTTGACATGCGATGAGGAATTTTATCTCCTTTCCCACGCCTCTGGAAGCAAAAACCAATGTGCTTCAAAACTATTTGAATGCATTTAAAGCGTTGCCCTTAAATTTTTTAAAGACAGCTTGTCATTACAACAGGCTTTCACTTTGTGCACTAAGTAAAACTGATGCCATCACACTCCCATCTCTGTACTTTGCTCTTTTGACTCGGCAAACTGAAACTATTTAAAAAAAAAAAAAAAAACATGATCAAATCTTATCCAGAGACTCTTGTGATGCCATCCTTGAATGTTCCTTCGTAAAACACTGAGAATGACACTCATATCTCAGTCTTTTTCTGCTTAAAGTTTAAGATGAAAGCAAAACTACAGCTACATCCATAAGGCTGGATTCTTAGCCCATATTTGCATTTTTATGTGGTTTCAATTTCTCCTTTTCCATTTCTTTTCAAATATGTTTTTATGGATGAAGTTTTAAATGAAAAGAAAAATTGCTTTGTTTCTATAGAAAGCTTAATTAAACATTATTGATTATTACTTTAATCAGTTATCTCTGAGGTGGGTCTTTAGTTTTACTAAGTAAATATATATAAAGAATGCCTATCAGAGAATAGACTTTAAATACTTCTGTTAGTCTATAAATCTCTGAATGGCTTAGCACCTAAATACATCACAGACTTGCTATCAGTGTCTCAATCCTCCAGACCACTCAGGTCTTCTGGCTCCAGCCTGCTCTGCATACCTAGAACCAGAACTAAACATGGAGAAGCAGCATTTAGTTCCTATGCTCCACTTATCTGTAACAAACTTCCAGAAAACTGTAAAAGTGCGGAAAGCCCGAGTTCCTTTAAATCAAGAATAAAAACACATTTGCTTAGGATTGACTTCGACTGTTCTAGTTAAACAGTTTAACTGAAACATCATTAGTTCAACTTTTTTATTTTCTTTAGTCCAACTGTTTTTAATATTCTTTTTTGCTTCTGCATTTTTTTCCTACTTGCTTTAATTCCGTTTTATTTTCCTATATTTTAATCATGTAAAGCACTTTGCATTGTCTTTGTACTGAATTGTGCTATACATGCATTCGCCTTGCCTTGCCTTGCGTCTCTGCCTTTGGCCGACTCTATAGTAAACCTTTCTGAACCACAGCTAACCAACAGTACATCATAACAAACTGGTAAAAATAACCCACTGGGCTCATACTGGATTGTTGTTACTTTTTCTATATATGTCCATGTCAGTCAGAACCTCGCCTCACTCTTTGTCCTTGCTCCGGCTGTCCCATTGTACCAGCGGCGAAATTCCACTCTTTCCAGGAACAATGAGAAGCGTTGACTTCACAGGAGCAATGGAGTCGATGGTTCTGAGATAAGGAAGCGTGCAGGAGCCACGTGAACCATACAGACATACAGCGGTACTATTTACAGACTCTCTTTGTTTCTGTCTTTTGTCCATAAGGTAGCTTTGGCATGCCAATCATTTCCTTCCATGAAATTGGTGCTTTTATGTATAAACTCTATATATCCTCAACATATAAGGTATTCCTACAGGCCATAGCTCAGAATGTAGTAATACCTATGTTGTCATTGACTATTCAGATTCAGACACATAACTTGTTTTTCATACCAATGACTTAATAAGTGACTTGTAATTATTTGACTTTTGTTCACTTAGACTTAGACTTTTACTATCTTTATTGTCATTTTGTACACACAGGGTGTATACAAAACAAAATTTTGTTCATCACAGCCCTCAAGACATTTCCATTTCATAAAGTGCGGCAGTGATCAAATGTAAACATGGTGATCAGATGTAAACATCAGACTGAGATATATTCAGCGCTTTTTTCCCCCTTCATTTTATTCAAAATTCAGCAGTCTAATGGCAAACGGGGAAGAAGTGGTTTTGGAATCTGCTTTGATTCAACCATCCCGTTTAGGTATCAATTTTGTGACACAAACCTGCGTTGGTTCTCAACATCTGTAGATGTATGGTTATAGATTTAGTGTTCATGTCTTTCAACACATTCCTTATTCTTTGTCTCCTCCATAGCTCCATAGATAACAGGTCTTCCCATATTCTATTGAAATTTCTGCTTTTTGGGTTTTGCCATATTTGTGTATGTGTGTGTGTGTTTCTTAGTGCAGATATTTACCATTTATATTTTCTCTATTATTTGATCCTGTTGGTCCCGTCAGTGTCTTCCATGTGTTTCTCCAGGTCTGTTGCTACATATCATTCTCCCTCAGCCATAGCCTGGTTATGGCTTAGGGAGTTGAGCTGGTTAGTGTAGATCCTGTGCACCTGCATTTAGCCTAATGCTTGCACCCTTATTTAAAGCCACAGTGTGTAATTTTCAGCGACATCTAACGTCCAGACTGCAGACCGCAGCAACATGAACATCTCCCCCCCTAGCGCTTCTCCCCCCCAACAGTACGGCGAGCGTTACGGGACAAAATGTCTTCCAAGACGTCCGCATCACCTACCTTCTCAAGTGATGAAGTTTGTTTACATAGATAATTTTACAGATAGTATTCTCAGGCATAATACTGCCATCTATTGTTCAGTACCGTCTCAGTTCATCTCTCTCAACTTGCCGTAGTTACTTTCGAGCGTAATGGGCGATCTCGCAATCGCCAGTTTGTTGGCTCTGCGCTGCCGTAGCGCAAAGATGTCTCCCTCCATGGCTGCGAGACCCGCTCCTATGTAATTATAAATAACGAATTCTAAGGCAACGCAAATATTAAGGTTAAGAGGCTGAGCTCGTAGATGATGATAAATAACATAGTTATGTATAATATATTACATTTCTGACTGTATATCCCTGTAATTATTACACACTGTAGCTATAAGCCATAAGTTAGTCTTAGTTTGTCACTGGGTTCTTTCTATGCTTCTTGTCTCTATGTTATTTGGCTCCACATCCACATTTGAAATAATCTCATTACTCTTTATTAAAGGCACTTGCTACTCCTGAGTATTATTCACAGGATTCTAAATTTAATAAGGTAAAAATACTAGTTATTTTATATAAAACTATGCATCTGACTGGGTGATTAAATAACACGTGACCAGACCACGCTTTTATTTGCCTCTTTCCTGTGCCTATGCTGATGGAGTAAAGTCCCCCTTGGCTAGAAAATGTTTTATGTCTAAAAATGTTCCTGTCCACATAATTAATTGTATCTATTTGGTTTAACGCTTGTGTGGCGTTATCGTCAGAATAAATTATTTACACCAGCAATGTAAGTTTGATTCCCTTTCATATTAGCTGTCTGGTTTCAATATTGATCGAAAGCTGAAACCACCAAGACATCCAAAAGAATGCTCCAGAATGAACAGTATCCCCCTCAATCATTGGGAATTTCCATTTCTAAAATAAGTATTAAATTGTGAAAAGGAAAGTTAAAGGACTGATCATTTTATGAGAGTTATATTCATTTCATCAAGGTAAATTAAGTAACATTCATTTATAATATTCAATAGGACCAACAAATGTGTAATATATGCACAAAGCATTCATCCTCTCTACTGAAACATGGCACCTCTCAAAACAATGGTGCACACAACATAATTTAACCAACAAATGATGGATACCCAGGGTCCCGCTCTTCATGCTTGAGATTTAGAGTGTCCTTTATTGTCCAGCTTCCTGCACATGCGGTCAGCTGCTTCCTGTCTGGCGCCACACCAGTGACCAGCAACAAACCCCCACGGCTCGTTTAACACCATGAAGCAGGTTCAAGGGCAAAGGATTCAAAGGTGAAGATGGAAAATGTATAGATAGAACGACTTTGTAATGTTTAAAGTTGGACAAAACTTGTAGCAGGGCAAAACACAAAAGAAGAAAACAGTTCATTGGAACTGCTTTGAAAAGCTCATAGGCTACGGATTTTATAACTTATTGATTTACCCTCTTCTCAAATTTGCAGCAGATTCCAAAGAAAGCATGAAAGTTTTTTTTTAATGTGCAAGCAGAATGTATGAGTAAGGCAAATGCAGGCTGGCAGACATAAGGCAAGAATTTCAGTTTCATCATGAATGCAGTCGACATGGACGGTGCAAGAGGAAAAACTGGTTCAAAGTGAAACCCTGATGGAATCTAAGAAATAGACACGGAGAGCCAGATGAAAAACGGAGGGGGGTGAGCTGGAGGGGGAGAGTTCATGTGAGAGAACAGAGCAAGGCGAATATAAAAGGAGAGAGAGATGAAGGGGAAAAGAAAGACCTGACAGGGGATGGCAGCTTTCTTTCATAAAGAGCATTGGATATGAGTCTGGGTTTTTTACCTTATGGATACAGCTTGCTTCTTTTTTAAACAACACACAAAAATGGCAACATAAAAAGTGAGTTGTAAGTAAAAGTTTAGCAAACCGAACTTGTCAGCTACTAATATACACAAAGCTTTTTTTAAGGCAGATATATATTATTAATATGAAATAAAACCCCAGAATGCAAAACAACCTAATTTACTTAACTTTATTTAATTTATAGGGCTATTGTTAGGCTGCTGTGTTAATGATTCCGTTCACCCCAAGCCTTTTTTAATATAGGGAGAGAGGATGATCATGCTTTTATGTCTTATTGCACCAATACAAAAGCAGCTTGTGAAACTTATTGCATTTTAACCTAGATAAAACAGAGTAGAAAGTTGCTATGAACTCACAAAATGGATTCAATAGAAGTTATGAATTGAATCAGCCCCATGGGATTCTTGGGCAATATTTATTGATGCAACAATGACGGCTCTCACACAATGGAAATGTTCAAATATTTATTACATTCGTACAAAACTGTTTAAAATATTATGTTGGGATTTTATGTGATTTGCCAGAGAAGGGTAGAGTATAATTGTGCAATGAAAGGACATCAAAAAGTACCACCTTTTACAAAAAATCCTCTTGAAACGTGAAAAGAATAAGAATGTGATAAAAAGTTAGGCCCAGGGGTTTTTGATCCAGGTGGCACACGACAATAAATAAGGCACAATCACTGCAGATCATCTTTAAAAAGGTGTTTGTGTACGCTGGTATTAAGGTGATATATATATATATATATATATATATATATATATATATATATAATTATTATTTTTTTTTTGTCAGACAGATGTATGTATTATTTATGTAGACTCCATGAAATTAAAACTACAAGCTAAGTAGTATATTTTCAATATATAGCCATTATGCAGCAAAAGCCCCTTTTAAAGATATGCTCCATTTATTTATATATGCTCTGCATTGACAAATTGTATTTACTGTGTTCATTATCTTTCTTGACATTAATAACTATGTAACTTTAAAGTTGTCTTTATTTTTTGTAAATGCAGGTGTCTCAAACCCCTAAGTAAATTCATTGTATTCATCACTGTGTTTTCTGTCATATATATAAACCTTGTTTTTAGTAAAACAGGCACTTTCTATGAGGTGCCCCCAGGGACATAAATCAGAATTAACTTGCATATACACATATTAAATTACACTCTTCCATATAATATACTGAAAACCTCACACAAACACTAGTAAAAAGCTCTCACATAAACTAGTGAAAACATTTACCTCTTATATAATCTACTCAAAAGCTCTTATACAAAGTAGTGAGAACTGTTCATATAAACTGGTGAAAAGCTTTACCTTTCTTACACACTACTAGAAAGCTTTCATATACACTATTAAAAAGCTCTCATATACACTACTAGAATGCTCTCATATACACTACTAGAACGCTCTCATATACACTACTAGAACGCTCTCATATACACTATTAGAAAGCTCTCATATACACTACTAGAAAGCTCTCATATACACTACTAGAAAGCTCTCATATACACTCTTAGCTTGAGGGTTCTTGAGGTTAACTTTGGGAGAGTCACTGTTGGTTCTGGAGAAGGGTTCATCAGCAGAGTCCGTTAGCTGCTTCAGCGTCTCACGTCTTGTTAGAACAGACCTTGGCTTGGAAGTCCCAGCTCAGTCCTGAGCTGCTTGAGGTTTCTCAGAGGGATCTTCAGGGTTTGGCTCAGAGGGTCGGCTCGGCAGGTTAGCTCTTCCAGAGCTTTCTCAGAGGAGGCACAGGTTTCCTGGAAGACAGAGATAATAGTTAGAATCCAGACTGGATTCAAAGTCATGGAGATACTCAGAGGATCTAGACCTTGCCTCAACACTGCGGCGTTGAGGCAAGGTCTGAAGACAGCTTAAGTAGTGGATCCTCTGATGATCTTGACGAGCTGCAGCTGTGCAGGGAGCTCCCTCAGAGGATCCACGGCGGACTCTGCTGGAGAAAGATGGGATTTCTCCAGCTCCCAACAGTACCCCCCCTCAACGACCGCCCCTTGGCGGTCCGGAAGAGGTAGATGGGCGGGAACGCTCGTACTCCTCGATGAGTGCAGGATCGAGGATGTACGAGCCTGGGACCCACTGGCGATCCTCCGGTCCGTAGCCCTCCCAGTCGACGAGGTACTGCCATCCGTGACCTCGTCGACGGGAGTCCACGATGCGGCGCACTGTGAAGGCCGGATGGCCATCGACCTCCAGGGCGGGTGGTGGGGAGTCAGACGGTGGGCACAAAGGGCTCGAAGAAACAGGCTTGATCTGGGACACGTGGAATGTAGGGTGGATTCGGAGGGACTGAGGTAGTTGGAGACGAACAGCTGAGGGGTTGATGACTCGAGTGATCCTATAGGGTCCGATTAATCTTGGGGAGAGTTTTCGAGACATCCCCTTGAGGGGGAGAGCCATACCTCCTGGCCCTCAGAGTACTCGGGGGCGGGACGTCTCCTGGCGTCAGCGAAGCGTTTAACAGACACTGATGACTGGTTGAGTGTGGCGATGGTCTCCCTCCAAATCCTCTGGCAACGGCGGATGTGTTGATTGACGGACAGCACCGATATCTCTCTCTCATCTGCGGGAAAAAGAGGTGGTTGATACCCGAGACTGACCTGGAATGGGGATTGTCCAGTGGATGCAGATCTGAGGGAGTTATGGGCATATTCAATCCATGGGAGAAATTGGCTCCAATCCACGGGGTTGTTTGATGTGAGGCAGCGAAGGGTGGATTCCAACTGTTGGTTCATGCGCTCGGTCTGACCATTCGATTGGGGGTGGTAACCTGAGGTGAGAGAGGGTTTGCAGCCGAGCGCAGAGCAGAATGCCTTCCATACCAGGGAGATGAATTGAGGACCTCTGTCCGAGAGGATCTCTTGGGGGATGCCGTGAAGCCGGAAAACATGTTTAATGAGGAGCTGAGCTGTCTGGAAGGCCGTGGGAAGTTTTCTGAGGGGAACAAGGTGGCAGGACTTCGAGAAGCGGTCAACAATGGTGAGTATAGTGGACATACCTCGAGAGACAGGGAGACCGGTGACAAAATCAATGGCGATATGGGACCAGGGACGCGAGGGAACAGGAAGTGGTTGAAGCAGGCCAGAAGGAGGTTGGTGTGAGGCTTTGTTACGGGCACATGTGGGGCAACCCAACACATACTCCTTTACGTCCTTGTGGAGAGAGGGCCACCAGAAGCGTCTGGAGATGAGAGCTACTGTTCTACTGACTCCAGGATGAGCAGAGAATTTGGCGGCATGCATCCACTGGATAAGACGGGACCTGACAGAAGATGGAACATATGTACGGTTAGATGGACCGTTACCTGGATCGGGTTCAGTGGCCAGGGCTGAGTTGATGAGGTCAGTTATCTCCCAGTTGACCACTCCCACTGTACATGAAGCTGGAAGGACAGGTTCAGGTGTCTCGGGATGATCGACGGAGTAGAGACGAGAGAGAGAATCAGGCTTCACGTTCTTGGATCCGGGTCTGTAGGAGATAATTAGGTTGAACCGAGAAAAGAAGATTGACCACCTGGATTGGCGAGGATTAGCCTGTTTGGTGGACTGGATGTAAGCCAGGTTCTTGTGGTCTGTCCATACAAGAACCGGGTGCTCAGCTCCCTCCAGCCAGTGCCTCCATTCTTCCAACGCCAGTTTGATAGCCAGGAGCTCTCGGTCACCCACATCATAATTTTGTTCAGCGGAGGAAAGTCTACGGGAGAAGAAAGCACAAGGGTGTATCTTTTGATCTGAATCGAGCCTCTGGGACAGGACAGCTCCAACACCAGAATCTGAAGCGTCCACCTCTAGGATAAACTGTTTAGCAGGATCAGGTTGCATGAGGACAGGAGCTCTGGAAAACAAGGATTTTAGTTTCTCAAATGCTGCTTGAGCCTCGGGAGTCCACTGAAAAGTGCGTTTAACAGAAGTCAGGGAGGTTAATGGAAGGGCGGTCTGGCTGTAGTTTCTAATAAACCGACGATAAAAGTTAGCGAACCCTAGAAACCTCTGTAATTGTTTGCGGTTCTCTGGAACTGGCCAGTCTAAGACTGCTTTGATCTTGTCCTCTGAAGGTTTTACCTGGCCGCCCTCGAGCACAAACCCCAAAAAGGTGACTGAGGATTGATGAAATTCGCACTTCTCGGCTTTCACGAACAGCTTATTCTCCAGTAGTCTCTGCAAGACAAGACGGACATGTTTCTTGTGTTCATCGAGGTCCTTGGAGTAAATGAGAATGTCATCAATGTACACGAAAACAAACACGTTGAGAAAGTCTCTGAGAATATCATTTACTAGGGCCTGGAAGCAGGCTGGGGCGTTAGTTAGACCAAAGGGCATTACAAGGTATTCGAATTGGCCCAAGGGTGTTTTGAAGGCAGTTTTCCATTCATCGCCCTCACGGATCCTAAGGAGATGATAAGCGTTTCTTAAATCCAACTTAGAAAACACTGTTGCTCCCTGTACAGGTTCAAAAGCAGAGGCGAGAAGAGGCAGTGGGTATTTGTTTTTAATTGTAATCTGGTTCAAACCTCGATAGTCAATACAAGGTCTCAGGGAACCATCCTTCTTACCCACGAAGAAGAACCCGGCGCCCAATGGAGAGGATGATGGGCGAATTATTCCAGCAGCTAATGATTCATTGATGTATTTTTCCATCGTTTCTCTTTCGGGCTTGGAAATGTTATACAATCTGCTGCTAGGAAGAGGAGCACCAGGTAAAAGTTCAATGGCGCAATCGTATGGTCTGTGTGGAGGTAGGGACGTCGCACTGACCTTACTGAAGACAGGGGCTAAGTCATGGTACTCAGGGGGAACTGAAGAAAGGTCAGGAGAGTCCATCTCCCCCCCACCTCTAGGAGACCCCACCACAGGGGCAGCAGAACGAAGGCATGTTTCGTGGCATGAAGTGGACCATGATTCCAGATGACGTTCAGTCCAGTTTATGTGAGGATTATGCTTCTCCAACCATTCGAACCCGAGCACCAGCGGGGAACATGCAGAGGGAAAAACAAAAAATGTTATTGTCTCTCGGTGGTTACCTGACAGAAGTAGCTCGAGGGGCTGAGTTTGGTGGGTAACTCGATGGAGTCTTTTTCCGTCTATGGCGGATACACTGAGAGGCTGAGAAAGGGGAATGGTTTTAATCTGGAGTTGCTGGACGAGGTTAGAGTCGATTAGGTTACGTTCACAGCCTGAGTCTATGAAAGCAGAAAAAGAGAGGCTTTGATTAGAACAGAAAAGCGTGGCAGGCAGTAACAGTCGAGGAGATTTCTTTGTGTTTATTTGGCCCGCCAGACTCCTCAGATCCTCTGGCGGGCCCCGGCTTTTGATTTTGCCGGGCAGGAAGCGATGAAGTGTCCACTCTCACCACAGTAGATACATAGTTTACTCAGAAAATGCCTTTGTCTCTCCTCTGGAGTGAGCCTGGTGTGTCCCACCTGCATGGGTTCGACATCCCTCTCGCCCGAATGTGAGGCCTGAACAGGCAACGGTAGAGACTGGGGCTTAGACCTCTGAATGGGCAACTGCTCTGTAGAGGGAGAACAAACAGTCACGTTATGAGAGGAAGAAGAAATTGTACCCTGCTTCTTAGAACTGTTTCTGGCTCGAATTCTATTATCTAATCTGATGGAGAGGCGAATTAAATCTTCGAGGGTAGCAGGTTCGTCGAGGGTTGCGAGTTCATCTTTAATGTGCTCGTTTAATGCCATGAAAAAGGCTCCTTTCAAGGCGACTTGGTTCCATCCGGAAGCTGCCGCTTTAACCCGGAAGTTAATAGAAAATTCAGCCACCGAAGAGTTTCCCTGTTTAAGGTTGAAAAGAGCTCTAGAATCAATAGTTTGGTCAGTCTCTTGGTTGAATACCTGGTTAAATTCAGAAATGAAGTCAGAGTAATAGCAGTTTAAGCTATCGTCGGTGGCAAATCTTGCCTGAGCCCACTCCAAGGCTCTTCCTGTTAGCTGAGAGAGAATAAAGGTTATTTTCTTGTAGTCCGTGGGAAAGCTGCCAGGGGAGTTCATAAAAATCAAACGACACTGAAATAAAAATCCTTTGCATTCCTTCATGTCACCAGAAAATCTTTCTGGAAGACTAGGGCGGAACTCAGATGACGTCACTGCCGGTGACCTCGGAGGTGGAACTGGACCCGGAAATGGTTGTGGAACTGGTGTAGCGTTAGCATTGTTTAAACGACTGGTGAAGTTTCGGACTACATGGTCTTGGAATTCTATGCGGGAGTTTAACTCACTCAGAGCTTGTACTTGTCTGTGGATTTGGGCATCCCGCTCCTCCAATAGTTGACGGAGATGTTCTGCTGGGCCTTGAGTTTGGCCGCAGTGTTATGTCATGATGGGTTTACAGAAGGCGACCCAGTTATGCAGAACACCACTGACGGACACAAGGATGAAGAGTTCAACAGTTTATTAAAGCACAAACACACAGAATGTACTGATTCTGGTTCGGGGCCAGGATACTGGTTCACCGGAGTCTGCGTGAGAGACAGCACAGTTAGCGGTTTGCTGGCAGGGTTTTACTTCCAGAAGTTCACTGATTGTACCTTGAGGGTTCTTGAGGTTAACTTTGGGAGAGTCACTGTTGGTTCTGGAGAAGGGTTCATCAGCAGAGTCCGTTAGCTGCTTCAGCGTCTCACGTCTTGTTAGAACAGACCTTGGCTTGGAAGTCCCAGCTCAGTCCTGAGCTGCTTGAGGTTTCTCAGAGGGATCTTCAGGGTTTGGCTCAGAGGGTCGGCTCGGCAGGTTAGCTCTTCCAGAGCTTTCTCAGAGGAGGCACAGGTTTCCTGGAAGACAGAGATAATAGTTAGAATCCAGACTGGATTCAAAGTCATGGAGATACTCAGAGGATCTAGGCTTTAGCGCTGACCAACTGGAACAACACTGCGGCGTTGAGGCAAGGTCTGAAGACAGCTTAAGTAGTGGATCCTATGATGATCTTGACGAGCTGCAGCTGTGCAGGGAGCTCCCTCAGAGGATCCACGGCGGACTCTGCTGGAGAAAGATGGGATTTCTCCAGCTCCCAACAAGTAGTGTATATGAGAGCTTTTTAATAGTGTATATGAAAGCTTTCTAGTAGTGTGTATGAAAGGTAAAGCTTTTCACCAGTTTATATGAACAGTTCTCACTACTTTGTATGAGAGCTTTTGAGTAGATTATATAAGAGGTAAATGTTTTCACTAGTTTATGTGAGAGCTTTTTACTAGTGTTTGTGTGAGGTTTTCAGTATATTATATGGAAGAGTGTAATTTAATATGTGTATATAAGTTAATTCTGATTTATGTCCCTGGGGGCACCTCATAACTTTCAATCTTGTCAGACAATCTTCAACATTTTCCCCTAAATGGATTGTGACAAATCTTAAATCATATATTGTAGAACATTGTCCATCCGGAATCCGGTAAGTTCCCCTGAAAGCTTACTATGACATGGTGCTTGAGAGTCAGGTCCTGCCAAACGTCACACCTTGGTTCAGGAGGAGCAGTGTGGTTTTATGTCATAAAAAAAAAAAGAGAACCCCAGGATTATTTTCATACAGTCACTCATTTGATCAGATTCTTCTTCTAGTTTCAACACGTCTTCCTCAATCTCTACTTCCTCCTCAGCTTTGACCTCCTCATGAGCTGCTTCTGAGTTTACATGAACCACTTGGATCTGCAACCCAGCCTGCTTTAGTCTTTCTAAATCCACCTCACATATCCCACCCACTGTGGAACAGTGGGCCAGCTCTGCAGTTTGCTCCAGGATCTATGGGAGTTTGTCCAACCAGTGTGCATGCGTTTTGAGTACCTGGAGAGGGCATTCGACTATTACTCTTATCTTGCAGTGTGGGGGGCACACCAGAAGCAGGGGCGGATTAAGGAAATTTTAGGCCCTAGGCAAAGACAGGCATGAGGCCCTCCGAATTGAGAAAACAACACATAAACAGACCCATTATATAGATACAGAAATTTTAATGGACATACATTATTTGTACCTCTTCCTGTCCCTTTTCTTGTTTTATACCTCTCTATGTCTTGTACAGTACTAAGCTGACTTTTCATGCTGTCTCTAAAGGAATAAAATATGTTTTCCAAGCGCTAGGCTCACTTAGCCAATTGTTTCTTCCCATGTTTCCAAAAAGGTGACAGCAAACGTAAATAATAAATAATAAAAATAATAGATGCATGAATCATGACAGCAGACAAGGTAGAGGAGAGCAGGAAGCAGGGTTACAAATCTTCTTCCCCTGGATAGCAGAGTATGGTGCTCTTATATGTTATCACCAAAGTCTCCAGTAGCACAAAAATGTCACTAGATTTAACACTAGGTGCTTTTTTGAAATAAAAGTACTAGATTAACCACCCCACCAGACCAGGAGTAAGATGTTATGGTACAAGCAGAGCAGGATGGCAGTAGGGGAGTTTAGCACTCCCTTAGAGATAGGATGACAAGCTCGACCATCCGACTCTGTCTCGGCAGAAAGCTCCTTCTCTAGGTCAAAAGATGTCAGCTGAAGTGACCAGGACACTTAGAACAGATGTTCTTGTACATCTCTCTTGGTAGGTGTTCCAGGCATTTCCCAGGGAATCGCCTGTTTGGAAGTTCTAATTCAACTTCTAGGCTGTTAAATGCAATATTTTTCAAGTGTCTAGATTGGCAAACACTAGACTGAGTTAAAAAATACTTTCAAATTTAACACTGTGAGAGAGTTGGAACAACATTCTTGAAAATTTATATTCAACTTTTATCAGGGTTGAATTTATGTTTTTATTCATCATCACTGGTTTACAGTGTCAAAAGTTACAGTGTTAAAAGTTACACTAGCGTTACTACTTTGTGCATCAGGAATTATGGACGAATAAAGCTGATTATCATCAGCATAGCAGAAGTAATTAATCATTGTAGCCACAGCTACCCTGGTCCAGGCTGACAGAAGCAAGGCTACAGTTAACAACCCATCTGAGCTGTTTTAACTTCACTCAGGTGTCTCAGCCAAGGACACCACAACTGAGCTGGGATTCAAACCTGGATCCTCCAGTTGTAGGACAAAGTTCTGCATCATATGCAAAAACTCCATGCATTCTAAGAGATGAGAGTTCACGCATAGTTTGAAATTCTGGCAGAAACTCAGCTTTAACAACCTGTCAGCCAAAGTTTATTCTTCTTCAGGGTAGAAACAAATTCTAGCTTTTCTTCAGTTCTCCAAGGTAGTCAGGTTGTCAAGTTTTGTGTCTTTATGTACCGTATTGACCAGAAAGCCTAATATCATTGTATCTTCTGCCATTACTAGTCAGTTTTGGTACAAGTATATTTTTTTCCATGAACCAATAAAAGTTTTTTTTACCCATAAATAAGCAATACCCTGTTTTAGGTAATTATCTCTTTAATCATTTTTTTTTTCCTGTTTTTTTTTTTTTTGTCAATAATACAGTTACATGCTATATGCAGCCATCTCTAAACAGATCCATTAGATAAACAATGAAAAGCATAATATATATAGCTTTCAAATTGCTTGCATCTGAAGAGATGTTATTCTTGTGAGAGTAAACATTGCTGTTCTTCTATTCTCTTTCATCTGTCAGGCTTGCTTTTTACACCCTTGGTTTTACATGGATTTGTTATCTCCAGAGGAGTTGTGAGATCTTATTTTACTCCCACTCCCTTCTTCCCTACAGATACTCCCACATATTTGATACTCCTCTAGATTTCTTATATTCTTAAAGTTAAAATGAACAATAACAGCCAGAATGCAATGCTAAGCTCTAAGATTGTACTAATTTGTTCTAATGGAGTAACACTTTCCAGTTTTAGTACTGAAGTCATTAAATCAATTATCGGGATTGTATTTGAATCGATATAAAAATGTATTATAAGCTGTGACAAATCAGAAATAAAGGATAAGCAGGTAGCACTTTAGAAATTTAACCTGATTTCACATTTTGTGGATTATGAGCCTAAAAAAGGAGGATCAGTTAATTTTGTCTAAGGTTCAGAATTAGAATACATTTTACTGGTCACATTTGTGTTTAATATAAGAAACATACCAGACAGTGAACAATTTGTTTTTAGCACAGTGGCATATCACCTTGGGTATGACGTAATCTTGTCATATAACAAGGATACAGACTAAGGATAAAAGCTGTCCCTGTATCTGTGTTAGCTTGCTTTTTGTCATTAGCACTATGTAGCCCTGATCTGAAGCTAAAGGTCTAAACAGCCTATGACCAGGATGCATAGGGTCAGCAGAGATGTTAGTTACCCTTTGCCTTGCCTGGGACATATGCAGGTCATGAATGGAGGGAAGGTTAGGTCTGATGATCCTCCTCAGGGACCTAATTGTTTGTTGCAGTTTGAACCTGTCCTGTTTTGTAACCATTTCAAAAAGGTTATGGTTTTTAAATAAATAAATGTCACAGAAAGAACAGTCTCTGCCAGGGCTCTCTCCAACAGTGTCTATGTGTGAAGATCACCTTGTGTCCCTAAAATAGGTGGCTCTTAGAAATCAGAAAGGATTTACAGTCGACTGAGGATAGTGAGGGGCATCGTCTCTACCATCTTTGGCAAGCTAAGCTCCAGGTTGTTCTGAGTGCCCCAGCTGATCAACCTATCTGTTTGCAGATGTTTTGTTGTCTGACCTGTGATGGTGTCAATGGGAAATTCATTTAGTAGCTATAATTATCATAATTGTTTAATTCTAATTTAAATTTCATACATTTTGAGGGTTTGTACACAAGGTTAATTAACACTTGTTTTTTAAGTCAATGCGTAAACATCAAGTGACTTAGAGACTGAAGTAAACAGGTTGTTCTTGCTGGTGATGAAAATCAAGTCGCTGGGAAAATCCAGATAAGTCCTTCTTGCACAGTTTGTTTTTTTTAGACTGGTTTAAACTCTATTGTTTCATCACTCTGGTGTTTTCTTTACTCATCATTTGGTTGTGATTGTGTAAGGCCTTCCAGTAAGAGATAAAAGCCTCTGAAAATATCTTTCTTCAAGCTTATAAAAAATTTGGGCTGATAAGGGAGTTTTACTCATCATATATAGCTTCCTTCACAATTATTGACACAATTTATGTAAATGTGTATTAAACCTTTAATTATTTTCTTATCTTATCGCATGTCTTTTTACAGAATGTCTGTCATACCATGTAAAGAAGGTAGTTACCTGAGTTTGTCACTGGGATGGGCACAATTTTAGGCCACCAATCTTCCCCAACCAAGCCATATTCCCATTCTCAGTTGTGCAAGACTAGCCAGCAGCCATTTCCCTGGTATCCCAAACCAACCCCAGCAGAATATTTCCAGCACCAGCAGTGCAGACCCCCATCCCACCAAGAGCATCTAAACATTCCAGGTACTAGCTTACCACAGCAGCAATAAGCTGAATAGGACAAGGTGAAGAGAGTGTTTGCCTAGTGGGTTAGAGCAGTGTGCTTGTGCTCTGAGAAGGTTGCAAGTACCCGGTTTGATCCCCACAGCCTCCACTCTGGGTTCCTGGGCAAAACCGTTAACCCCACACTGCTCCCCATTGTGGGAATAGAAAGGAATTTACATTTAAAGCAACATACATTTTAAACTGAATGTGTTTCCATGGGGTTTACTGTATGACCAATATCTATTGGCAATTCTTTAAAATGGGTAAATCCAGACGACATGCAATTCAAGTATTTGGCACATAATGTGTTGCTTTTTATCAGTTAGACGTATCTGTCAATTTAGAAAACGTTAAACAGCCCACCATTTTTTTTTTTTACTCAGTGGGACTGCAAAGCAATGTATATCAAGTCAATCACCCATTCATACTAACTGATGGTGGCCAATGCTACATGGCACCCACAGCTGTCCTGGGGCACACTCCCAGAGGCAGGGTTTCATAAACAGTTGCCACCAGGCCCTCTGACCTCCATCAGAGGAGAATGCGGGTAAAGAATCTTATCCAAGGACACAGACGTTTGTCCAGTTGCATCCGACAGATGAAACATTGCCTTTTGGTTAATTCTGGAGCATTTGCAGGAATGCTTATTAATGTTTACTGTCCCGGTTAAATAAATCTAAATAAATTTGAATCCTTTGTCGCTCTCTCTCCATAATGTCACTGGCTTCTAACCACAGAAGTATCACTTAAAAGTTATCGTAGTGTCTGATCTCTAAACTTTAGACTATTATTAAGGGTATTAATATCAGTGGACAATTTATTATTAGAACAAGTGTACTCCCACAATGACATTCAAAAATATATTTCTATAGAGTAATATGGTTATAGTAATAGATAGTGCTACAAAACACATACAGTGAGTAAATTGGTATGGAAAATTAATATATGCATATCTGCAAAGACTATAGCCATAGCAAACACTAGCCACCAAAATATATATCTTGTAGTTCAGTCACAACTTTCCTGCCTCAATGTAAGTTTTAGACCTGACAAATAAATGAGGCCAAAAGTAAAGAAAATTTAGGAATTTCTTACTCAGGGAATGTGAGAAATTCTTTTATGGTCAATCTAATAATGGTTTGATAAATTAAGTGCATTTACTTATTTGCATGTGTTTCTCTGTTGTCCCTAAGATAACAGTTAATGGGGGTTTAAGGTAGACTAAAACAGCCAGTGAACATTTATATTTGACCAGATATTACTTATCCACTTGTCTATAGCTTTTTTTAATTACCAAAAAAAAACATGGTGACAAGACATTCTTCTACAGTACAAGCTTCACCGAAACTTACTTCAAATTGGGGTATAAACAACCCTTTTAAGGCCTAAAAACTAAGAAACCTAATAAAACATTATCTCCAAAAAGAATATTTTGTTTGACTATTGTTTGACTTGCTCTTTGTTTTCTGTCTTTGTCTCAGAAAAACAGACCAAATAAGACTTTAGTGTACAGGGTTTAACATATTCAGCTATATTTGGAGTATTAACCATGAAAAACGTGAAGCATTTCCTTTTTTTGTGGCCTAGATGTTCATCACTTTTTGTTAAAAAAAGATCTGATCCATCTGAATTATAAAGTATAAATAAAAAAAATATAAAACCTATTTCATTGAAAACTTGAGAGGCCATTTTATGTTTTAGTTATCATTGTTAAAATACATACACTCCAATGGTGATGTGCACATGCATTCATTGAGACACGTGCAAACAGACTCACGCTCAGAGTACAGAGACTACAGACTTGCTTTGAAATAAAGATTCCCTGGCCATCTTTGAGGGAATACTGAGTTGCTGGAGAAATCTGGATTCCGTGAAGAAAGTAAGTGAAATAAAAATAAACCCACAAAAATAGAAAGATGAGAGAAAAGTGGGCCATCTCAAACCAAATAACTTGTATTTGGTCCCTAAAGAACCTGTTTCAGTCTGTAACATGTGCATCATTTATTTATTTATTTATTTATTTATTTATTTATTTATTCATTTATTACAAATGTGGTATGTTTGATGAATCATTAATGATAACATCTGCTGTGGCATCAATCTATGATTAAACTGTGAAGCAGAGCAACGTGACTCATCAAACAGACCTGACATTCATTTTACCTTCTACTGTGGTAGATGAGTGGGCTGTGGTCACCTATTTTAAACACAAGACAACAAACAGCAACTGTTGTTATTTTTCTGTTTAAAGCTACAGTGTGTAATAATTACAGGCATATAAAGTCAGAAATTTAATATATTATACATAACTATGTTATTTATCATCACCTATGAGCTCAGCCTTTTAACCATAATATTTGCGTTGCCTTAGAATTCGTTATTTATAATTACATAGGAGCGGGTCTCGCAGCCATGGAGGCTGACATCTTTGGGCCACGGCAGCGCAGAGGCAACAAACTAGCGATTGCGAGATCTCCCATTACACTCGAAAATAACTACGGCAAGTTGAGAGAGATTAACTGAGACGGTACTGAACAGTAGATGGCAGTATTATGCCTGAGAAGCGTTTAGTCTGCCTGAAACCAAAGAAGAAGAAGAAGCAGGTATACTGCGCCTCAGTAACAAGAAAGGTGAACAAGGCGGCAGGCGTGAGTGACTTTGCAAACTGTTTGGCACTGTGTGGCCAAACATCAGACGAATGGAGGATCATGCCTACTCTGTATCACAACGAAAAGCGGCGGACACCGAACCCCCGTCATCTAAGAAGCGGAAACACAACGAGAATAAACGCAAGCGTGACAAGAAACGGCAAAAAACACGGATCAACATTGGCACGGCATTTACACGATGGAAGTCACTGATGGAGGAAAAAGGTTTTCAAAGTGACGCTCAAGTTGCCAGTTTTCTCTTGGACAGGTAATTAATCCTACACACACAATTGTCTAATATCACTGCAGTTTTTGGAGTACAGTATGCTCAGACCTGTCTAAAACAATAACATGCTGCGTGATGATGCTGTTACTCTCCAGTATACTTATTCAGCAACGTCCCTGACGTTTCACAGGTAATGATTCAGTAATATTCTGTAAAATAATTTTCTGGATATATACCTCGGTTACTTCTCTCCGGCTCCTTTGGAGATCTTCAAGCCTTTCCTCCTCTGCTCTCACCCCGCTGGCACCCCTCCCTCGCCTGGCCCTAGCTGCACGCCCACCCCGGCCTCTCTGCCCTCTTCCTCACCTTGTAACCCCCGTGCCACAAACAAGACTTGGACTCTGTAAACGGGGAATATATATTCTTCCAGCGAACACAATCTCGCTGTTAAACTAATGACTACAATTACTTCGTCTGTTTATATCACCATGCAAAGCAGCTCACCAAAACGTCACAACGATGTAGAAAAAATAACGGGTATATTTATTATCTTAAGTCTACATGAAATCTATACCCTACACAGACTAATGAAATACTATCTGTAAAATTATCTATGTAAACAAACCTCATCACTTGAGAAGGTAGGTGATTCCGACGTCGTGGAAGACATTTTGTCCCGTAACGCTCGCCGTACTGTTGGGGGGGAGAAGCGGTGGGGGGGAGACGTTCATGTTGCTGCAGTCTGCAGTCTGACCGCTAGATGTCGCTGAAAATTACACACTGTAGCTTTAAATACATGAAGATAGTTTTGACAAAAGTCTCTGATGATGAATGTAAAGAATGTGTTTTCTATCGGCCAAATGATTAATCAAATACGGAGATGGATATAAATATGTAGCACACACCATTCAGCCAACCTTCCATTTATATCTAGTGAGAGAATGCAAACCTTAGCTGAAAATTGTATGAATATCACCAACATGATATTAAGTTGATCATAATTCTTTAGTAGTTTAGGGGAAATTAGCCAGAAATTGCAAGGCCATAGAGAAAATAAGACTAGCTGATATGGCAGAAATATGTCCAAAAGTAGCTCCAGTTTATAGGCAAACCAAATACTTCAGCATGTAGAACTTTGTCGAGCGTAGTCTAAAGACTAATTTTAGGCTGATTTAAACTCAGAAACCAGGTCGTCTGCGTGTGTGTCACGGTGAATGCAAGTGTGCCGTTGCCCCTTCTGCAGACACACTGGTACATCTTTCCAAAATTGTAGGTGACCGCAGACAGTGCCGCAGACAGGAGGCCTCTGATTTGACCTATGATTGGTCAAATCTACATCTGCTCTACACTATGCGGATTTCCTGTTTGGTACCTTACCAGTTTATTTTGTTTGTATGACCGCCATTGTGGAAAACAACTTGTGTAGTTGGACCAGATAAAAGAGCGAGGTGTGCAAGAACGCTGGGACCCTTTTTCCCCTGGATCCCTGCTCTTTTTCGACCTCATGTCCCTCCGTTGTCGCACAAACTCGCCCCCACTTTCAGGTTAGTACTGCTGTGGAATAATAGTGTAGACCACGCTTAAATACTGAGCATATATCAAAAATATCTGCGACAAGCTCACTGCGACACACTGCTGCGGGAGGGTAACCAGCCCTTAATGTAACAAACCTATTTAATGTTGTACTGGTGTGTTTATTTACATAAATCAAGTCATTTAGAAGTGCAAATTTCATCCTTTTGAGTTTACAGGGTTATAACATCAAAATTGAGCCTTACAAAAGTATACATATACATTAGATTTCAAACAATTATTTTGATTTTATGTGATAGACTGACATAAAAAGGTGCACAACTGTAAAAACTATTTGTACTCAGCCTCTATTAACTTGATCCCCTTAGGGTAAAAACCAGGGTGACATGTTTGGATTTAACCTTCTGACTAATATGCAGAATCAGCATTGTTCAAAATAAGGTATTGTGTTTATCTTTTAACGAAATAAGCAAATGACAGAATTTGATCCTTCAGGAGAATGAAAATGGTTCAGAGATTGGTGGGATCTGGAATGAGAGTAAAGTTATTTGTGGCTAGAAACCATTGATCAGGGATGAGATAAAAGAGACTTACTTTAGAATGACTCAGAGTGAGGCGTGGAGGAAAGATGGCCAGGGTCCTGTGTGGGGAAAGGTTGATGATGAATCCTTAGATTAGTGCAAGGTGGGTGGTCATACAAAGAAGCAGGGGTCTGACGGAGCTTGTTGGAAAATGAACTGTCGATCCATTTCACCCTTTCCACTATTTCTCTTCCACAGGAGGAGTAATAGTGGAACTGACTCTTCTTGGAAATCCAACGAGAAAACCTAGAGGCAGCAAACAGGGACTAAACAACTTCTGGCAAATACACAGGAGATAGTCAACAGCTAGTGACGGGTAACAAGAGAAGACCAGAAAGACTACCAGTAAACATTAATCATCCAGCACTGAGTGAAGGCTCTGCTGCTCTTTAAAGCTCAGCACTCTGTTGAGACTGATGAGCTCCACCTGTGTAGGCTACCCAGGTTCTCCACCAAGATCCTCTCTGGTTAAAGATGCATCACTGGTACTCACACACGCACACACACAGGAATCCTGACACAGGGAAACCTATTACCTCTAGGTAGGCTATTAGAAAGCCCCACACTAATTATTCACTGACGTATTAGGTGTGAAGGGGTGACAGATGTGTACAAAACATGGGAGGATTTACAAATCTAGTTTTTGCTTTTAAAGTCAATCATGTGTTTCTTGCTTCTTCTTTCAACACAAAGTTCAACACAAAAAGAAAGAAACATCTAATTTTCAGTCTGTCTTTTTCTTATGTGTTCAGACACAAACATCGTCATGTCTCATTGCTGTTAAAGCTCCGCTCTGACCATCTGTCCTGTTCTCGTCTCTCTCTCTCATGCTGAGTATTTTTACATGCACACACAGACATTGAAACCACCATGGCCATAAAATCTTTCTGCTGTGTTATTGGCTGAGCCACAGCATCTCCTGAGCCAATAAGCAAAGGGGACAGGTCTAAGGACGGTAATTCTGGGGAAACTACTTAGTGACTGAATAATCTTTGTTTGCTTGTGGGTGTGGACAAAGGAGAATATGAGGGGATGTGGATATGTCTTGCATACTGAATAGGGCTAGAAAAACAATCTAGAAATAAATAAAAACTTCTTTAAAAATGTGTATTTACCCTTAATTTGAGCAGGTAAATAAGATTATTTGCAGATGGAATGAGTATTTTTACTCTTAAAATAAAATAATATAATAATATTTACTGGAAATAAAAAACAATGCAATTGTGTTTTCTTATTTTAAGTGTAAATTGTGTTGTTCTATTGACAAAATGTTTTTTTACATCCTCAATTCAAGAACAAACGAGGTTATTTTAAGAAAAAAATTACTTATCTTGATTTCGATTTTTTCTAGCGTGAAGAGACTGGACAAAAGACAATGGGAAGGGAGACATGAAAGAAAGTGTAGTTTTTCGACTCGTTTTTTTTTTTCCCTCTTTCTTTGCAGTTTTTATTCGTCGCTATATTTCTAACTTTTGTCCTGATATATGATCAGAATATCTTTTCTTATACATCATCAGGAATCCAAAAAATTTTTATATGTTTCTGTCATTCTTTGATTTGCCTTTTTTAAAGATAATAAGATTTTTTCTTTCCTCTCCTCTTCCTCATAAATCAGCTTCCTCTCCTCATTACTAGGTTTCATCCCCAGAGATGCGTGTTTCTTGAAGCTAACAGAGAAGCTGGTTTCTCTGGCTGGCAATCGCCCTGTATTCCTAACAAATTACTCATTAATAAATCTGTGGATGGGCTCCATGAACTATATAAAAGCTTTTGCTTCAAAGGGGACAGAAAGTGAAAGCGAACTTTAGCAGCACCAAAGAATTGGGATCTCATTTATAAAACATGTATGCACAAAACGAGTCCTACAACGTGCATACACTGACTATCATGTATGACTAAATATTGTTTAAATAAGGATCTTAAAATGTTTCAGTTATATTAAGCTGACAAAAATATGTTGGAGGTGTAACGTTTAGGTTTACCATGTGGTGACAATGTTTTTAGGGGAAAAGGCGATAAAATGAATAACTACTACAGCTAAACCCTTTATGTACCTTTGTTGTCTTTATTTTATGTTTTGAGGAAATCCTGTTTTTTAATGATCAGGTTACATCATGGAAATACTTACATAATGCTGGAGAAACACTGCCTCCTAATGACAAATACATTATATATTAAATAAACCATATTATTCAACTTCAATTATATTATAATGTCCATGCACAATGGATATAGGTTGACTGTTGTATTTGTGTGTATGTCAGCCGAAGTTTATTTTCTGACTTTATGCGGATGTTTACGTCACTGCCCCTTTGCATCCTAAGAGTGAAACTGATTTTTCATTGGATCTAACTTGCCAATAACAGCATTTTGGTATGAGAGCCAATTGGTTTCACACATGGGTTAAATAACAATCATATCAATCGGGCATATCTATTTGTCTGTTTAAGGTACGGGCAAAGCCTGTGTGCTCAGTCTTATCTAATCTCAGAGTAGACAGCAAACCTGACTCAGGCCTCCTGTACAGTTTCCATCTGAAATCAAGTATGTCCTATAGAAATATTAAATATGGTGGACAATCACACACACACACACACACTATAAATGAAATGTTGTTCGTGTCCTCAAACTTTTGCCATTCCGTGTTGCTCTCTGAGATCAGCTTGATCCATATCTGCTCTTACATAAAGATGCAGACTGCCTTGCAGCACAGGGAGCAATGCCACACCGACTAAAATGTCAAGTGCCATCAGCAGAGCTGTTTAATCAGTTACTGTAGAGCTGCCGTCACAGTCGAAGATCAGCTTAGAGAGGACAAAAAGAGTCAGTGTGTGCATAGAAGATGGTATTTCTATTAGCACAAATATTTTTATTATGTTTTTTAATTTTTTATATAATATTTTTTAATCATAAAAACAGCATCTATTTAAATGGTAAAAATTACAATAGATATTTGCATGTAGGGAAACTTGTGTTTTAAGTAGAGCATTCATCGCCACTTTTATTGTCTTATTCAGATATCAACACTCAACATTTTCCACATTTTTCCCTCTGTTAAACAAACACTGATGGGCCACGAGGTACCCTTAAATTCTCCTCACTATAGAAAGGTTTTAAAATTCATATTAGTATGTTGGTATCAAAAACAAGTAAAATTTCTACAATACGTTTGTGTAAAAACCAATCTGTAATAATACATGTGCCAAAAACTAAAGTTCTTGATTTTGCCATTTGAGACAGTCTATCTAATCGATTGGATGCATTTTAAGACAAGAATTCATGTATAAACAATGTTTGCCAATTATAAGTGAAATATCTTTCTGCATCTCTGATTTAGGTGATGTTAAGTTTAACATGTCTTCTATCACCTGTCCCCATGTGATATTTTTTTCCTTACACTGTTTTGAAATGTATACTTTTAGTTTAAAGCATGTGGACCTAAGCATAAAGAAATAAGCCAAACTTTGTGAAATTTCAAGTCCTGATATGTCTTTAAAACATAATCTACACAAATTAATAATATCTGAGCAGGGGAATCATTTTTCCACATACATTTTTCAAAATAAATATATAAACCTGTCATGATGGGTATCAGGGAGGCCCAATATGCAGAACACTGACGACACGGATGGAAAGTTTAACAGAGTTTATTTGCAAGTTCACACATATAATAAAGACTGATGCAATGGTTCTGGGCTGGAACCGGTTCACTGGCGTCTGTGAGAGAGACAGTTTGGTTAGCGAAGGCTTGGCAGAGACTTGACTTGATTGTGTTCAGATTTGTACCTTGATGAATGTAGATGAGGCTTTGGGAGCGGAACTGTTGGGTCCGGAGAAAGCTTGGTTTGGCAGAGTCCTTAAGCTGTTTCAGCGTCTTACTTCTAAAGGCTGGTTTGACCTTGGCTTGTGTTTCCAGCTCGGAAACCTGAGCTGCTAGGAAATCCAGAGAGTGAGTCTTCAGGTTTGGCTCGGAGGGCAGGCTCGGCAGGTTAAGCTCTTCCAGAGCTTCACAGGAGAAAGAACAGGAAACCTGGAAGCAGAGACAAAAAGGTTAGAATCCAGGTTGGACTCAAAGGAAACTTGGTTCACTAGGGATCTACGGCTTAAGTGCTAACCAACTGATTAAGACACTGCGGCGTCGAGGCAAGGTCTGAAGGCAGCTTAAGTAGTCCAGGTCCTCCAGATGATATCATCAGCTGCAGGTGTGCAGAGCAGCTCAGCAGGGAGGATCCAGGGCGGACTCTGCTGGAGAAAAGGTGTATTTCTCCAGCTCCCAACAAAACCAGTCTTTACACTAGGTAATGCATCAGGAAAGGATAAAGAAAGTCCAGCTAGAATATAAACTTTTTACTGAAAATTCACTTAATATCCAAATATCCATGGTGGTAGAGTAAGATCAGCAATAATCTAAAGGAAATAATATTATTATTACTATAGTATTTTATTGATGCTGCCTGCTTCAAAGAGGTCTGTTTAGTTCATAGAAGACTATGGGTGCCAGCATGCTTTAAGTCTATTTTTAATAAAACCATTAGTACAATGATAAGGTGATGGCATATATGGCTAAAGTTTGTCATTTTTCTGGTCGGTAATGGAAGTGAGCTTCTCATCCAGAATCTATTGATTATTTAATGTCTTTAGTTATTTTTTAACCTGGTCGTTCTTTTACTTCCTGAGTGAGGGAGGTTGGTCAGGTGACAGGAAGTCTACTGCTTTATTTTTGCATCCTGCTTGTGGTGGTTATAGCTTTGACTGAAGGCTGTCAGTCATTTCAGTCCCGGCAGACCCGACTGCACAAGCTGAACATTACATGTTTGCCTTTTGTCAAGGTCAACACATAAATGTTGGCATGGTTATACTAAGCTAAACAGTGAAGAGTTTGATAATGGCCAGGGTTCAGGGCTAGATATGAATGTGCTTAGCTTTAATTGCAGTTATATGTTCAAGATTAAAGGAGCAGTAAGCGAATTGCAGAATGAGGCTGGGCTATTAAGCATATTATCTGTAGACCCAAACAAGATGTGTGACAAGCAACACCTCTCTCTACCTCAACTCCAGCTGCCACTCCTAAATAACCACCAAAACATTCTTACCTTTCTTAAGAACATAAAGACATAAGTAACACGTAACTTTATAATGCTGTAAGCAGGAGAACTGCTGGCTCTATGCCTTTCTGCTCCTCTGAGCATGAGACTGAAGAACAACAGAGAGACATTGTGCTGTGTGTCACACCATATTCCATCTAAAAATATAACTTTACAACTTTACATAACTTTATTTTAGTTCTTTTTCTCTGAACATATAAATGGAAACGTATTGCTTCTTTAATATTTGGAATGTATTAATATGTTTTGTTAATTATTTAGTAATTAAAGTTGTATTGTTTCAGTCTTACAGATTCGTTCAGTAAATGCCATTATGATTCCTCTGTCTTGGAGTTTTCTTTGGGATTCTTTAACTTGTTTGGTTAAAACTAATCACCATGCAGTCCAAATGTATTTTTAAAGCTCCAGTTTGTATTCATTTCAGGGATTTACTGACATAAATGTAATATTTTATGCATATTTATTACCATCTATGCACTGAAAGTCTCCATCTTTATGTTTCTGTCATCTTAGAAATTGCTATTAACCATTTATGTAGGCAGACATCTTTACACTACGGCAGTGCAAAGCTGACAAACAAGTTACTGTAGAGATTGCCATTATGCTTGAGGCCTATATAAAATCTATATCCTAGACTAATAAAATACGATTTATAAAATTATCTTTATAAAATTATCATTACTCGCCAACAAAGGTGAGGCGGACAGTATAAAATCTTTTATGTACCATGACGGCCTGGATGAGGGAAGCAGTGGGGAAAGCAGTTCATGTCCCAGCAGTCTGACCGCTAGATGTCGCTCAAAATTACACACTGTAGCTTTAACAAAAAAAAGTTTAAAGGAGTTTAAACTGAATAGAGCCATAAAGGAAGTCAAGAAAAATCTATTTTTAGTTATTTGAGATCAAGTTTGAAAACCAAACATAATTTTAATGTTTATTATAAAATACATAAGAAAATGCAAACTAATATAAACTGTTTCTATTTGATAGAACATTCTGTATCTACCAGCAGCTCAGATTTATTTGCTATAAATGATATTGTCAAATATGTCATAGTATTCTATCACTTGTGGCAAAGCTTCCTAATCTGTAGTTATACAATGAAATTTTAAAAGTATTTGATCAAAAACCAGGAAAATTTTATCACTGCCAAGTTCTTCAAAAATGTCATATATAAATTCCTTTATTTATATTTACCGTAATACCCTGAATTTATTTGTGAGTCAATAGAAAATACAATAATAAAGGTGTGGGAACAAGAGTTGTGGCACATAGAACTGCATAGAGTCAAAAAGGCGTAAAACAACTACGGATCTGTCATTCATAGTTCTCAGTCAAAGGATCACTATTATAGAACCAAAGAATTTAAAGTCCCTGCCATATGTGGGGCTTTTTCCTACTAAACTGAACCACTGGCTGAAGAAACAACAACACAGAAAGCTTGACCTGAATATGTGATTCCATGCATTTTACCCATCTAACCTTTAATTAAAAAGCAGTTTTTTGTGTTATTTATGTTTTACTTTTAATTATCTCAATTTAGTGTCTTATATCAAACCCCTTAACTTGATGGAGGCTGTAGTTATATGTATGCTGCATTGGTTGCCTATGAGAAGATTTAGTTGTATTTGCCTAGTAAAAAGATATAAATAACAATCACTTAATCCTTGACTTTAGCAAGACATTTCTGACTGCACAGTACTAATAAAATCATATCAGATATTTAGAACTGCATTGCATTTTTGTGTTTGTGAATGATTGTATAGCTACTGCTTATCAATCATCTTCATTGCAGAAAAGGGTGAAAAGGTCAACATAATTCCTTCTGTGCTTCTTTTGATGATTGAAATGCAGAACGTTTATTTGGAGGTAAAGGAAAGGTCAGACCATTGACAGAAGCATTAACAAATATCTGAAAATATGAATAAAAAAGTGTTTAAAATAAACTCCACCGGGAAATACAACCCAATACTATAATTTACGTCAGTTTTGTGGATTTGGCAAACTAATCTGCAAGATCGACTCATTTAAAGAGCCCCCCTCTGTAACTCTGTGCCAATATATTACAATAGCTATCCAAAAGCGTGCAGAGAAACAGTTTCCCCCTCTGGTGCCAGTGTGTCTACTGTCCAGTCAGTATAATAAAGGGGTGGGGTGAACAGGGAGGGATGAAGTGTACGAAAGGAAAAGAAAAGACACTGGAACAGTGCAGACAATGGCACGAGTCTGTCTTTGCTATTTTGAGATGCTTCCTTCTCACATAGTTCTGCCTTAAACTTCACTCAGCCTCTAGTATTCAGCTCAGCCCCACCTTTTTGATCTTGTCAAGATCAGAAGGTGAGTCATACTTGGTGCCTGACTTCTTGAGAGCAGGGAAAGCCACTTCTGCCATAAGTCCTTGACTAATGGCAGGTATGTTTTTATTCTTTCATCTATCATGTAAAATCAATGGCATAAAAAATAAAAAAAACTACATCAGCAGGTCATTTATGAGGTGTGAGTGGATTTGCATGTCAAGCAAAAAAGGACTACACTGTAACTGCGTCCATAGCACAGGAAATATGGCCTTTTGATGACAGGAAACAGCCCCTCACCATGGAGACAGCAGTCTGAGCTGATGTCCTGCAGGTCAAATGCAAGCACACGCTACGGTATTGCATCTATAAAAGTGATGCATGTTTAAAAAAAAAAAAAGAAAAGATTGAATACATCTTTATTTAGTAACCTACAAGCAAGGGTTAATACACAAAGTGTTTCATTCAAAGCCTCTGCTAACTTTCTGGTTAGCGCTTCTCTTTCAAAAGCTACAGGAAACACAAAGCGTCTGATGGTCTGAGAGGAGGTGATGGCCCTTTATTCTTTTCAGTGCTTCCTTTTAATGTTTCCTGCATCAGTGCTCGCCTATTCTAGTGAAATCAGATGCTGTCTTTTTTTTTTTCTTTCCTTCTAAGTACAAAAATCTGCAAGACAGAGACAAAAAAGTACTTGGTTTAAAATAAGTAATTTACAATAAAGTCTAAAAAAAATTTTCAACAAGCAGGATTTCGCAACAACGGAAAAAGTGACTTCTGTTGCACAACATACTAGATGTACAGCTGCTGCAACTTTTCCTAATCATAGATTTAATGCACTCTTACAACCGCCTGAACCAATCCATTACCTGGGAGCTAATTGTGGTCATCATCGGAAAAAAGAAAAACCTAGTATGAAATTAATGGAAAACTAATAGTACTTTCGAAAATCATTCAAGTTTCTCTTTCTGTCTGCAATGCAGTATTTCTAGATTTTTCCTAATGGCCTGATCTCAGACAATTCCCCCAAGTTATCACCCAGCAATTTTTGAGTTTCCTCTTACAAGTTCAGCAGTATGGAACGGCAGCTTTAAACCCAGAACAGACTTGTCCCTTTTTATTTGGGAAGGCGGCTTTAGAAACCTAATCATGCAGTAGTTCCTCTGAGGAGCCCCAGCTATGAGGGTTTTTAGTGGGACTTAGACTTAGTCCCATTGTTAATTAGTGATTATGATAACTAATGTGTATTTTGATTGTTTCAGTTAAATAAACTTAAAAAGTACAGTAAAACTCATTCTTGTGAAGGCTAAAATGATCATTCATCATCTCTCTGAATATTTGCATCAGTTTATGTGGCCAGGTTAGTGTCTGGTGAGCTTGTCAGGAGTCAGCATAATACCTGTAGGAAAGAGTTTACTCTCAACCTCAGTTTATTATTATTTGATTAGATCTTGGAAGTTTCCAATTAGATTTCTGTTCCCTTGTGGCCTGTTTGGAACTGGTTATTTCTCTGTTTGGATATGATCAGATTACTGAGGTTTGAAGTAGAACCTTAAAAACCACAGTTTTTTCTGAGCATTTCATTTAAATGCTGCTTTAAAAACCGTAACATCGCCATGACTTTTGGGTTGATTGGTTGCTTTCATTATCGTCTGTGGTGTTTGCATGGGGGATGTTGTTGGTTTATGATTTGTTATCAGTTCAATCCCAACATGAAACACATCTTTTGAGTCATAATGTCTCAAGGCTGATCAGACAGAGAACATTTCATTAAAAAAAATTATATAAAATGTAGCGTTTCAGTGAATACACGCAATGGAAATAAAAGGAAATTTCCTTTGAATTTGACAGAAATATAAATAAGAAGTTGAGATCAGATTATTTCTGTGGTCTCTGAAACTCTGAAATGGCACAAAAAATGGGGGCTGAAAAAATAAAACTATTAGACCACCCTTGTTTTTTTTCCATTCAGCCATTCCATCCATTTTCCATCATGCTTATCCCAAGCGGGGTCACATGGGGTGCTGCTGCCTATTTCTAGCTGTCTATGGGCGAGAGCTGGGGTACATCCTGAGCAGGTTGCCAGTCTATTGCAGGGCAACACAGAGACAAACATCCATTCTCACACACACTCACACCTAAGGAGAATTTAGAGAAGCCAATTAACCTAATAGTCATGAATTTGGACTGTGGGAGGAAGCCGGAGTACCCGGAGAGAACCCACGCATGCTTAGGGAGAACATGCAAATTCCATGCAGAAAGACCCTGGGCCGGAAATTAAACCCGGAATCTTCTTGCTGCAAAGCAGCATGGCTTCCCACTGCCCCGCTGAGCAACCTTGTGTTTGTTTTTAATTATTATTACTTATTACAATTTTACTCTAAAGATGATTTACCTTGAAAAAGAAATTAGAGAAAATAAAAAGGTTACATGATTTTTTTTCCATGAGTGCATAACTAAAGAAAACAGATATGATAGCAAGATTTGGAAATAATTTAATGGCACTATTAGAATATTTTGTATAAATAAAGGTGAAAAAGAACAATGAAGCAATCATTTTAAGCAGCTCATATACTACTCTGATGACCCATTGTGTGTGCACATATTTGTATTATAGTAACCTTGAAAAGTGGTGTTCATTCATGCACTTTTATGGGAGTACACACATCATTTCCTCCTGTATGTTTATACTCTGGCTCCGTTCTGGCCCAAAGGCCTCTCACAGTCCTGTTGTACTCTATCCCTAAAAACAAAACATTGGCCTCCTCCTTCTACTGTTCTTGTTTGCCTTTTCTACCTCTGTTTGACACTAAATACCCCCCTTCAACTTTACACAGAGCCTGACATAAACAGTGGTCATGAAAATCAATAGTGACGTCAATAGTGGCTTTTACAGTTTTTCCTCATTTTTTACAGAGGTTGTTAAAAAATAATTAATAATCAAGGCATCCCATGATGTGGGTTTTGATGTGCTTGATGCCCAGCTCTACCAATTTACAGTTTTGGTTTTATCACTCATTTCCTTTTTTATTTTCAAGCAAACCAAAAACCTAAATTGTTTATTAAGATTTTACTGGACACAATGACACAAAGTACTCAAATATCAACATTTTGAAAAGTCATATTTGGTGTCATCATCCAAGGCATGGCTTATAGCATAAATTCAAATTTGATATTCTATCAACAATGCAGCTCTTCTTGCTATTTTTTTATTTACTTCAGTTCCCATAGGAACCCCGAGTGTTTCTCTAAAAAAAACACTTTCCTTACCCATCTTAGCAGTTTAGGGGTAGGTTAGTAGGTGTTGCATTTTTGCAATACTTTTTCCAGACATTTTCAAAGTTTTACATATTGTTAAATATTATTATTTGGTGTTAACTCCACTTTTTACCTGGTTGTTATGTGACTAAAGGCAAAATCTTAAAATGTGTAAGAATGCTTTTATAATTTAATTCGCTGCTGTGCAAAATAAGAGGCTTACAGTTTTACAGGCATATTAGCTCAGTCATTATCTTCAAACAGTATGCTTTGGAAATTTTTGTATGGTTCGAAATTAGATGTAAATATAAAATCAACAGACTGAAAGTTCAGGAATTAAAGATGAAGTTAAGCTCAGATCAATTCCAGACACCTTGATTTGTCCTCTTCAGCTGACATGGACAAACATCACTTGATTTGTTAAGCAATAGTTTAAAGCATGGGAAATAACCTGTTTAGCATTCAGCCAATAACATGAGAGGAGTTAATGGGCATGGCTAAGGTTAGCTGGAGGGGAAAAGGTCAATTTATTGACATAAGTGTGGGGAAAAAAAACATGTTTTAGTGCTGTGTGTCATTGTTTGATGAGTTGGTTGGAAAACAACTGCTCAAAGTAACAGTTTTATAAGGTTACTAAGAAACACCTTTAGTGTAGTTCGCATTTTTTCTGATACAAACAGATTCATGTGTGGAGGTATTGATGCATCTCATGTAAAACCCTAAAAGTTGAATTGCAACTTCTTCTAAACCCTAAAAAACTTTAGATGAATTGTGCTTTTTATTTCCTTAAACTAACTTTTTTCTTTCCTGTTCTAAAGTTCTCTTGTATCATTATTTTTGTGCTCTGTAGGGTTGGCGTTCATTGTCTGATTATATAGGTGACCTGTTGGACAAAAAGTTATTGAGTCATTCGCTCCCTTCCACATCTACTTGCTCCCCCCCCCCCCCCCCCCCCCCCCAAATCTTGATTATCAGAGGTCTCCAGGTGTCTATGTTCTTACTTTCTGCCTCTTTCTCCCCTGTTTCCTTCCTCTTCCTTCCTTCATCTCCACCAGCACTTTTTTTGTGTCCTTACATGTGTATCCCAGCGGACCAATCCAAGGGAGGGTATGGGAATTGGGATTTCCCTGTTGAGCTTCACACAGGGCTCTTTCTTTTTAACTTTCTTTGTCTTCGGTCCTTCTGTTGGCTTCAGTGGCACTACCAACAGTATTCTGTAGGAAGAATATTTGGCTTCCTTTTCAAACACTTTCAAACAGGAGATTATGCAATATGCACACTCTTATCCTCACACACACTTCAATGCTTTATGCCAAATCATCCAATTAGCTGCAGGGAGAGAAGATGGAAGTGATAAATTGGTTTGTATACAACAACACTGAAGGCTCCAGTTTGCTGGACAGTAATGACCAAAAACTATATGTGAAATCCAATTATAGACATTTTTTATAATTCTGGATAGCAAGTCACAAAGTCTGAGTCTGCCCTTAGTTCAAGGAAAATTCAGATAACACCAGAGTAAAAGTGTGTTATAAAATGTGATTCAGTATAGAGATATGGAAGAGGGATTTATTAATTTAATATGTTACCTAAATAACCTTGAAAGGTAAAATATAACAATAAATTACAATGAAAAACAATCAGCAATTTGGTTTGTTTGGTACATAGAACTACTGATTTTTTAATCCCTTAAATATGAACTTCATCTGATGGTGTCAGACTAAGAACTGAAGGATCCAGTATTCTAAGGCAGGAACCTCTGCAGGTGGAGACAACAGGTTAGTGACCATGTCTTTTTGAAAGTGGATGATTACAAATGTGTGAGTCAGTAACCTGGTCTCATAGCTAAGTCTGAGCCCAGAGTTAGTTTCAGTGCGCCACAGCGGTTGCCACACAGAGTCCCAGACGCTGACGTATCTGTGGTCAGAGGACAGGCAGGACCAGGCAAATGGACGTAGGCAGGAAAATCCAGAGGACAAAGCGCTGATGAAGGTTCCCAGTCATCCAGGTCATAGTCATTCCGTAAAAATTCAAAAAATATCCACTGGACTTGGTTTTCAAGATTTGAAGACGTTTCGTCACCTCTCCAGGAAGCTTTCTCAATTCAAATGTCTGGATCCGCAGTGAGTTTGAGTCTTATATGGACAAGGCCTTGTATTGCTTGGAAACATGCAAATGGTAAAAGATGAATGGGTTGTTTAGTTGGAACTAAACGACCGGGTCGAATCGGTCGTTTAGTTCCAAGTTTTCAAATCTTGAAAACCAAGTCCAGTGGATATTTTTTGAATTTTTACGGAACAGAGGACAAAGCCAAAACCAAAGTCAGTGACTTGCTCAGTTGTCAGAGCCGGGAGGTCAGAGATTCGGTGAGGCGCTAAAGGAGAATCCAAGATGGAGTCGGGTCACAGTTCTAGGTATTGGGGCTGAGAGGCTGGAGGATGGCAGATAGACTCAGTGGTCGGGAAATGGTTCCAGTCTATACACAAGCATGCAGAGATCAGGCAGGATTAAGAAGACAGTGTCAGGCAAACAGATCAGATGGGAACAGTGAGGATCAGGGATCAAGAGGCAGAACAGGTCAAGATCAGGCAGTCAGAACACAAGTACACTAGAGTAAGTGTCCCCTCACGGCTCAAAATATTCTTGCACTAATGACTGGTCTGAAGGCTGGTTATATACTTTTTGACTTTTAACAGCACTTTATTTACACAATTCAAACATATAAACAATTGACGTAAAACAAGTGTCAGTTAAAATCACTATTAAAGTAAAACAAGTGTCAGTTAAAAATCAGGGCACATGATTTAAAAACGCACTGATAAAATTTCGGCACCCCCCTTGAGTTTAAAAGACTTAAATCTGTTAAAAACAGAACCGCATCCAGCCCCAGGTTATTAACGCGTCTTAAAACGCAGCTGGCCACGTCCCTCCACACTAAGTCGAGTGGCCCTGCCAGGTATTTTTGAACAAAATGTAATCTAAAAGCTGCTGTTCTCCCAGCCATGTGAACAAGGCCCTGCCCCCCTCTTTTCTGGGTAAAAACAATACAGACTGTGGCACCCAATGAAACCCGTTCCAAAAAATGTCGACCATTTTGGCTTGTATGTTGGCCAACAAATTGGACAGTGGATCCAAGCAGGAGAGTTTGTGCCACAGCTGTGAAGCGACGAGGTTATTTAAAACTAAAACCCTTCCCCTGTATGACATGTGGGAGTGTAGCCATCTCCACTTTTCCAGTTTACTGTCTATTTTTTGTTCCAAGATATTTAAAACCGTCTCTTTGCCATAAAAGTCCTTGAGGGAGAACCGGGAGCCCTTCACGCCATTCGCCCACTGCCAGGGCTTTGCTTTTCCCCCAGTTCACCCTTGCGGAAGATAAAATGGAGAACTTATTTGTCATCTTGGTCAGTTTGTCAACATCTTATTGGTTTCCGTTTAAAACAACAACATCATCAGCATAGGCAGATAAAACCACTCTATTGTTAAAACCAGGTAAAACCAAACCATGTACACACGAACATATCTTTTGAAGCAGGGGTTCCAGGGAGAGCGCGTAGAGCATTCCGGACAGAGCGCAGCCTTGCCGAACACCTCTACGCACCCTAAAAGGAGCACAGAGGTCACCTTTAATCTTTTTCATGCTCTCATTGCCACTGTACATCACCTTGATCTTGGCGATCAGACCGGCACCGAACCCAAACTTCTCCAGCGCTTGCCACAGGAAGCTGTGCTCGATGCGATCAAATGCCTTTTCTTGATCTAATGCGATCAAGCCCGTTCTTAGACCCAATGAACCAGAGACCTCCAAAACTTCCAGAATTAGGTAGATATTATCTACCATGGACCTGCCGGGGACGCAGTAGGTCTGGTCTCGGTGGACGACCTGCTCCATAGCTTCCTCCCATCCTAAGTTTTCTCTACTTTACAGCACTACCAATGAAGGACTCTTCTTGTTGATCAGCATATGTGATTTACTTCGTAAAAATCAATTAAAGTTTTTATCTTTTAATATGAAATGGCCCTCTGCATAAAAATAAAAATCCCTGATAGTTTACAAAACTAGTTTGTCTATGTTGCACTAGCTTTCCTGAGAGTAAGGGAGTGGTAGGAAGCCTTGCATCAATAAGAATGGCAGCTTTAACCATATCAGATATTACACCCAAGCTGCTCAGGGAGTGGAGAAAGCTTATTGTTTGGCTACAAAGTGGATAAACTGGTGACGGTGTTCAACTAATTATTAAAATCATTTTGAATCACTTTATTTTCCCTTTGGGATTGGCTGACTGTACATTGTGCACAGCTGTTTGCACGTGCATCCATTATTGTATCTCATTGTCAAGGTTGGTAAAAAAAAGTAGAAGAATCCCCGGAAAGTTTCCCTTTCTCTGAGCAGCGAATCAGGAAACACGCTGCAATAGGTGGCCATTGTCATGAAAAACTTGTACGAGCAGAGGGTGAGGAGTGTGTGAGCCTGTGTGTGTGGGGGGGTGTGTGTAAGGTCAACGAACTCCTAAAATCATTCAAGCTGGAGGGAATCTGTCACTGACAACCAACTGAACTGACCTTGCTCTAATTTCACAAAAATACAGGTAATATTATGCAACAAAAAATATTTTTAATGGCTTATAAAATCGTCTAAGAAAAAGTTATGGTTCATTCAGTACTTAAATACATGAAAAGCTCAAATGATTCCAAGCTTGATTTATATTGGTAATTAAAGACATTTTCCGAATACGTGTGCTGCAGCACATTAGAGCTGTCAGACAAAACCCTGGGTGGATTGTTGGTCAGCAAATGTCAACAGACAGAAATGCAGCATGGCGCCTTTTGTGTTATGTGCCAGGAAGGGTCAACCTCCCTTTGTGTTTTTTAGCCGTGTTTGATCTTGGGCAACTGTGTACCCAGAGGTGGTGTGTCTCCAGCTATCCAATAAAGTGTCCGGAAATTATACACCCCTGAGAACAAAAAGTGAATGAGATGAAGAAACAGATGTGCGTACAAATGTAGAATTAAAACAAAAAGGAACTGAGATTTGATGGGTGAGAAAGTTGTTGTTTTTCTTAGCTCATGTATTTGAAGTGTATTATCTTGCTTTATTTAGAGACAAATATGCAAAGATGCAAGTTAAGGTAATGTCTGAGATATATCGGAATATGAAAGAGTTATGATTATGCAGATATATAACTTCTCTAACTGCAGATTTTCAAATGATCAAATACTTTGCACTATAACATGAGGATGGAAGGGATTGTATTAACTATGAGTCAGAAAGTTTTATGAATATGATTTAAATAAATAATAACAAATTAAACAAAAAGGTTTGGTTTTGGTCCACTGAATTTGCTGCTGCAAACTGTGAAGATGAAGTTTCCTAAAACTACAGTAGAGACATTGACCTAATTTTCCTATAATGACAAAATACAATCCCTTGCAAAAGAATTTCTGCACTTTGAACTTTCATATTTGAAACTTCAAGACTACAAAGTAGCCATGCTTTATTGGGATTTTTATAGGATAGCATTAAATGTAAAATAAATGATGTATTATAGTTTAAAAAAATCAGGTCACCTTCTAACAGGGCAATGAACCTAAACATAAACCAGAGCCAAAACTGGATGGTTCAGATCTAAGTGTTTACATTTTGTGTCCCAGTCGAAGTCCGGAACTAAATCCAACTGTTTGGCAAGATTTGAAAATAGTTAATAAGCAACGTTTTCCTGACTGGGTCAGTACGTTTTTTTGAGGAAGTATGTCTAGAGAAGACAGAGAAATACCTTAAAGAGAATAACGGTTTTAGCAAGACATTACTCATATGGTTCACTTTACAAATAGATAGAAAATCCTATATTTTAGCTTCAGTATTTCTTTTTGTTTGTCTTTAATTTCTAATATGACTAAGTGGGGAGATGTTACTCAGGTACGCCCATGCACAAATTATCAGTCAACTTGGCCACTGCAACTTCAAGACAGGTTTAAACTGAGGCAACCAGAAGTTGACTCAGCTTTTTTGAAAATGTTTCAGCATCCATCAATTCTGTCTGCTCCCACTACAGCAACCTGCAGTTGGAGCACTAATGTTTTTAGGCACCTGGAGGTCCATTCCAAGTAAGATGCTAATCAATTACCCATCTGTCATCACCCTAGTTCGCTGGACTCTCTTGATTTGTATGGGTTTTCTGTTTGGCCATTTAAATAATAATCAGTATTCTTATGTAATCTCTTCAAAATAAGTTTCTGTATAGAGTTGTGAATGCTTGAAAGCTGAAGACGGAATTTTTAACCTCTGTTCAGCGATGGCTTGTCTCTTTTAAAGATGACTTCATCCACATCTCTTTAAAACTCTCTGTCCTCTTTGCCCAAAATCTGAATATTTTCGGTCATCAAAGGTGTGTTCCTGCTCTTAAGGTGCAATAGTAGAGCTGAATCTTTCCCAGAGCTGCTTCCTCTCGGTGCTTTGTTGTGTGTTTGTGTAGCTATTGTTTGTTTTCTTTAATGTAGGAATCTGAACAGTCATCACTGTGCTCATTTTTGGTTTGAGTGGTCTGTCTTAGAAATGAACCAGTTTTTGTCTGAGTGTGTTTTTGAGTTTAGAATTTATTGGTGTGCTATGTTTAATCAAAATCCTTAAACATTTCTCAGAAATTCATTTGGACAGACCAAATAAACATTCTTTAATAAGCTCAGTTCACGTACGAGCTCAGCATCCTCCTCAGCTGCCCCTGGTAAAACTGACCCTACACTATCCTTTGACCCACAGATTTCCTGCCACACCTAACCGTTTTTCATCCACATCAGCAGTGGATCCTACTGCTGCTACACTGTTGACCCAAAGTCTCTGCGCAGTCACGTATTCAGCTACTTTTCTAAGCATCCCCAATCACAGTCTCTCCCAGCCATCTTGGATGCAGGTGATGAGGCAGCTGGAGAGATTTACCCTTAGGAGGGCAACAGACCCAGATGGTGTTAGCCTCAGACACCAGAAGGCCTTTAAGAATCAACTAGGTGAAATACTGCGTGACCTCTTTAACATTGGTATGAACAGGGAGGTGAGTTGTAACTGCAGTTGGTAAAAACATCATGCATCTGCTTCCAAAAAAAAAGCCAACTTGACAAAAAAAGGCATTATATGTCATTTAACACAATTCTGAAAACTCAAGGAGACTCAGAGAAGAACTCAGCCATTTCTTAGAACAATGATTGTCTGATATAGTATATGAGAATTAAGATTTGTATCATTGGCCAGCAGCAGAGAAGCACCAGAAGGATGTATACCCTCCCCATTCCAGTTCTAATCTTGTAAAACTTCCTGGATTCTGAAGACATATTTGGTTTACTGCTGTGACTTGATGTGTGACAGAAAGGCAAATGACCTATAGTTATATAAACTTGAGTTAAATTGTATTGATGACACAAAGTAACTCATTATGAACAAAAATAATTTGAATTTATCACTATATTTGGTCTGAACATTGTCCAATTAAAAAATCAACTGGAGCTGTAAACATGTATTATTTGCTTGTGTGCTAATATACACGTGCATTATTGTAACTCAAGCAGTTTTTCTCATAAGTGAACATGTCTATCACAATTTCTTTTTACTTTGCTGTAAAAAATAAATGTGACTTCAGTATCAATTTGTGTATAATTAGTTCTATCACCATGAGCTCACACACAGAGCTACTTAAATAAAACTTTCTACTGATCCTTTTTGTTATTTCTAGCAATCTCATGATTATTCAGTTAAACACATCTGAGGTACAATGATGTATGCATGCATTTTGTAGATTTTGTAAATTTAATAATAAGTAAGAACATCCACCATAGCTGTTTGTGCAGGGTTATATGTTCCCTATACTAGTGCATATTGTTATTTACTCTCTAAGTTCATATATCTAATCACTGGGAGAGGGTGGGTGTTGAATAAGAGGCCACGCTGTGCCATCTGGTCCTACAGGCTGGAACTGACCAGTCAGCAGTTAGCAAGCAGTTCTCGACCTCCCAGCCCTTCTGCACACTCATATCCACCCACACAATGACAGACAGGCCTCATCTCTGTGCAGTCTCCATGGAGCTCCAATGGCATTTGTGAGGCCGCCATGCTGGAGGCAGCGGGGACTAGTTATGTTCAACCTTGATATGTTGGCTTTATTATTTTTCCATTTCATCAATTTTAACTGAAATAAAATAAAATACTGAGAGCCATACATACAAACAACTTTATGGAATTAAAACAATTAAGTTTAAAACTTCAAAATTACAAGTGTTTCAGTTCTGTGCTAGTTTTGGTTGGCCTACTTGCTCTCAGGTTTGAAAAGAATCACCAAATTAGTTTATAGTTGTTGAAAAAGAGCTCACAATAAATGTGACATTTGCCTTGAGATGGCTTTGGCAGTATGCAAGTCTTATGGAGTAGATATGCACAGTCAACTTTAAATGTACCAGAAGTAATTGATGCAAATTTAATAAACTGGATAAAAAAAAGAACCAGAGATTTTTATATCTTGATTTATTTTAGCCCAGTAGAATTGCTGCTGAACACAATCAGATTATCCAATACTTCCATGGTTGGGCAATGAAATATTATTTTATAATGTAACTTATTGTCAGATGCTTGTTTGATTAAAATAAAGCTGACTGAGACCTTTGTTGGAAACTATATATATTTGTATAAAGAATGTAGAAGCCAGCTACATCCACTGTTAACAGTATCTTGTTTCTATGAAAACAGGAAAAGCATTAGATTTGGTTTTCGTTTTTTTTTTCAATTTCTTCTGCTCTGTATACACAAATTGTTAACACTTGTTAAATCCTCTGTTTAGCACAATGAAAACAAGTAGTTCATGTTAATTTGTTTATACTTATTTTTAGTCACCCATCGTTCTATTTTTAAGCCAGTTATTATTTCAAAGAATAAAATTGACTCTGACAAATCAGCTTGTCATTTTTTGCTTACAAATGTTAATGAAAACACTGACTGGTTCACTTGTTATTGTCAGTACTCAGAACAGAGGACCCAGTTCAATTCAAGGCAGACAGATAGTTTGATTTCTCAAAAAGCATTTAAAAACACCAGATTGGCAGTGGGCAGCTAGTGTGTCTAAGGCAGGAACCTCAGGTTAGTGACAATGTTATTTTTGGAGGAGGATGATTACGAACGCGTAAGTCATTAACCTGGTAAGAAGAGGTGGCTACTAGCTGGACGGCTACCAACAAGATGCTGGAAACGCTGCCCAGAAAGTTCCAAATGCTGAAGCCTTGAAGACTGCAGAACTGGAGGTCAGATCTAAGCAGACATAGAAAGGCAGGACAATCCAGAGAAAGAAGCCAAAGCCGGTGTTAAAGAGGAGTCCAGGCCAGAAGATCAGAGATTTGAAGACAAATCCAGGTCGGTTTCAGGAAGCAGTTCCAGGTTTGAAAAACAAGCAGAATCAAGCAGGAGTCCGAAGACAGGTCAGGCAAACAGATCAGAACGGGGACAAGCAGCTTCAGAGGTTCAAAGGCAGAAGGGGTCAGGGTCAGGCACCACAAAACACTATTACTCGCTAGAGAACTCTCACCAAAGGCTCGGAAAATCTGGAACTGATGACTGGCAGCAGGCAGATTAAATAGAGACTGATGCAGGTGAGATGGATGAACGGTTGTGCAAAAACTGAGCGAAGCTAGGCAGGTGAATCGAAAGAACAATCAAGCCAGTCATCAGCGCGAAGATCGTGACAGTTTTGTGTACAGCTATAAAGAAATAACAAAATCTTAACCAGGACTTAAAGAACACAACAAATGACTCTGAGTAATTTGACAACAAATATGGCAGCAAACAGTTCATGACTAAATTAGACTACAGTACAGTACAGACTATTTATAATAATCTTTATCTAAAATTGCTCCATCATCTGACAAAACTGCAAAGACTGACCCCCAGCAAGACAGACTAATATGGGCCAGTTAAACCAGTTCACCCAGTTCTTTGACTTTATAAACTCACTAACTGAACTAACTTTCACATTATAAATCCTTTTTCTTCTTCATAATCTCACAGAGACTAATCAGTTTCCACATTCAGCATCACCAAAATTAGTGCAGGAAGCTAGTTTTGAAATATACATTTGTTATGGTCTTTAAGGTTCAGTGAGGTTTTGTTTAATTATGAGAGAGGTTGTTCGACCTCCCTACACCCATCATCTTGGTCTAACTTATAGCCCTGATGCTGTGTTGGAGTAAAATTATAGTTTCTGTTCTTACAACATGTAATTTACAGCTGTTGACATTTCTTTGTTAAACTGTTAAAGAAAGGTTGGTGTGATGGTGGTGATAGGGGGTGGGAAAACTTTTGTGGAAACCACAGCAGGGCCCTGCAAGAAATGTTTGCAAACAACCACTTTAGACTATGATTAGCCATCTGAGAATATAACATTTCTTCACTGACCTGGTTTCATTGAGTTGTTTGCCTGCAGTGGCTAACATAAGCTTTTAGTGTCATTGTCTATGTTGGTTACACAAAACTAGGGAAATCTCTTTTACAGCAACAGCTGTCTCATTGGGTAAACTCAGAACACCAGAAATCAACAAAGGACCATTAAGTTGAAAAAGCTCAGTTTTGATGCATTTATGATCTAAAACTCAGTCCTTAATCTACAGTGCAACGTCACTCCCTTAACACTTTCATTTATAGCATATCTTAGATGTTTATCCTGCTTTTATTAGGATGAGAGTTTGAAATCTAGAGTAAAAAAATATATTTAGCAGGAAATTATTTAAATATTGTCAGAATTAATGAGCCACACACCAAGACTACCTGCCCTAAACTGATAAAGATGCTAACTAGGATATTATTCTCCCCTTAAACTGTTTTTTTTTTTTTATTTGGATGCAGCAAAACTTCAAGATATTCAATATTTAGAAAAAAAAACTGTCCATAATCAGGTAAATAGTTCTTTTTATGTGTTTCGTTTGTTTTTGTTTTTTTTGTTTTTTTTATTGCAGCCAATTTAAAAGCAATTCATATTTGAGTGTCCATAGAGCATTGGCTGGAGCCCCTGCACAGTGATCAACACTGTTTATCCTAATATTTTATAAACTTTAACAAATTTTTGAAAGTCATAGTAGCTTTTTTTTTTATTATTCAACTCCAATTATCATAATCAGAATCAAGTTTATTGCAAAGTAGGTATGCACTTACAAGGAATTTGACTTGGTGTTAATGGTGCACACAAATTCAATACATAAGATACAGAATCTATAGCTATATACAATACAAAACATACAATATACCATATACAATATATAGTATATATCCATATACTTACTATATGTACAGTATACTGTGCTATAATGTATTAGTTAATAAAAAGTATTATTTATTATAATTAGTTATTGTTTGACCATTTGTAATTCATTTTCTGATCTTTATCTCTCATAATTCTGATTGTAGCAAGTAACTGTCACCGACGGAACTTCTCGATAATGGTGCCATAAGATGTATGCATGTATGTCCTTTAAAGCTACAGTGTGTAATAATTACAGGCATATAAAGTCAGAAATTTAATATATTATACATAACTATGTTATTTATCATCACCTATGAGCTCAGCCTTTTAACCATAATATTTGCGTTGCCTTAGAATTCGTTATTTATAATTACATAGGAGCGGGTCTCGCAGCCATGGAGGCTGACATCTTTGCGCTACGGCAAGCGCAGAGGCAACAAACTAGCGATTGCGAGATCTCCCATGACGCTCAAAAATAACTACGGCAAGTTGAGAGAGATGAACTGAGACGGTACTGAACAGTAGATGGCAGTATTATGCCTGAGAAGCGTTTAGTCTGCCTGAAACCAAAGAAGAAGAAGAAGCAGGTATACTGCGCATCAGTAACAAGAAAGGTGAACAAGGCGGCAGGCGTGAGTGACTTTGCAAACTGTTTGGCACTGTGTGGCCAAACATCAGACGAATGGAGGATCATGCCTACTCTGTATCACAACGAAAAGCGGCGGACACCGAACCCCCGTCATCTAAGAAGCGGAAACACGACGAGAATAAACGCAAGCGTGACAAGAAACGACAAAAAACACGGATCAACATTGGCACGGCATTTACACGATGGAAGTCACTGATGGAGGAAAAAGGTTTTCAAAGTGACGCTCAAGTTGCCAGTTTTCTCTTGGACAGGTAATTAATCCTACACACACAATTGTCTAATGTCACTGCAGTTTTTGGAGTACAGGATGCTCAGACCTGTCTAAAACAATAACATGCTGCTGCGTGATGATGCTGTTACTCTCCAGTATACTTATTCGGCAACGTCCCTGACGTTTCATAGGTAATGATTCAGTAATTTTCTGTAAAATAATTTTCTGGATATATACCTCGGTTACTTCTCTCCGGCTCCTTTGGAGATCTTCAAGCGTTTCCTCCTCTGCTCTCACCCCGCTGGCACCCCTCTCTCGCCTGGCCCTAGCTGCACGGCCTCCCTGCCTTCGCCCTCGTCCTCTCCCTCTTCCTCGCGTTGTAACCCCCGTGCCACCAAAATGACTTGGACTCTGTAAACGGGGAATATATATTCTTCCAGCGAACACAATCTCGCTGTTAAACTAATGACTACAATTACTTCGTCTGTTTATATCACCATGCAAAGCAGCTCACCAAAACGTCACAACGATATAGAAAAAATAACGGGTATATTTATTATCTTAAGTCTACATGAAATCTATACCCTACTCAGACTAATGAAATACTATCTGTAAAATTATCTATGTAAACAAACCTCATCACTTGAGAGGGTAGGTGATGTGGACGTCGTGGAAGAAATTTTGTCCCGTAACGCTCGCCGTACTGTTGGGGGGGAGAAGCGGTGGGGGGGAGATGTTCATGTTGCTGCGGTCTGCAGTCTGACCGCTAGATGTCGCTGAAAATTACACACTGTAGCTTTAACACATGTATGGATGAAACTTATATTTTCCTTACTGAATATATGCAGCACAATTACAGTTTTGCATTTGCTAAATTTAGCTTTTTGTTGTTTTTGCTGGAGCAAACATTATGTAGCTCATGAAATGTGATACATATCTTAACTTCCTTTATTTAGATTGGTTGGTACATTACACCTCTCAGAGACTGACATCTTAATGAAAACATTTGGCCCACTATAGCTAAGAAACCCTCCTCCTTCTCATCTCCCTCCCACTGTCTCCTTGCACACTTGGGGTTTATTGGCTAAGTTTGCTTAACCTGCTTGAACTTAACTTCATCTGGAGCCAGAGAAATCCAGGCTGAAGCTCTATGGAAAATTTCCCAGGCCTGAATGTGACAGACGGCCTTTAGAGATGTGAGCATGGTGAAAGGAAAGCAGGAGGTGGTGGGCACTGCTAGTGTAACATATAATGTAAGTGACACCGGAAAAATTAGAAAAAGAGCAAGACTAGCAAAAGTATTTATAACACTGCAACTAAAAGCTTCAGTAATTGGATTTTATGTGATGGATCTACATATTTATACGATTTATAAAATACATTTATTCCGTACTCTTTTATTCCAGTCTCCCTAAATACAATCTAGTTCATCAGGAAAACTGACCTGTGTGCAATTTTTTTTTACAGAACAGCACCATGAAAGACCAGATACTCTGCAAACAGCCCAGGAAGAAGGCTTCAGAGATGTTTATAAAATAGTTAGCCTATAAAAAAAAATATCCAAAGATTTTAACACCTCCAAAAATGGATCACGCATTTCACAAATACAATCTAGCCAGGACAAGGTCATCTACTTAAACTGAGTGCAGGGTGCCATTTGCAAGAGAAACTGCCAAGTCTGTAACAGCTGCTGAGATTATTTCTTTAGGTGTAAGAATCTGTTAAAAGGAAAACAAGAGTTTGCTCCAAGCTAAGTGGGAAACATATACAGCTGCAGTAAATAAGACCAAAAACTTACATTGCACAGCTCCATGAAGACACCAAACTCCCTATAAAGATAGTGGTAGCAACATCATACCGGGAGACAGAATGTCTTCTGCTAGGTCAGGGAAGCTGGTCATACTTGATGGGAAAAAGAATAAAGATAAACTCTGGGAAATCCTGGGAAAAAATAAAAAGTTAAGAGGCTCTAAAAGATTTCAGACAGCTACATCTTTCAGCAGGAAAGCAATTATAAGTAAGATAATAGGGAAAAACTGCATCAACGGATTGTTCTGTGTAAAAGGGATTAGAGGGTAGGGGTGTCCCGATACATTTAAAAAAAAAAGAATTTTTAATTTCCAATACAATACTATTATTGCAGCTTTGGGCATTGGCTGATAAAATATCAACATCTATCAGTGAAAAATGTTAGAACAGTTTTCAAGTAGTAATAGTCAACAACAGTGAGCATAAGAACGACTGACATTTATTTATATGAATCAATGGATCACATACACTTTAGGCAAATTGAATTAGAAGATTGGTATAATGTGCAGGACAAGTTTTGCAGTCAGCTCAAATGTCTTTTTCTGACTTTAATGAAAAGCACAGTATTGTTGCTCTTATCCCATTAGCAATATGTTTGCTACTCTGTCAGTTTAGACTCAGATGTTGTGATCACCATGGCTCTGTGTGTGCTGCTGGACAAAAATGCTGGAGCAGACTAAATGGAGCAGAGTTCCTCTAACATGTCTATATACATGTATATATAGGAGATGATGCAGTATGATCAGTTAATAGATTTTAGGCTAATATTGGACCGATTTCTCATACCTATATATCGGGACATTTCTATTAAGTACAATTAAAAGCAGTATTTTACAGATTTTTGCTTGTGAAAAAGAAAGTTATTTTCCTCTTAAGTCAGCTTTGCATTACTTTGTGTTGGTCTTTCTTAAAAAAAAAAAAACCTCTATTAAAAGATGTCTAACTTTGTGGTTATAATGTAGCACAAGGCAGAAAAAGTTCACATATTTACTTTATGGAAGTTATAAGATGGTTTTGTTTTTTTCAGCTTTATTTTACAGCCAGTTTTAAGTTCTGCATTGTTGCTTTAGTTAAACAAATGTTTGAAAAGATTTGAGTCTGTAAAAATTTAAACACATGAGTGTATAAAGACTCCAAGACTTTTCTATTTTTTGCCTTCTTCACCATCTTCTAAATACGCACATTGACAAGTATATCCCAGAGATTGAATCACTTTTTTGCTCTTTAGTTTTTCCAAAACAGCTAAAAACAGCATTTACTTTGCAAAAAGTGAGAAAAGCCTCTTTAGAAGGGCCTTTCACATCCCTGCATATAAACATGTTGTTTACAATTGCTGCTGGACCAAATTTTCCTGTTTACCCAAGGATATAAAGCAGAAAGATGAGCTATCGTTATATTGCAAAGAGCCTGCTAATTAACAGTACGTTTACATGCTTGGCTTGGCTGAAATCACAGCCTTAGAGTCACGTACAGAAGGGCGAGACCTCCCTCAATGAGGCTTTTCCGTTTCAACGAAAACTTCCAAGAGAGGTTAGATGTGATAAAACCAGAAAAAAGTCACAGAAATGGAGGAAACTGAAATAAAACAGAGTAAATGTGACCCCATTCTGTTTGGAAGGTGGGTTGGCATGCAATAAAATAAATATCTAACAAAGCTTTGTGGCTTGTATTGATTTTCTAACACGCCGTGTTCTAAGAAGGCATATCACTGTACGTGTGTGTGCAATCATGCAGCGTGACACAGTACAATACCCACTCCCTAGCCAAAACACAGAGGGTGGGACACACATTGGCCTCTGTGGTGAACCTCACACACAACTTACCAGTGGACGTGATTTTACCCATTCACTTATCAGACAGGGCACTTCCCCCCAACTGCCCCTTTTTCCTGAAGCAGGCACGTTGGACCCAGTGAAGCACAGTACATCATGTTCCAGTCCTTGCAGAACACGGCCACTGTCAGTCTCATATGACAAGACAGGATCAAATTTTAAAACAGAATATGTATAATAAAACCACAGGTGCTATGAAAGCTCTATTAAAGGCTGATGCTGCACAAGAGTTTATACAGTTGCTTCTTATAGAAGCATTTATGCAAGCAATGAATTTCAGAGGTTTATTTAGAGGTATATTTCTGTGACTTTATTCTGGGTTTATCGCTTCTAACCTCTCTTTTTTTTAAAACCCAAATAGAGCATCTTTAAGCATCAAATGCAAATTATTCTGTCATAGCTTTCAACCAGGGAAGATATTACTTCTTGCTCATACAGTATTCAAACCAGATAAACTAATCAAATAAGTAGTCACATTGCAATTACATTAATATTTACTTTATTCACCAGAGGCACTACATCAAGGAAACAGCTTTATATTAGAAAAAAAAGTAAAAAAAAATAAAAATAAAAAAAAGAATCTACTCATAATACAAAACACGATAAAACAGGGTGATACATTTTTAAATACAGTAGCTATCATGTAAAAACAATGCAATCATCGCTCATTTCTACTTTTATAAGCTATCTAAATCAATTTAAGTGTTGATAGTCTGCAAAAAATGGCCAAAATAAGTAAATATAAAAAAAAAAAAAAACAAAGTGGAGACACTCCTACAGCTAAGAGAAAGCAGGGCACACTAGTATATACTGGTATGTAGACCATAGGTCAGAGGTCACGGACTAGCGGACAAGGATCCGGAACCGGATCCACCTACTGGCTAATCCGGACCCAACCTGATTTAAAGCATTTATAAATTACAGCATGTTGTCCTACAACAGTGTCTAACTTGACTTACACCGCTTCTCCAGGTCCCGCACGCCATTCATAGCGTCCGGGACCTGGGCTACATGTGATGCAAATTAGCCAATGAGCTGTGTCAGTCTGGGCTGCTGCTGCTGGCTACTTTTAAACACAGCAGGAAATCATTTGGCAAGCGGTGCGATGGGAAAGAAGGAGAAGATCATGAGAAAAAGAAAGCAGAGAGAGTGTGGACTGCTGGAAGAACTGTGGTGAACTGGAAAGAAAAGTGAAATGGCGTGCTGAAAGATGATCCTGAACATTTTGAGTATGTTTGGCTCAACCTGCTGCTGTGAAGCAGGATTCTCCACCATGAACATAATCAAAAATAAATCGGTCCAGGCTAATGAATGAGCACATTGACATGTGCTGGAGAATGGCTTTGTTGCCATTCAAACCCAGGTTTAAATCCGTGCAGGGCAGCATAAAGCCCACTGCTCTCATTAAGCCAGAAAAAATAAAGAAAGAAAAAAAAAACGGTAAGTTCAGGTGTTTTATAAAATATGTGAATCAGGAAATTGTCTATATTCCAAACTGAATGATTGTTGTTCTCTACTTAAAAAAACATTCGATTTTAATATGGAAAAATTTTCAATTTTTTTTTTATTTGTTCTCTAATTGAAAAAAAAAACATTAGATTTTAATATGTAAAAAAGTTCAAATTATTTTTTTTATATTTGTTCTCTACTTAAAAAAAACACATTAGATTTTAATATGGAAGAATGTTACATTTTCTTAAATATTTTTTTATCGAAAAAGTCAATGTATAACATGGATGCATAAACACCTCATTTTATTTCAGTGTTAAATTCTGTTTAAAGTAACGGATTATAATTAAAAATTTCTCTGGACTTTTACTGGTTGAAGATTGTCTTTATTCAGACCCCACCGATTATTTATTCGTTACCCCTGCCATAGTGTATAGATGAGTGTATAGACTAGTGGATGAACAGAATCAGAACAGAAGCACATCACTTTGTGGAAAAGGAAAAGTGAGCATTTTTTTTTTTTTTTTTTTTTTTTTTACAGTTCTTGCATATAAAAATGTAAAACACATTAAATTCATAAGTTCATATCAGAGGTTTCAAATTTCATTTCTCAAAGGGTATCAACCAACTATTAGATGTGTTCCTGATTTAAAAAAAAACACCTTATTCAAATGGAAGAATTAGAACCTCAGCAGGCAGGTTATAGAGACTCTAGATTGTGACCTTACAGTTATTTGATTCAGGCCATTGGAATAGAGACTTCGCTAAGTCTAACCTCACCAAAAGAACAAAACAAATGTACACATTAGAATCCCCTATTTACAGTTCAATGCAAAATGTTTCATCTTTCGAAGTGTAAAACCATTGAAGGGACACCTCAAAAGACCAGTGACTTTATATGTAAAAGATTTTCAAAACCACTATTCCGTGTTAATCTGTTAAAACCCAATAAAATACATACAAGTTTATAGTTTAGAAAAAATGCAAAAAAGTTTCAGAGTAATGAATACTTCCACCAGGAATTGCAGATTAGTTGCAATCTCCACATATTGTCTTATTGCAGTTTGCATATACGCAACATTAGACATAAAGTGATATTGTGACTTTAAAACAACTCTTATTAACATTTAACCTGCAGAGTAAAAATATATAGGTTCAAAGGTATGGGGGGGTGAGTTACATTTTGACACCAGCCTGTTGTTTTTACACTTAGGCTCAGGTCATGGCAGATAACGTATTATCTCTACAAACAGGAAACTGCTGAGGAATTATAGGCAGGAGGGAAGATTTTGTTACAAGATTTACAGACTGCATTTTAAGTCAAAGTATCATGGACAGGTCATGTTTGATTGAATTAAGGAACTAGAGGACCAGTATAATACAGTGTGTTCAGTCAATCAGTTTCTTATGCTCTGAGCTCAGTGTCTGTTTAAAGAATAAGCACCACTTAGAACTAAAAACTGCTAAACAATTGTATCTTTTCTGCAATAATAAGTTATTTTGTTATTATTGTTTCATCATACAGTATATAGAATAGAATAGAATACAATAGAATAGAATAGCATAGAATAGAATATAAAATCCCTTTATTGTCCCACAATGAGGAAAATGTGGTGTTTTAGCAGCAGCAAAAGGTTATAGCATAAGTGGTCATACAATGTCAATTCAATTCAACTCAATTCTACTCAGTTTACTGTAAAGTGTAATGGCATGACGTGGATGTGGAGCTTAGAGAAGTGTATAAAAATAACAGAATAAGGGACAGAGTTAAGAAAATAAACAAACAAAATACTGTACTGTACAGTGTTTTTACGATATAGATGCTGTGTATCTAGAAAATAAAGAATCAATTAACAGCTGTGGACATTTTTAAAGTAATGGATATGTGAAAAATAGCAGAAACACCAGAAAAACACAAAAAATGACAGCAGCATGTTATTTAACTGACTAAGACAGAAACTGTGCAACAATCAGCTTGAATATACAAACTTATTTAGGCTGTTGGGAACAGTGGTGGTTATACAGTCTTCCAGCTGCTGGGGGGAAGGATCTGTGATAATGCTCCGTAGTGCATTTAGGGTGCAGCAGTCACTGAAGGAGCTCTCCAGTTCTGCAAAAGCTTCATGCATGGGGTTGGAGACATTATCCAACAGAAAAGTCACTTTAGTTATTTTAGTTATATAGTACTCTTAATAAAGGTTAGATCATTTCTTTGATTTATTGTCAGTTTTGACAGAGAAAGGCCTAAACTGTCACTGTTCAGAGTTGGGTCCATGGCACTTTGGATCGCTCAACAGAATTTGAGTTGGGATCCCTCTGTATACCCATATCCACCTTTTAACGTCAGTAATCATGTGTTTTTGAATCATACATGTAACATAACTATTTTAAAAACAGTATTTTTCCAGGTTCTTCCAAGCTAAATTCAAGATGTTTTAAGACCTATTTATTATTTGAAACAAAAGGTTATATAACTCTCAGCCGCTCCTTAGTTTACTTTTAACTTGGGCCGGCTGGCTCTGCTGGTGATATCAAGATGTTTGATGTTAAAACCATAACCAAAGTAGACATGGTGCGTTGAAATCCAGCATGCAGAGGGTAATATTTAACTGAATTTTGTCATTGCTATCCTTGTTTAATCTCTTTGACAAACCAGACTGTTTTATATAACAGGTTGTAAATTCTAAAATCAAATCAATCACAGTTTTCATTGAGTTTATTTCCTAATATCCTGAGCTTCAGCCTTCATACGTCAGAACGTCAGACATGGGAACAAGTTTCTTGTATGTGCATACAGTAAAGTTTGGATGACGCACAAAGCCTGCAGACTTTGACCATGTATGTCATCTCTTCAGAGGAAGTTAAAGGTGCCTGCAAACGTTCTTTAGCCTAAACAAAGAAAATATAATTCACAGTTGGTTTAAAGTTTGCCTATAGAGAAATTCTTCAATTTATGCCTTTTTTATGTCCTTAATCATTTTTGGTTGTTATTTAAGAAAGAACACCCCACATCACTAGATCCATGCAGCTTTTTAATAATTGAAGACCAGGGTTAAAAAAATTATCCTCCTAAATGCACACTTTTGTCTCATTCCTCTTGGTTTACATATCAGTGTTGTTGCTTGAATAAGTATTAATAAGGAGCTTTGGAGATCTGATGGCTCTCTGCAGGTGATGAGTGTTGACATAGTGAAATGAAACTTCTACGGGTATCTCATATGACGTCTGTTTAGTATTCCCATGACACTTCATCCCTCCAGGGGAGAACAGTGAAGCTTTTCACCACAATAGGTCATGAGATCCTCTGATTGGCAACAGAGCCGTTAACTTTTTAATCAAAAGTTAAATATGTGTCAAACTTCTGCTTATAAAAAGAGAAGAAATTAACAGTATTTATTTCATACAGCTTATGTTTTCTATGTGCTCAGCTAATTTTATTTTATTATTTCTTTTAGCTTCTTATGCTAGACGATGAAGTCCTTTACTTCCTAGCTGCATGCAAAACTTTCCAAAAACTTACAATACATGCTTCTTTCCACATACCGTACATTTAATTTGTACCCAAGCAGGTGGTAGGAGAGGGAGTTGACTTAAGGTAGAAGTTATTTCAACCATCCAAATGTAAGCTACTATTGCCATCGTGTGGGGAAAAAGTATTACTACACCCTTGCAACCATTGCCACTTCAGGTTTCTGTCAGAAAATCTAACCTGACAGGTAGAAAGTATTTGGGCCGCAGCAACAACAGGTTTTCCCTGGAGTATGAAAACATTTCATCCAGTCGATGAATAGAGTCCTTCAGGTGTTTACTGAATTTTATTCCCAATTTCTTAAGGGGTGGATGTGAAAAAATAACTGTTCAAGATATATCTTCTATGAATGAAAGATCATTTACTTTCTATGTGTTTTCTTTCTTAATGTTTCAAGGATAGATTTTATTATTTTTTTTAAGTATCTTTGTCAGGAAGCAGTAGCGATTGGTGTCCTACTGTAACACTTAGATTACTTCTAACCTGGACTAATTTATGCACTAATCAGGAATGAGCTACAGAGAGCATTTTTCAAAATTGTGCCAATTTATTGGGCTTTGCCTACTTCCCTGTGTTACACCCAGAGGTGCAGTCTAGCCCCTTATTATTCCTTCATGTTTAAAGAAAAGATATATTCTGCAACCTCCTTATATGACATTGCAGACCACAGAATGTCTTCTGTCTCTTAAAGTCCCTTCACATCTTCAACAATGCCACAATCTGCTGAAAGAATGGTTTGAGTTAAAACAAAAGTCTGTGCTGCTTCAGCTGCTTTGGTCTGTCTAACTTTACATAAACGGCATACTTAATGACTCATGAGTAATGGAGAAGTTCGGTCAAATTCAGAATTCAAACTTCTGAAAAGTACTTTAAATTTGAAATTATTACATACTGTTCAACAAATACGTGTTTCTAATTAAAAGTAATTTTCATTTGAACACGCTTTACTGGAGGCATCCATGTTTGTCAAAGAGCACTACTACCAACTACAGGTTTGTGACGTCACGGTGTGGTATTGGCTGTTGATCAGGTCCCAGTGCTGTAACTGGCGTTTGCACGAACTCGCTATATTCCAAGTCATCTTGAAAACATTCTTCTTTGAAATGTTGGCTACATATGATGTGTTTTTTCTCTGGTCAGAAATTCAGTGGCAAATCCTCCCTCTTCAAGTTGGCAATCCAACAACGAACCCGTGGTGGATCATTAAACGGAAAGGTGAAATAACTAATTATTTTTCACTTTTACCCAATGTATTACAACATCCAACTGCCATGCACGTAGACATTGTCAGTTGAATTATAGCTCTAGTGAATTTCAATGATAAAGTTGTCTCGATATCTTAAATAATTGTTGCTGATTGCAGATGTGTCTAGTAGTTCCCATTGATTTTGCTTGTAAAGCGGGGAGAATGGCGCTAGGCTTACAGTCACTGTCGGGAGTGAGGTGTTACTTTATATTGGGGCAAAAATGGCCAGTCCCAGACTCAGTGATCGCAACAAAAAATTATTGCTTTTATCTTTTTACTGATTAACTTTAAATTCATTAGATCACTGCAAATGTATTAGTTTTAGTATAGATAATGATCTATTGATTATTCCATGCTGGCGGGATTTCATCTTTAAAATATTTTATCATTAGCATTCAGAGGTTGGCATGGACATGTGAAAAAAAATCTCATAACACTGAAAAAAACATTCTTGTAATTGCTGAGCAAGGTGGTGCATTCCATTACATTTAGGGTTCTGTACTGTGGCTCCCTCTAAACCAAAAACATGGCTGCTAGAGACCTGTCAAGTGTGCTATCATCAGGGCTTCTCTTGCTTTAGAAAGAAAGAAAAAATTTTAGAGGGAAAACCATTCTGTATCAACCCTTCTTTTCCAACTTTAGCATTAGACCTTGGAGCATCCACAATGTGCTACAGCGGTAAAAGAAAAGTAATATTCACAAAAATTTACAAAAGTAAATTTTTAGCACAAAAATGTAATCAATAAATGCAGAGTATGTTTGGTTCTGATATATTAACTGAAACGATTTTAGCGACCTCACTAAAAGGTAACTGACAAAGGTTTTCAGTGATATCATAACTCATTGTGAAATGTATATCTGTGTGCAAGCGTGTGGAAAGAAGCGGCTTGACAAGGAACAATATGTGTTGTGCAGTCAACACAACTAGTCGGACACCCACAAACCTTAATGGTCAATCCTTCCAAAAAAATGTTAAAAAACAATCCACCGGACTTTATTTACAAGTTGGAAGATGTTTTGCTTCCCATCCAGGAAACTTTCTCAAAAATGTCAGATATGGTGTTTGAACAGAATTTGTGGCAAATATATTCCATGTGTGTGCAGAATTAACTGTTTGACCATGATTAGAGCTCGAATCACTCTTTCCTAGTAGGGCGTGTGTTCATAAACAGTATATAGCAGCCGAAATAATATCTGATCAAATAAGATAGTTTACCACCCCTACCTGGGAGGGCAATAAACATCTTAAAGTATCAGAAATATAAAATCCCAACATTAATATGACATCCTAACTGGATGGACATTGAACTTAAAATCACAACATTAATTGGCAACCCAGGTTGGTGACCCATTGAATATTACTTTTCCAGTGACTTGTTGACATGAACAGCTTCCTGTTTTCAAAGGTATTTATATTAACGGAGTATCTTCTTTTTTTTTTTTTTTCTAAGAAATTCTGAGTTGTTCCTAAATGTAGCAGCTGGAAATATATAGTCGACCCCCCCTGCTGACCTGTCAGTCATTGTTCCACACCCATGTGACCCTCTTTGAAAATTCAGAGAACCTGCTATGGCCAACATTAATTAATTCTGTGATTTTCTTGTTGCAGAAGCATTTAATTTCATTTACAGCACCATCATCTACTATTAATGTTCTTGGCTGTTCTCTTCAAGGTCATCCTACAGGGCAGGGAACCTGTTTTTAGAGGAATCTCAATATCCTTATCTCAGTGGGTCCTTCTGTATCCTTTGTTTTGGAAAAAACAGCTTTTTGCACCGGTTGATACTTGGAACAGAAGATGTTTCTCTGAAGTCTTAGCCAGGTTTTGTCATCTAAATGTGGCTTCTACCACTTTTCAGATCTGGGTTGCTTTGGCTATGAATTAAGAAGCTAAAAAGTGCTAAAAATAGATGGAGGCGGGGAGCAAGAAAGAGATGTGTCTGAGCAGGCAGAGGGGCGGAAGAGGTGGAAGGTTAAATCTTGAGGTCCAATTTGCTCTGCAGGATCTACAAGATCCTAATCTCTCTTACTGCTTAGTGTAAAATTCATAGAATGCCACCAGTTGTATAATGTTGCTTACTGTGTGGGATATGCTACCTACTTTAAATTAAGCATAACAAAAGTTAATAAATTAAGTTAAAAACTTATTAAGCTAAGTAAAAAAGTTCTAAAAAAATAATTAATCCCAAAAAATTTTCAGATAAGTTAAAGAAAACAAATGAAGTACCTGTATAGGCACTGATTTTCTGTTTTGAGTCCAGGACTTGCTGCAAGGCGACAGTGCTACCAACTGCACCACAGAAAAAAAAAAAAAAAAAAACATGCACAGCAGCACTCAAAGAGTGGTAGCACAAAAGCCTTTTGACTGATATTGCATGTTGTAAATTGACATAAGACCTAAGACATGTTTTACCTATGTTGTGCCATAAGCCATGATCATACTTTTTGGACATTGGGAACCAGTGTCCATATTTCATCTTGACATGTTGATGTGGAATCAGCTGTGGAATATTTGCAACAACCCCCGTTTCAGGCCCCGTCCACACGAAGACGAACCCTGGCCTTAACGCACAAATTTTTCACCAAACCAGCCTCTCATCCACACGAAGCCGGCGTTTCGGGGGTCTGTAAACGATCATTTTTTTATTCAGCCTTCAGAGTGGGAAGATTCTGAAACGCCGTTTTCGCGTTTCCATCTTTACGCACTAACCGCATATTTTTTTTACACGCATGCGTCATAGCGTCGCCTCTACACACGCATGCGCGACCAGTATCACAACAACAATGGCGCCGTTGCTAATGCTACTCACCCTGCTGTCGGGCTTACAACAGAATCTTCTTCTTCTGGAATATCTCCAGGAAGAACAGAGCAATATCGACGACATAGTTCAGCACCTGAATTTCACTTAACCACGAAAATGGACCCGCAGGGCAACCATGTATAAATATTAGTGCACATGCCCAACATTTCGTCGCTTATTTTTGCTTTGGCACCACAGCGCCACTTACAGGCCTGGCATACATTTTGCAGCGTTTTCATGCATTCGTGTGGACGCTCACATTTATTTTACGTCTCCGTCTTTACGGCAAACGTTTTGGAAAATATCAGCGTTTCGTGTTCGTTTTGACTTCGTGTGGACGGGGCCTCAGGCAAGGCCTCCACAGGCAAGTCACATGGAAACCACCAGAGGTGTGAAAACCTACCCCCCTCTATGTGAGGACAGAGAAAACCAGAGAGCACACAGAATTCTTCTCTTCTGTTCCAGCCGTTGTTTTCCTCCTGCTCCCTTTGGCTCCTGCTCTCCTTGTCTTGTCTCCCTTGCCCAGGGAGCTGGGGTCCGCTGTGGTGGAGATGCGGGCCCCAGGGGAACAAGATCCCCAGAACCATCAAGGATAACCGAACTGCTGCAAACAGACCTTTTGCAACACATTTCTCTTGAGTTTCAGAACTTTTAGAGCCAAACTGGATGAGGACCATGCCCGGGGTGTGAGACTGAGAGGACCCCTGCTGTGAGACTCGGATAAAGACCCCCTGACTGCAGAGCTGCAAAACTGGATGAAACTCGGGCCCCGTCCACACGAAGTCAAAACGAACACGAAACGCTGATATTTTCCAAAACGTTTGTCGTAAAGACGGAGACGTAAAATAAATGTGATCATCCACACGAATGCATGAAAACGGTGCAAAATGTATGCCAGGCCTGTAAGTGGCGCTGTGGTGCCAAAGCAAAAATAAGCGATGAAATGTTGGGCATGCGCACTAATATTTATACATGGTTGCCCTGCGGGTCCATTTTCGTGGTTAAGTCAAATTCAGGTGCTGAACTATGTCGTCGATATTGCTCTGTTCTTCCTGGAGATATTCCAGAAGAAGAAGATTCTGTTGTAAGCCCGACAGCAGGGTGAGTAGCATTAGCAGCAACCATTCAACACAGTACGGCGCCAATGTTGTTGTGATACTGTGTCGCGCATGCGTGTTTAGAGGCGACGCTATGACGCATGCGTGTAAAAAAAAAATGCGGTTAGAGCTTAAAGATGGAAACGCGAAAACGGCGTTTCAGAATCTTCCCACTCTGAAGGCTGAATAAAAAAAAGATTGTTTACAGACCCCCAAAACGCCAGCTTCGTGTGGATGAGAGGCTGGTTTGGTGAAAAATTTGTGCGTTTAGGCCAGGGTTCGGCTTCGTGTGGACAGGGCCTCAAGCTTTCCAAATGAACATGGAAAAAGGTTTGCAGGATAAGGGACAGAACAAACAATGTGTCTTTTGATGATGCTAATCATATCGTGTGTTGACTGCTGAGTAAAGACGACAGTAACTGATGCTAAAGAATGGACTGCATGCTACGTTATGCTACAGGAATATGTGTTGGGCTGTTGCTGAAGCTTGGACAAGCTTTATTAACTAAGGGTTTAAACACTGATATAACATTAGTGTTCATGTGTTCCTCAAATGCTCATTACATTTCCATTACCAAGTATGACCAAGAGTCATTTAGTGGAATCCTGATGTCTACTCGCTGCTAGCTATTTCAAGGAAGGTAAAGAATCATTTAGCTAAAGGTTATTGGTTCTTGATTAAGCAAATCATTTAATAAAACATTATTTGGCCAAATAATGTTTTATTCACCTCATGGATTTGCATTGTGAATTGGTCTGAAAACATTCCAATTTCTTTAAAATTAGTGAAAAGCTAATTTGATCATATCCCAAATTCTTCCAGATAAACTGTGGTTTTAAACACAAGATCCATCTTAAACTGTAATATTTTTTTCAACCGGTTTAGTTGAGTTTTACTAGTCTTAGTTGAGAGTGTTAAACTGAAATATGTTTGACTTGAAGCTGAATGAATTTTGTTAATAAACTCTTATATTTTGAACAGAAGTTGTGGTAAATTTATTCCATGTATGTGCAGAATTAAATGTTTGACCATGATTAGTGCTCGAATCACTCTTTCATTCATTGTTCTAACACACAGTTAGTAGGACTGTGTGTCATAAACACTATATAACAGCTGAAATAATATCTGATTAAATAAGATATTTTACCACCCCTACAGGGAAGGGCAATAAACATCTTAAAGTATCAGAAACATAAATTCCCAGCTGGCTGGGAACAGAATTTAACATAAAATCACAACACCTACATGCTATGATGTGTATAATTGGCATTTATAAATGAATAAAGCGAGCTTAGACTTTCATAACAGAGTTAATGTTTATTTGCATTTAGTTGTACGTTAACATATTACTGTATACATTTTGGTAATTTTAAATACATATTTTGAATAACTGTAATCTTCAATTAAATATTTTTCATGCTTTCATAAATCAGATCTTACCAGTATTACCAGCATTTTTATCTCATCAGTGTTTGATAGTGATGCTTTTCACCTCTGTGAAGAAATGATAAGAATCCTTCCCCCCCTCCCTGCCCACACCAGAGTGTTTCATCCCTCCAAATGGCAGATTCAGATCTCTCACTAACCAGCAGTTGGTCCAAACCAGTCCAGCTTGTAGACGCTGGGCCATACGGTGAACCCTTCCCACATCCTTGGACCACACAGTTGCTGACAGGCCGTAGCGGACCCCGTTTCCCCTGGCAACAGCCTCCTCCTCTGTGTCAAAGGGACAGACGCAGGTGACTGGGCCAAAAATCTCCTCCTGCATGACGCGGGAGCTGTCAGGGAGGCCTGAGATAACTGTAGGACGCATGAAGTAGCCAGACTTGTTCGGCTCAGGAAGGTCGAGGTGGTCAACTCCTTCACCGCAGTGGATTACAGCTCCTTCCGATTTGGCAAGTGCTACAAAGCTGCGAACCTTGTGATTAAGGGAGAAAAAAAAATTAGTTTTAATAAAGCATGCCCCCCCCCCCCCCCCCCCCCCCCCCCCAAAAAAAAAAAAAAGGAAAACAAATCAACAGCTCACCTTCTCTAGATGCTCTTTGCTGATGAGAGCTCCATTGTTGTTGCTTGGGTCAGATGGGACCCCAGTCTTCCACTTCCTTGCCGCAGCTACAAATTTTTCAAGAAACTCAGAGTAAATGCTCCTCTCCACATAAATTCTACTGGTGCACAGGCAGATTTCTCCCTGTAAGGAGAAAATGAGAGAAAGTAGGAGTTTACTTATGAAAGGTAAACCTTGCAATCAACAAGTGGTATGTAGAGCATCACCATATTGTCAGTGTGTTTTTCTCCTCATCACCCACACTGAAAACTACTCTCTATCTCTCTACACACACTCCTAATGAGAAAGGTTCAAAAGATGGATGATCTTTTTCTGAAGTCAGAGGAGACGAGGAGCTCTCATTAGCCTGGTGATCAATGGAAGTGAGCGGACCTCATTAACTTATCCGAGCGGTGAGTATATGAGGCAGATTTATCTAACATTGCTGCTAACACTGCCTCAGAGATGAATATCTCTAAACTTCGAACCACTGAATTTAACTCAAAATGGTTTTATGAACCAATTTGGCTCTATAATAGGGTTGTCAAAAGTATCGATACTCAAAAAAGTATCGATACTGAAACGTTGTATCCGGATACAATACTCATTTTCAAAAGTATCGATACAGTGCCACCACCAGCGGCACCTAAAGTGCATCTAAAGTGCAGAATAGAGGACAATGCACTTTCAGAACACTATGTGATAGCATACAACCTCAAAATATTGTTCTTATTGTTTATTGTATTTATTTATTGTATTTTATTAATGAAAATATTTCTGTTGAATTTTGGAGTCTTTGTTTTTATCCTTGTGGTATCGAAAATGGTATTGAGTATTGAATATTTTCCTTTGTATCGGCATCGAGTTGAAAAGTTTAGTATCGTGACAACCCTACTCTATAAGACCAAGTACGGTAACAGTGAGCATTTTTTCCATTACATGAAAATATTATAAAATATATTGAACAGCAAAACCTTACTATTAAATTTAACATTAGATGCACTTTTATATAGTGTTTTGATATACAAAATGCACATATTGGCTCTCCTCTATATAAAACTGGCATTGAGATGCCAGCATGCATATGCAAAAAGGCACAGCAAATAATGTAAATTGTTAATACCGAGGAAAATAAGATATATTCATGCAGTTTTTTATGTGCTAGGTTTCTCAATTGCTGAAAACTTTAAGCCAGTGATTAACATGGAGCCCATGGAGCATGAGGCAATATTTGGTTGGTTATAAATGCCTTGGACTTTAAGTGATAACATTTTTGGTTCCCTGTTTGCACTTTATGTACCGGTATGTTAACTTATTTCAATTTTAATTATGACCAGCATTACATTGATAACTTTCAGATTTGATGACACATTTAATTTAGTTTCAACTTAAATGCAAACAATCCTTTTTTGTAATTTTTTTATTTTTATTATTTTTACAATAATGTGCCTTTACTAAAACAGGTAGTCAGGGTTCAAGCACTGTCAGTTATATATTACAATAACACGTAATTGAAATCTCATAATTCTAAAGTTTCTGCCAATAAAGAAAAAAAAACAAAAAAAAAAAAAACAATGGGCTGCCGATAAGGGACCTATTTTTGGGTTTGGTCAATTTTTCAGGGGAATGCTGCAGAGCAGTTTTCTGTTTTAGGAGGAGGTTGTATTTGGTATGATTGACTGACTTGTCCCAGTAATAAGGCAAAGCAACATTTCTATGATTTTTTTTCTTAATCTATCTTTAAGGTCTGTTTAAATAATGTTTACATATTGAAAGCATATGTAGAAAATTTTATAAACAAAAGTATCATCACTGATACTTTTGATACAGCTTACCTGATTTAAAAAGCTTGAGCGTACAGTTGTCTCAATGCACCGCTCCAGGTCTGCATCAGCAAAGATAATAGCTGGGTTTTTACCCCCTAACTCCAAGGAGAGCTTCTTACAGTAAGGGGCGCTCCGCTCTGTGATGCGTTGGGCAGTTCCAGTAGAGCCAGTGAAGGAGATCAGCGGCACATCTGGGTGTGCAACAAGAGCGTCTCCTGCTTTTGGACCAGTGCCAAACACGATGTTGACCACACCTGGAGGGACACCTGTCAGATAGAAGGTAGATATTAAAAAGTAGGCAGTAGGATATGATTCTGAATAAGAATCTCTTCTGTTCATATCATGCAACAGCAAAATGTAGTCATACCAGCTTCCTCGAAGAGTTTGCACATCATCCATGCAGTCACAGAGGTCATCTCACTTGGTTTGGCCACCACAGTGTTACCCATGGCAATCGCTGGGGCAATTTTCCAAGTAAGCAGGTACAGAGGAAGGTTCCAGGGACTAATCAAGCCAGCTAACCACACAACAAAAAACATGTCACACTCATGACTCAAGCAAAATCTCTCCAGTCATTAAAGCAACCAGCTGAACACTCACCAACTCCGACTGGACAGCGTACAGTGTAGTTCAAGCAGCCCATGTGGTCCATCTGGCTGCAGTCGGTGGTGTGGTGGAGCACAGATGATGCAAAGAAGCGGAAGTTGTACACAGACCTGGGTATGTCCACAGTCCGAGCCAACATCACAGTTTTCCCTGCAGAGTTAGAATAAAACTTGTTGTTAGAAGACATAACTTACATGTGCAATGCATAGAATACTGATGTATCAAATTATATTAAAATATATAAATAATTTAGAACACTGGTTTTATATAATTAGTGTGATATAACTTTTGCATCTACGACAATGACCACAGGACATTATTTTGTCTCTTTTTTTTTGTTGTTTTAAATTGATTAGCTCATTGATTTTCAATATGTAATCATGTGGTAGGGATATGAAATAATATATTTCAAAACAGGGAAATATTATATAGTCTATTGCATATATCTGCTCCATTGTTGCACAAAAAAATACCCCAGATTTCTTGGATCAAGCTTGCTGCTGCCATTAACTAATTTCTGTGGCATAATGATAATCTTAATATGTGATTCTTATACAAGAGGCTTTAACATGCTGTTGGCTCACCCAGTTACAGATACAACAGCTGATTGGAAAAGTATGTAAAATGTTTAGAATGTTATTTATAAAAATAATTAATCACTTTTCCAAGAAAGAGTTTTTGATGTCTGACAGCAATATGTAATGAAAAGGCTAGGCATGCTCTCTCACACTGTTCTGGCCATTGTTCAAACAGGTTGGTGCCACTGCAGCTAAAAGTGTGAGCTTTTAGCTGCAGAAAGTTGTTAACTTGGTCACTATACACCTCCACATCCACTAAGTACAGTAATATCATCCTAACAGAGTGTCTATAAATGGATGGTTAATAAAAATAAAAATAAAAAAAATATATATATATATATATATATATATATATTTTTTTTTTTTTTTTTTTTTTTTAAACAGAAAAATCTAATGTGTTTTACGTGCTTAGCTTCAAACAACAATGCATAGAATTACATTGATAAGACAACACAATATAAGTAACCTTGATCCTTTGACTCGGCCTGAACAAACTCCTCCATGTTGGCTTCAATCAGATCGGCTAGCTTGTTGAGGACCTCTGCTCGCTGCTGTGGACTGCGAGCCGACCAATCAGGGAAGGCTTCTTTAGCCGCTGCCACAGCCTCTTCCACCTGCATCCATCAAAGGTAGAGAAAGGGTTCAAGGATCACGGCTCTACTTAAATGAAAAGACATGAAAAAGCTGAATGATATTCAAACCCTTTAGTTTCAATATCGACACACCTTGTCTCAAATGTTCAATCAACTTAGACACAACTGAGCTGTACAGTAGGTGATGACAGACAGTTGAGAAAAAAAATCGTGTACCTTGGTAAAGCAATCTTTTTCTGTGGAAAGAAGATTAAAGTTCCTCTGAAATCAGATGAAGCCTTCATTCGCCATATAAAGAGTATTTTATAAAAGAAAAATAAGATATATTCTTTAAGCTATTAATCGATAGAGAAGCACTTGCATGAAAGAAAAAGATGCACAAAAATAAAACAATTCAACCAGTTTATTCACACCTATTTTTTATAATGTCCTTTAGAGATGATATTGTACATATTTTTTGAGGTATTATGTGTAGTTGTTTTCTTTAGAGTTTGCTTAAGCTGATCATTTTCTCATCTTAGCATTTTTCGGTGTCACATCAAACTATCTGCATTCTAGTTTGGGCACATGGTGTGTACCACACTCAACATGGACCAGAAGAAGCAAAGGAAAGAGTTGTCACAGAACAATATAAAGAAAATCATTTTTATTGTCATCACACTGTCATAAGTACAGAGCAAGGAAATAAACTCTCTGCATGTAACCCATTCCCTTATGAAGCAATGGGCTGCCATTGTGCGGCACACAGGGAGCAGTGTGGGATTAAGGGTCTCTGCTCAGGGACCCAGAATGTCAGTCCTAGCGAGTGGGGCTCAAACTCAGATCCTCAGGATTCCAAGCTCTATGCCCTAACCACTAGTTCGCCACTCCCTAAAATTATAGACAAGCATGTTAAAAATAAAGCATTTAAGACCATGTCCAAGTAGTTTCATGTTCCTGTGACTTAAGTTGCACATACACTATATTGCCAAAAGTATTTGCTCACCTGCCTTGACTCACATATGAGCTTAAGTGACATCCCGTTCCTAATCCATAGGGTTCAATATGACGTCGGTCCACCCTTTGCAGCTAGAACAGCTTCAACTCTTCTGGGAAGGCTGTCCACAAGGTTTAGGAGTGTGTTTATGGGAATTTTTGACCATTCTTCCAGAAGCGCATTTGTGAGGTCGCACACTGATGTTGGACGAGAAGGCCTGGCTCTCAGTCTCCGCTCTAATTCATCCCAAAGGTGTTCTATCGGGTTGAGGTCAGGACTCTGTGCAGGCCAGTCAAGTTCATCCACACCAGACTCTGTCATCCATGTCTTTATGGACCTTGCTTTGTGCACTGGTGCACAGTCATGTTGGAAGAGGAAGGGGCCAGCTCCAAACTGTTCCCACAAAGTTGGGAGCATGGAATTGTCCAAAATGTCTTGGTATGCTGAAGCATTCAGAGTTCCTTTCACTGGAACTAAGGGGCCAAGCCCAGCTCCTGAAAAACAACCCCACACCATAATCCCCCCTCCACCAAACTTTACACTTGGCACAATGCAGTCAGACAAGTACCGTTCTCCTGGCAACCGCCAAACCCAGACCCGTCCATCAGATTGCCAGATGGAGAAGCGCGATTCGTCACTCCAGAGAACGCGTCTCCACTGCTCTAGAGTCCAGTGGCGGCGTGCTTTACACCACCGCATCCGACGCTTTGCATTGCACTTGGTGATGTATGGCTTGGATGCAGCTGCTCGACCATGGAAACCCATTCCATGAAGCTCTCTGCGCACTGTTCTTGAGCTAATCTGAAGGCCACATGAAGTTTGGAGGTCTGTAGTGATTGACTCTGCAGAAAGTTGGCGACCTCTTCGCACTATGCGCGTCAGCATCCGCTGACCCCGCTCCGTCAGTTTACGTGGCCTACCACTTCGTGGCTGAGTTGCTGTCGTTCCCAAACACTTCCATTTTCTTATAATACAGCTGACAGTTGACTGTGGAATATTTAGGAGCGAGGAAATTTCACGACTGGATTTGTTGCACAGGTGGCATCCTATCACAGTTCCACGCTGGAATTCACTGAGCTCCTGAGAGCGACCCATTCTTTCACAAATGTTTGTAAAAACAGTCTGCATGCCTAGGTGCTTGAATTTATACACCTGTGGCCATGGAAGTGATTGGAACACCTGATTCCAATAATTTGGATGGGTGAGCAAATACTTTTGGCAATATAGTGTATTATTCAGATATTCAAGATCCATGTTTCTGTAGGCGACCTTTCTGAACTTGGCTGCAGGAGGACAATTGATGACAATAAAAGAGAGGGCTAATACAAATGGTAACAATAGAGCCAAGGAAAACTTCTAATGAGCTTAAAGGTGAACTTTAAGAACATTGTAAGATTGCACCACCCACCACTGTTTGAACCAAAGTGGACTCAATGGGAGACGACAGAGGAAGACACTATTGTTGAAAACAAAACATGACAAAACAGAAAGAAAACTGCTAAACAACATGTTGACAAGCCACAAAGCTTCTGGGACAAGGTCCTATGGACAAATAAGATAGAAATGTTTCTTGCCAAAGCACATCAGCCATATGTCCACAGACAGAAAGACATATCAGGAAAAGAACACTGTCCCTACCACAAAATATGGAGGAGACTGTTATGAAATCTCCAGACTATCAAGGGATTCTAGAGAGGAATGTACTGCCCCGTGACCCTTATGTGAAATAGTTTTAGACAACATACTCTAAAGTCTAGGTCTTCAACAGGGGGTCTGCGACCCCTAGGGGGTCCAGGGAGGGACTGCATAGGTGTCGCAAAAGTTTTGGTTGATTAGACTTTTTTTTCCTACCAATTGAAATGTCTTTAAATACACATTAACATTATTCAACACACTGTAGTAAACAGATAAATGGAGGCAGAAGATGCCTCTCAGTCATCAATGCTCACATTCAGCGACACACAGGAGCTCTTTCAAGCTGGGCACCATTTCATTCACAACACCTGTCCCATCAACCAGGAATCAGAAATACTTTAATAATCCCAGGGAGAAATTACTTTAATTACATTACTTCATCTGTAATAGAGTGACTATAGGACCAGTTTGATATAATTGCATACAATATATATAATTAGGGGGTCCCCGCTCTATCTCGCCATCAGTCTGGGGGTCTTTGGCCTGGAAAACGTTGAAGACCCCTGTTATAAAGTAAAAGTGTTACCCACTGCTTTCTGTTCCAACCAATATGAATTATAATCGCATGCAGGAGTTTAGCCTCTCAAAACCCACCGGGGCACAGGCGAACCATTTCAAAGTGTTTACAACTAACATCTCAGAACGCATGAAAATTACACCAGTAAAATGTTTACCACTATAGACCTGTTAGACTTCGTTGGAAAGCTTAGATTCTCCACAATTGAACCACCAAGTTTATTTTATGGACCCAGCGAGCACCACAACACAATTAACACAAATATGGCAGCATGTCAAAATGTAAACATGACAAAGCAGCCACAACATACCTTTGAATGCATCCAGAACCCGTTTTATAAATCCAATCCTGAATTGTTTATACTCTATTCGTCCGTAAGGGCCCACAGATTAAAAGTAATCCAGCATATTCGTAATAAAAAGATTCCATGATGAGAAAATCGTCACATAACGTCCAGTTTTTGACATCAGAAAAGTTAGCTTTTAGAAGGTTGGACGTTGATTTTGTTTTATTAAAATGCAATTCAATTTTTAGGCTTATAAATGTTACATTTTATTACATACACTAATTCTGAATAAAAGTGGAAATACTTGCTCCATAAATGTTTTGTGGCCATCAAAATGCTTCAGTGTTATTCTGTGGGTCAAATAGTTGAGAAGTAAAAGCATTTGGAACAATTTGGCACATTTGGGAGATTTGGAGATGCTGGTGACACCAAATGTTCAAAGCCCCACAGCTCTGGAACTGTGGTAGCTAGAGGTCTGAAGTTTTCTGCATTTGTAGTTGGCATGATGAAGAACAAATATAATCCAATAGGACATGTCTTTACTACTGCTGTTCAAAAAAGACCTATTATTTTTGAGAAAAAAACTAACTTTGAGTCATGTTTGAATTGATGCGGCTTGAGCTGTGTTTTACTCACACAATTTTCATTTATATTCAGAAACTAGAAGGTGTTAGCTTTCAAATAGTGTATCACAAATGTAATTTTGACTTACAGTTTCTAAGTTATATGCTTTTCCATTTGGGTATGCAAAATAAGCAAGGATTACTTCAAAATGAGGGGAAGGTTAGATTACTATTATTCCCATTTTTGTCAAAGGATTTAGCATCTTTACATGGTCATAGTTGTAAATAAAACTGGCTACTATCCAAACCTGATGATATGTAATCAGAATATTTGCGTCAATCGACCAACATGAGGAAGAACTTTCTAGCAAAAAACAGACAAGGAGACTCATCAATTAAAAACTGAAGACGAAAAGGTAAGATGAGGGAAGAAAAGGAGATGGTTGTATAGGATCAATAAGGAAACAGAAGAGATCGTAACTGAAAGAGGGAACAGAGAGGAGACAGGATTAACAGCAAGACTTGGATTTAGACATGAATATTTACGTCTATACTTCTTTGAAATACAAAAGCATAATTACAAGCAATTGTGAGCACTATGGCTCACTTTGTTTTTACTTGTACAGCATTTAATTTTGCTTCTTTTTTCCAGATTATTCAATCACAAATTCATAATTATATTGACACACAAACATATGTTAAGTCTCGTTTGAAATTTTTATGGATTTTTATCAAATGTTTTTTTAGTTTAAAAAAAATTTCTCCTAGTTAAATTCACTCGACGGAATAAATATCAAGATGAGGACTGAACCATCATTTGACTTTGATCATGGTTACGTTTTGGGGTTTTTTTGCACATTTTTGTTCTTCAATAACTGATTTTGATAAAGGATATGAACATTTTTTATGTTAAATCTTTATTTTACCGTACTGTAAAATTTTTCATTTGCAGACATAAAGTGATTTTCATTACACAAATTGTGGAAATTATGGGGTTTGTAGGACAGTGGCAGTTTGGAGTTTTACTACCTAAAGTAAACATTTCTGGTCCTTGTAGAGCTTCTACAAAAATTAAAAAGAAAAGTTTTTTGGACAATTTTGCAGTTAAAAAGTTACTTAAATATTTAGATTTTGTACTTTTTGGTGTAAAGTTACTAGTGGACAAAGTAGAAAACCTTTTCAACAGCTCCCAGGTATCGAAACAGCTGGATTTTTACTGACACTCCATAAACAAATAAATCTGTTTTGTATTTTTCTTTCTATATAAACTAAAAAAAAAAAAAAAAAAAAACTTTGTACTTTTTATTTCAAGACACAACTAAGGATCTCATATTTCCACCTTCCAAAAGTCAGTTTATTGACATGCTTGTTTAATGATTACCTGTGTGTTGACTCTGCAAAGAGCAAAGGTGCTTCTTGCTGAAATGTTTTACAGGAGATGCCTAACTTAATATGCATTAACAGATATTCTGCTAAAAATCAGTACACATATTTAAAAACAATTTAGTCAGTAGAATTGAAAAAAATAAAAAGGTAAATATGTTAAGTCATTCAAAGGCTTATATGAGGAAAAAAAGGACATTGCAGCCGAGGAACAACATGCATGTCAGAACCATTAAGAAATCAAACTTTGTGACACCTTACCTCCTCCTTACCACTGTCTGGTACCTTACAGTAGACCTCACCGGTGGAAGGGTTGTAGGAGTCGATGTGACTTTTACCGGAGATGAACTTTCCTCCAATATAGTTCTCCAGAACCAGATAGGAATGCTTTTCTGAGCTTTTTGGCATGGTTGTAGTTAAGGAAAACCTCAAAACTAATAAGAGAAACTGTAAAAATGACAGCCGCTGCTACCGACCAGAGCCCAGAAGCAAGCTTAAGTAAAGCAGGTGTTGAACTGACCGTCCCACAAAGCAGCCTCCTCTCTCATAACCAGATAGTGTTGTGTTCAGCTGCAGGGGTGACTTATGATTTTTCCAAGTCACCATTATAGTGAGAGATTAACGACAAAGCTGATAGCGGAATACACTCAAATATTAAAGGTGTAGTATACCAAGAGTTGAATCATTACAAAAATAGTTTATCAACGACGATCAGAATTAGCTATAAATACAAAGGTGTGATGACTTAGTCTGGTAAATTTATGTGAAATAATCTGCATATATATTTAATTTAACATAGAAAAGCAGTGCTCTGTCTACTTCAATTCCATTAGGTCTTTTAAAGTGGAATAAGTAGTGTTGAGTGTGCAAGATTAGAAGTCATAAATCAGCATTTCTTGCAAAGAAAAAAAAAAACAATTTCAGCAAAAATTAAATATGTAGGATACTAAAAAATCTGAGCTGTATTTTACTAAGATTCGAACCACTGGATTAAAAGAACAAAGGCTTTGACCTTTTATATAATATTTGGTTTCTAATTAACAAAGCATGTAACACAAACTGACTGCCTTGGATGCTGCTGGAAGATTTGTTTTCTCCTTCTGTTTGCAGACGAACATGGGTACTTAAATAAAAAATAAAAAAAATTATTACAATAGTATGGTAGAAGACAGATGATGTATATTAATGTGTCAGACTTCCAGGGAGTATTGCATCAGTTTCCTGTAAATGTTGTTAGTAATATCAGTAAAGCAACTTTCTTGCAGATTTTGATGATAAAGATATGGAATTATTTGTGTATGCATACCAGGCTTCATGTTTGGATACCAGGCTTCATCTTTGGAGGTCCATCCAAACAGTGGTGCATGGTGGTGGCCGCATCATGTTGTAAGGGCATTCACAGGGCAAAATTACAACAGACAGTACAGAGACATCCTGCGTTAAAACCAACTCCAGTGAATGTTGGGGTTTCAGACTGGAGTGACTCATGTTTTAGCAGAATAACGTTATCACATACAAAGGAGTGTCTGAAGGAAAACTCACGCAAAGAGCTCACAGAAATCTGAATAAACAACTCTACAAAGAGAGGAAATGGATTTGCACCAACTTTTCCCATTTGATGCAGCTGAAAAGGTTCAATGAAGAGCAACTGAACATGTATATATGGAATGTATATCATTCAGTTATAGAATAACAGTGGGACAAACAAATCGACAGGAAACAGAATATTAGTCATAATGTAATTTTATTGAACTGGAAACATTTAGGCTGCTGAATAACACCTTGTAGGTGCCGTTAGTAACTGGTCTATAAGGTTGGTTTCTAGTTCTTACTTTGAAGTCATTTTTGTAAGTATTGATCAGATGCAATGAAATGAGAGCCTGAAACTGACTTTTACACTTTTCGTTTGCGACAATAAAGAACTTTGGTGCCTTTGCTCTTTTATTGTTTTGTCGTAGACTCAGTTTGCAAATCAAAACACAGACCAGCACCTGATGAAGAGTTCATTTTTCAATTTTATTTTTTTTTAAAAAAGGGAAAGCCCTTTTTTATTTGCAACTTCACTTGAATTTCCATTTGGATTATCTTATACCATCATCTTTAAAGTAGATAACCTGTTTTGTTTAACTAAAAAGCATTCAAATGTTGTTCACCTTTACCCCTGAGCTACCGGTAACTTAGGAAGCAAAATATCTTTTAGCAAAAAAAACATTTTATATATATATATATATATATATATATATATATATATATATATATATATATATATATATATATATTGTTCACAGATTCCAAACTGATGTTTTTGAAGCTTTAGATTAATTTCTGAAAATCCTAGTTAAAACAATTATTTACTACATTTAACTTGTTCATGATCCTTACAAGCTCCTTCAATGGAAATCCTTTGAGTAGGACGTTTATTTAGTCTGATTACTGCATTAACTTTATTGAAAATGAGTTTTTGGGGTGAAGTTAGTGTTGATTGTGATGGTCAGGTCAAGCAGCCACTGCAGTAATGGGAGAGCTGGGGGGATGAAAAAGGTGCCCGGACCCCATGAGTGGCATATATTGGAAGAACTGCTCAGTGTCTCTGGCTACAAAAGTGCTGCAGAGCACGATCTGAATTGCTCTTTGTTCGTGGGAATGACCTTCACTCTTTGATCTGCAATGAAGAGAGTTGAAATGGACAAAAATCATATTTAGTCAGAAAAAGGAAAATATCTAAGATATAAGAGAAACATAGTGAGTTAGGACAAAGAGTAAAAGCAATATGCAAGAGCTAAAAATACAAAAGATCAACCTTACCTCTGTGACAACACCTGCAGCAATGGTGGAACCAACATATCTCAGCATGAAGCGGCCCAGTTCTTTGTAGTCCTTATAGAGCTCTAATGACACCGGCCTCTGGGTCTGAATCTCCACAATCGCATTCATACCTTTACTCAAACACCTGAGCATCAAACAAACAGGAGGTAAACACTGTAAGTTTTCCAGTTATGTATAAATATGGACACAATCTGACCTCAGACAGTCATACTCCCACTCAGAGCCTGTGGGAATGTCAAAGTTTTCCTGAGGAAAAAAAAAATCTTTGGGCATTCAGCCTTCTCTGAACAGGAAGCCAAACTATGCAACTCTTTATTTATATTTTTTTTATTCCAAAAAACAAAAACAAATTAAAGAATCCTTTGAAAATTGCAGCCGCATTTGATCACTGAGAATCATTTTATGTTTTAATTTTTTTCAGGTCACTTAGGACATTAAAACAATCTGTTTCAGCACTACTGAAAAATTAAAATAATAACCAGATGACTTAAGAAATAACCCTGTCAAAAAACACAGTCCTATCCTAGCATATGCACATGAGAGTTTAATAATAAACACTTTGTAAGGAAGTTTACCTCAGTTCAATATCAGAAATCAGTTTTGATATGCTTCTATCTGGAGAACTAATCATCATGATCAAAAGAGCTGGTTAAAGGTATGAAAGAGAATTTGATTCAGAAATTAGGTGTCCAGATTAATCTAAAATGACTTAATTGATGGATGGCATTCTTGCACTTAGGATTCCCCCCTTCAAAAAATGTAAATCCATGAACCCTGGGCTGGTGGTTCCTACAAAGCTTTAGCCAATCCACTTAGCCTAATGTTGAAAGTGGATTGGCTACTTGTTTGTCAATCAAACACTTTGCATACGTGCCACGATGATGATATTTAAGTAGGCTCCAAGCCTAACTCATATGCTTTTTGGCTAGCGGTCCGCCTTTACACCAAAGCATGAAGAAGTACTCCTACACTTGTTTGCTGCTGCGGCTTTTTTTTATTTATTTGTTAACTCTTTTGTATAAAATGGAGCATCAATGGCTGAAAAGAATTCTGACAAACCTAACCGGAAAAGAAATTATTTACTTATTACTTTTTTAGACGTAGTTGAAAAGAGGAGATAAAGTGTTAAGAGAACGGAGCCGGCTAAGTGTGTTTAGGATATTCTTTTCGGAGATGGCGATCCCTGAAGGAGCAAAAGGGTCTGAAAAAAGATGCTTTGGTCACAAAACTTTAGCTGGACAAGTAAATTACCTTTAATTCTGTAGTAACTACTGTATTTCTTTAAATTATGAAACACATACAGTCAAAAATATGTAAAATGATACGTTGACAACAAAGGATGTGTTGTTTGAATTCCCTGTTGTTAGCCTAGCTGTATCTATTAGCTACATGCAGCTTGTTTGAGAAGAGGCGATTTTAATCTGTAGCAGCAGCGAGAACAAAAATGTATAGTTTGTTGTACAAATTTACAATTTACAACTTATAAATATAACTTGCAGTGATAATGCCGGCAGAGACCTCTTCATCTAATGGATATTTCCTGCTGAGTAGGCTGATCCTGGCACTTTGCTGCCTCTCAAGCTTAAATACAAAATACCCGGCAGAGGAGTTTCTAGCATAGAGAACTTTTCCGAAAGAGGGGCACTGACACATGCGCTCAATTCAATAATACACAAACAGCCGTTGGACATTTCTTCCACCACAAAATCCTGTTTCCTGCTTTTAAGGCCTTTAAAAGGATAAACGCAGCAGTTAATAGGTCTTCTAAGAAAGTTTAGAAGATCTTAAACTAAGTAGAAATGAGCTACAGGAGACCTTCGGATCAACTACAAACATGCCAACATTTGGTTTTAAAAACAAGTTTAACCAAAAAGATGCTGTAATTACACTTAATAAACCTAAAAAAACACAAAAAAACTCATAGGATCAACATCAAGCTCTTGATACTGTTGATATAAAAGTGTGTCTGTACAATCAGTAGGTAAACATTTAATAATGGGTGGTGTGCAATGAGGAAACATTTGCCCTCTTAATAAAATAAATAATATCAGGGACAGACAAAGGTTCGGCAGAGGGAACCCAGACAAAGACATCTGGAATGATAATGACTCTGAGAAAGATACATTTTTAACCCACGGCACAGAGACATCCAATAAATTAGATACAGAAATTCAGAAACTCATTCCAGATAGAAAGCATGGAGGTACAGCTGCATGGTGGTTTTAATTAAAGGGAAAAATAGCTTCAGAGACTGAATCTATTAACATTAATAAAAGGGACTGATAACTCACTTTGGTTTCTTTTTGAGGATTTCACCACTGCTCTTGTGTAGAACGCTGATTAGTTTCTTAATGGTGGCCGGCTCACTGACTGTCTGGTAATGCAGCAGCACCTGTACAAAAAAACATGTGCAAACATTATAGTTTTTTTACAAGCTCACATTAAAGTAGGGCAGAAAGAGCTGGAAAATCATTGTGCAACTGTAGTTAAGTCTTAAGATGATGGTGTCCTGTTGATTCGCTCTGTTGAATCAAACAAAGAAGAAGAGTCCTGGAGGGAAACCTTTAATTTCTCAAGAGGCCACAGCATCCATTACTGAACTGATTTACTCTTAATCAAACTTGTTTAAAACTGATTTATATTGTAAAATTGATCATTCACAGTCTAATTTATGACTGACAAGAACATTAAGGTAGACTGTAATTGTTAGGAAACATTTGGTCATGTCAGAATTAACGACTTTACTAAATTCAAATATCTAGTTTTCCGCAATTCATGTACTAAGAGGATTTACAGATTAAAAGGTAATCCAGGCAGTTTTACTTATTGGCTTTTTGTCTTCATAATTTTATTTTAATTATAAATATTATTCTCATTATATAATCCCCCTTTCCTTAATGCTTATCCCTGCTCACGAGGGGTGCTGGTGTCTATCTCCAGCTGTCTATGGGTGAGAGGCGGGGTACACCCTGGACAGGTCCCCAGTCCATCGCAGGGCAACACAGAGACAAACAGGACAAACAACCATTCACACACACTCACACCTAAGGAGAATTTAGAGAAGCCAATTAACCGAACAGTCATCTTTTTGGACTGTGGGAGGAAGCCGGAGTACCCAGAGAGAACCCACGAACGCAAACTCCACTGAGCAGCCCCAAGAGCAGCCCCATCTCTAAAGAATCTTTTCACAGATAAATAAATTAGGATTTCTTTTCCCTTTATTTTCTTTTTCCATCCTTATTCAGGCCTAAAAACCCCAATGAAAATCCATATATACAGTATATATATGTATCTAGATGGTGGAGGAACCTTCCACTTACAACTGATAAGAACAAATCTCCACTTTCATTAGACTTCAAGGCATACAGGTATGTTAAAATATGAATAAAGTTAATTTAATAAGAAATTAAATCCAAAAACTGAAATTAATTTACTATAAAATTTTATTACACCCAGAAAGATTGTAGGTTTTAATTCTTGTAAATGTAGATGATTATGCTTCATAGCCTGTACAATGTATAATATAAAAGACCAATAAAAAATATAACTCAATTATTCTTAATAAATGTAGCATAGTGGACAGTTAGTTTATTCCCATATAGCACACTGTCTTCTCTCAGTAAATGTTTGAGGCTCCTTTTACATCAATGAAGTGTGTCGTGAGGGTGATCAGCCTGCAGCGTTGTTAAGGTAAAATGAAGGCCAAGGTTGGTTTAATAATGGCCTTCAGTTTCTGCATTGTTGGATCTGGTGACTTTACCTGCCAGCCAAGCACAGTGACTATTAAAGCAGGTACTGGTAGTTTTGCAACCTGCTAATTCAATCTCTTCTTTAATTTCCTGGTAGACAGCTTAGCCAACTTTGCACTTGATAAAACACCAAAGTCGGTTACCAGTAGATGACATGGCTCCCAAAGCATCACAGAATGTGGAAATTCACAGAACCTCCAGCAATGCCGATTATGAGCCTCTACACTATATTCTCAGATTCTCAATCAGTGACTGCCAATTTAAATGAAAAAATTTTTTCTCCCTGAATCTTCTGAGTTTTAATGACTGCATTTTTTTTTTCTTACAATGAAATATTTAGAGCCCTCTGTAAAAAAACCCTGCTTCGTTAGCAGTGATGTTTTGTGGGTAAACCTCCTTGTAGCAGGCGTCTGAGTGTCTGCTGAACAACTGCAAAGTCAGCAGTCTTCCTTATTATTGCAGAGGCCACAAAAGGATTTCTGTATTAAATAGCCCGTTTTATTGGTCTTATGCAATATTGTATTTTAGAGAAACAAAATCTTTGGTTTTCATGAGATCCTTCCGTATAAATTCAAAAAATATCCACTGGACTTGGTTTCCAAGATTTGAAGACGTTTCGCCACCTCTCCAGGAAGCTTTCTCAACTCAAATGTCTGGATCCGCAGTAAGTTTGAGTCTTATTTAGACAAAGCCTTGTATCGCTTGGAAACATGCAAATGGTAAGCTTCCTGGAGAGGTGGCGAAACGTCTTCAAATCTTGGAAACCAAGTCCAGTGGATATTTTTTGAATTTTTACGGAATGACTATGACCTGGATGACTGAGAACCTTCCTCAGCATGTTTTAATGAGATGTTAGTCATAATCATCATTAGCAGATAAATGGTTGAAATCTATCACTTTAAAATTGTTCTCTAATAAAGCTATTTTTTGAATAGAACAACTAGAGGAGATCTTGAAACTGTTTTTTAGAAAAAAACCAACAAAAATATTTTGAAAGCACACAATGTACTTATAAGGGAAAAAAAATAAAAAAATAAATAAAAACAGAGGTGCAATGTTACCAGATTGTGATTAAAAGCACTTACTGGGAAGCCTTTTGTGATCGGAACCTCGATATTGAAGAGCAGGATTCTGGCTCTGAATCGAGTACAGACGCGGATTGGCTCTTTAACATCACAGAACACACAGCCGACACTGTAGGGAAGTAAATTAATGTGCAGACAGAATGCTGGGAGTTAAAATACACATAATCTGTAAGAGTTTACTACTGCATAGCCTCACAATGTAATAGTCTAAAAGGCATTTGGTAATGCAAAGAAATAAGATCTGGTTCTAGAACGATCTGTCTTTACTTAATTTTGATGATGTCGATTCCAGTGACTGTGAGGCTGACATGGTCTCCAGCTACAGCCCAGTCCAGAGCCTCGTCATGTAGAGTGATTCCTGCAGAACATCATGCAATTCAAAGAGTTGCCAGAGGGTGGCAGTTTTTATCACCAATAGCCAAACAAAGAAGGACAAAACTGAAGTTTGGTGCATTATGTGAATTGATATCATTTCATGACTTTTTGTGATAAAAATAGAAGATTTACTTCTAGTAAACAACAAAGCTCGGAGGAGAAATGATAACTTAAACAGGTTTTAAGGGAAAAAAATTTTAAAATCATGCATGATTCAGAGCTTACCTTTAACTGTACAGGTTTCATTGGGAGGCACTGCCAGTATTTTGTCTCCTGTCTGAATGTAACCAGCCTCAATCTTCCCTGTAACGCAGAAGCCTGAGCCCTGGTCTGGAAACAGATTCACAAATTTAAGGACATATATAAAAAAAAAAAAAAAATCGTTTACAAAGTGCCACATCTGAAAAGGTGATTTATTTTTTATTTTTTTTACCTTTGAACACATCAGAGACGCACAGTCTGAAAGGTTTGTCTATAGACCTCTGAGGGGCTTTGAATGCATCTTCAGGGGAAAGACAAGACAAGCAGAAGAAAGGGAAGTAAAAACCATGAAGAGAAGGAAAAACAAATAATATAAGTCGTCTCGTAATGTTCAACACTGAATCATGTTCTCTGGTACCAGACAGAGTTTGAAAGGTCAGCACTTTGACAGTCATTACAAGCCAAAATACGCATGCAAATCTCTAAAGAAACCACAGTTTTGGTCAGTAAACAGGGTGTGAATATCCTGTCACAACTGTGGGTATGTAAACAGATCAAATTAAAATGAAATTAAAGTAAACAACAACAAAAAAACTTTCCATCTCAGATTATAATAAAAAAGAAATGTATTTTTGCACAAACCAAATAAACTCTACAGCTAATTCCTACTTTATGATCTTTTATAAAAATTGATTATCAGTGCCATTCAATAAGAAAAAGTTTTTTTTGTGAAATTTATTACAACAATAGGATTTCTGTATGTCAGTCAATTTATCCTGACAAAAGCTAAACGGTCCTAGCTCTACGCCAAGAGCTCCCTTCACTCTGGTTGCATACAAAGGTTTTCTGTACAAAGATCATGGTTCCCTGCAGTCTTATTATATTTCATCTTTTTTTTGTAATTCGAACGTTATTGTTGCATTTGTTAATAAACGTAAGCATTTCAAATATTCTCCGTGACAATGTTACGTGCCTGGAGGCAAGACATTCAGTTTGCGTTCTATCTGTAAACAAGGAAGTAATGTAGCGAAGCGAAAGAGAAGTCAGAGATTAAGTGTTAAAAAAATAAAACACCCAAAAAAAGGATTGAATGCCAATAGGGATAAGAAATGAGAAGCACTCAATGGTTGGACTTCATTGAATCAGGAGCTAATGTTGATGGATGCGTCATCCCAGCAACTGTCTACAATGTTCATTTCTGCTCCCCGTGTCTGGTGCAAAAATTCTTCTCATATTTAAAATGAGACTAAATGAACACTGTGATGATAAAGACTTAGCATTTATTGCTTTATTTTTCACATTTTTTATGCTTTTTATGGGTATAATACATGACTATGTTTACATCATTTTTTTTACCTGTTTTTTTTTCCATCACAATGTTTTCACCACTACTTAACTTTATCAAGGCTGCACTTTAAAAATGAAATAGTCTAGAGAGCTGTACTTAACAAAATTTCTTTTTGTATAGACTTGTGGATACAAAATGACAAAATAAAATCTGTCTAAGTCTAAGCTACAGTGACCAACTCAACTGGTTTTATTTTGAAAAGTTCAACAAAATCTTTTAAAGCTATGTATCTTTCCTTTTTAAGATGACACCTGCTTTAACATTTCAACTGCAAAAATTTGCCGATTTAGTTCAAACTCCAAGAATTTGTGTATTTATTTTAGGTAAGACAAACTAATTGATTTCTAAAAACAAAATATTTACACCTTTCAAGAGTCGATAATCAGTCCAAATTTTAGGAAAGGAGAAAATCGCTGGAACCTATCTTAAAAATCATTTTGCAGTTAATTAAATCCATCCACTGGTTAGTTTAACAACATTCTATATCATAAAGGGTAAGAAATGTGCAAAGAAATGTTTGTGCATTTGTACCTCGGCATCTAACTTGCCGGATAATTTGCCACTAGTGGCTTGTTTTTTGGGCAGTAGGCCAACAGGATATGGGGGTATTAGAAAAGGGGAAGAGATATGCGGTGAGGACTAAGGCCTCCGTACATGGGTTGTCTGGGCTAACCACTGCGCTACTGAAGCATGCCCGAATAAAGATTTTAAATATAAAAATGCATAAAAGGTTTTGACCCAGTGGATCCATTATCTTGTGGATTACCAATTTGTTCCAACAGGCTGAGCCCCGTGTACCAAGAGGTGAGCTCTGACACTGTACTTCTAGTGGTGAGATTTTCTCCTGACAGGCCGCTGGTGGGGACGAAGTAAACGTCTGACTCCTAGATAAACAGATGCGAGTTTGATGAGACAGAAAGACCAGAAAACATATTTTCTAGCTAATTTTATTTAGCAACATGCAGATGAAGTGATGCAACTAATACAGACTTCGACCCAACCCACCTTGAATCCTGCCTGTTTTAGAAATTGACCGAGTTTTGAACTGATTTCTTTGAAACGCTCCTGCTGCCAGTTTACCTACATCACACACACACGCACACACACAAAGGGAAAAAAAAGATGAAAGTTCCCCCGTCAGCAAGGCAGTGAAATCGAAATTTGTCAGCACCATGCAGGAGATTATAGGAATCAAAAACACAAATGTAGTTTCATAATGCTGTCCTTTCTTTGGATGGAAACATCTCAGTATAATATAGATTTCTCTAAAAGTTAAAATCCTATTTAGTCAACCCTAACATTGAGCCACACCATAGATGCCAAATCAGATCACATTTAATTAACTACAGTTTTTATTCTGCAGAGGAAAAAAAGCAAACAATTAAGCCTAACAATAATATTGACAAAACCAGAAAAATATGCTATTGAAGGAAAATGTTTAATACTCTTATTTGGGAAAAAATCTAATCTCCTTAGTGCATTTATAAAATAAATTGGTTTTTTTTATCTTATTTCTGCTTGCATAAAAATTTGAATACTTATTAATGTGGCTGGAGGACACTGTAATGCACGTTTCATGTTTTTCCTTCGCCATTTGGAGGATGCATATAGTATAACTGTATTGCATCCAGTATTTCATCATAAGAAAAAAGTATTAATCATACCTCTGTACATAGAAATCCCAGCTGTATACATATCAGTATAAATTATGTCTGGTTTTACAGGGGTGTATTTATTCCCAGTTTTCACAGCCTTAACTTCAATATATGCACATGCATCTTTTATATAAAAGGTGAGTGTGTGAAGCAGATCTTACCTGGTCCATCTTGTTGACTGCAACGGCTAGCTGAGTGACACCCAGCGAACGCACCAGCAGAGCATGCTCTCTGGTCTGCCCCCCTGCTTCAAAGCCAGCTTCAAACTCCCCTCTGCTGGCGTCCACCACCAGCACAGCTACATCAGCCTGCAGGAAGACACACCAAGGCCCAGAAACATGAAGATAGTTTGTGCCCTCAAGTCGTATAACCTAACAAAATATCTTCAGAACAGCTCCAAATGACACAAACTCATATGGGAGAGTAGAACATGATGTCATAACGTAAAATTAAGGGCCCAATGTAAAAAAAAAATGGCGTTTCCCTTTAAATTGGAATTTGCTTACTACTTAGGTACCTTTTTGCAATGGGTTTCATTTATTTATTAAAATAAAGATGGCTAATACAGATGTGAAACCAAAACTTCAGGCATTTTGGAAAATTATTACTCTTTTTCCTTCCACTCCTTAACTATATACATCCAATCCCATTAAAGTTGTTTGCAACACATTGAAAAATGCTGTGTGAATAATTTGCAGGGCCTTGTTTACTTTGAATCCTAAGTGGAATCAAGTAGTTATGTTGCAGAAACCTCTGACTCTCAGTTCTAAGGTTTAAAAGGGAAAATAACCTGATAAATCAGTTTGCAGAAGAGGTGGGATTTGCATTTGAATTGTGTTATTTAAAAACTTTATAATCCAAAAGGAAGAGGTGTCAAACTCAATCATGATGTAACGGCTCTAGCCGTAAGGTTGGATTCCTGAAGAATGGAGACAGGGGATTGGTGGACCGAAGCGGGATACGCAAACAGCTACATTGTTGCACCTTGCATGTTCTGGTTATGGTCAAATTAGGGAGGTTGCAGGTGTGAATGTTTATGCCATTTATGTTCCATTACAGCTTTCTTTTGTTTATTTAGTCAGGGAGGTAAGCTGTTGTCATTTGGTTTGATTTATTTTCAGTAGGTAAGTGTTGTTTCTCGAGAAAGTTCCTTTTGTTTGTCGTTTTCGGCCTTGATTCACTCTGAAGTCTATTAATTCCCTCCTCAGTAAGCGGGAAATGTGTTCATCTATTTCAATAAATCAATGGACAGCCTGTTGGAACTCATCCTTGTTGTGGTTGTTGAGAGTTGGGATCATTAATATGTTGCAATCAGAGCTTTTCCCCCTAGACAGATCGTAACAATTAACTAGAATATAATTCTTATCAGGAAAATATGAAATTATTGATGTACAACATCTGAGTTATATAAATTGAAAACCGTCTCATCGCAGGGAAAATAAAACAAAACGATGATCTGGAACAGAGGTTTAATTTTCTCTGCTCTTCTCACACATGCTTGGCAACAGTTTTAGCAGGAAGTTTATAAATGTTTCTCAGCCATGGAGAAGAAGAATCACTTTGTCAGTGCAGTTCAGATATTTGGCATTTTCACCTTTTTGTTTGCCTTAATCCATAGAAATAGAGGCTTGCATTTAGACCTGAATATGAGAGGCATCTCAGCAGCATGAAGGCCAACTTGGCCCTCTTCTCAGAGAATTAGTGCTCGACCCACAGTCGGATTAGACTTGAGTTTTCTGTTATACTCACATGTTAATTGCTGCTCTCAACATCAAAAGAGGGAATAAATTATACAGATATGAATGTAATGTTTTTAGCAACTTTGAAAGTGCTCAAAGATTTCCTGCAGCTGCTAATTGTCCTCCAGTGATTGTGTGCACTCATATAATAAACCACTGAGCGATCAATATTAGATACAAAATCACCTCATGAATCAGAGGTAGCTTCAGCTTTACATGTCCTCCATAATATGTTTCCTTAAACTTAAGTGCTGCCTGGCAAAACCAACTATTTGACAAAAAAAAAGAAAAAACATTTTTGTTATGTTAAAAGGAGGCATCTCTCTTTATTAAGAGACTTAAAAACTGTGTTCAAATAATCTCCAGAACAGTCCTCAATGCACTGGGGCCCCACCTATGCGAGCTAAAATCCCCCCGTTATGTTGTGAAAGACTGAGTAGATCTTACAGAAGTTGATTAATTCAATGTCATTGCTGCTTTCAGATGGTTCTATATGATACCGAATCATGCGGTCATATTTTCCACAAAACTATTTCTGCATGTAAACACAGGCTTTGTGGAGGATCTTTTTTTTTTTTTTTTTTAAGATTAGGACCAAACATGTTTTAAGCACAAAGAGCCTTAAAATGAAAAGGGTTTAATTGCATCTCAACAAAACCGTCATCTTGTAGTATAGCAAATATTCTAAATACTAACAAGATAAAGAAGGCAAAAAGCTGTAATATATGTCATCTCTAGCCTAGAGTCGAGAAGCTTGTCATCATGACTAAGGAGTTATTCTCAAACAGAAACCCCTTACTCACTACAGAAAGAGGCTGAACGTGAAGATAGTCATATAGCAAAAAGAGAAATTACACCAATTCTATACAAAAAGGGACATGAGACAAGCACACCCTTGTCTGCAAAGACACCTGCTGACAGCGGCAAAAACCGCAGATATGATTCGGACGGGTGTGGCAAGATGGTTGGTTCACAGTGCAGCTGGGAGGGGCAGAGGTTTGAATCAAGAGGCCTGTGGAGATATGTAACGATTCTGAAAACTAAAAGGATAAATGTTCCAGTTCATAGCTGAAAAATAAAATGAACTGAGACTCTTTATTATTAAAGGCAGTCCATAAACAGTAGAATATTTTAAGTTGTCTTAACTTAACTTAGATTTTTGCATTCAAAACAAATCATAACTTTACTTGTTAATCTGCAGTATTCTGGAAGATGCAGATTTGTATTAGTCATTTTTCTCTTTTGTCCATTTACATATCTAATAATTTCTTAAATGTAATAACACACCTGAGATAGAAAAGAAATGAAATGTCTGTGATTAGTGACACTCAAAGATTTGAACATTTTCCCCGATTTTATATGCATTTTATATGTCGTTTGCAGGCTGCCTACAGTTCTGCAGGGGGTACCTGTGCAGCGCCTGTGATCATGTTGGGAATGAAGTCCTTGTGACCCGGTGCATCCATTAGAGTCACCACCTTAGACTTTGTCTCAAACTTTGTCATGCCCACATCCATAGTCACCCCTCTGGATAAAACAAAAAACAGTTAAGAGTTGTTAAAAGCATATATTCCTAGAAGATTCACATTTGTATAAATATCCAATAAAGGATAAAAAAGCCGTATAAATGAGACAATCCTGCAATCAAAGTGCTGAGTAATTTAATGCTATGCAACACAGATTTAAAACTAGGCGTGGCTCTCCAATATTGTGCATCTACTTCAGATGTTACTGATGAGGACGGATGCATTCCCACCCATAGCACTTTCTGTTTCTACAAATATTTCGCTTCCGTTCTGCTCTCGTAATAAAAACATAGAAGCCGGGTGGGGACATGCAAGGCCTTGCAAAAGTATTCGACCCTTTTTGAACTTTAAAAAAAATATTATCAAGGTACTAACCTCAAACTTGGCATATTTGATTTCAATTTCATGCAAAAAGACTGGTTTTTATCATTTTTTAGCAATAGAAGAAGTGGGTCATTCATTTATACTGTGATAGTCACAATTTTTTTTTCTTCTTTAGTTACAGTTGCAAGTCTGTGGATGAAATCTAACACATTTTTTTACTATTTAGTTTGCAAATAAAAGCGCTCTAAAACAGTTTATGAAGAGTAAGACTAATGTGAGCATCAATGTTCAAGTCAGCCAAAAGTTCTTAACATTTAGGTTTGAACTGCCTGGGGTATTTAACACATGAAGGACATCTGTACCTGATTCCTAAACTCTTGGGCAACCACTGAAAGCTTTCATGCCATCAACCTCCACAAATTGTCTAGATGATTCAAATTAGAGCTCTGGCTGGGTCTCTCCAAAATGGTCAAATTATTTCTAAATGGACATGGTGAATTTCAATTTAAACCCCAATGCAACCAGGGCATGACCCATTTTGGCCTTGCCACCACTGTTGGTTTTCTGCAACACAATGAATGTTGCATGGAGGAGAAAAAGTTTAATTCTCGTCTCGTCACAGCAGAGCATCTTCTCACACCTGCTTGTGATGTCAACTTTAGGGCTGGTGAGGAAATTTTATTGGCACCTCCTACAATAATAGCTTTTTTCTGACCTGTCTTTCAATTAAGTGTTTGACTCTGACAACTAGACTAATACTGACAGTAATTTGTCATAATAGATTATATTTCAATGATTTCTTTCCACATCAAAATTTAAGCACTTTGCACTGGTCTCTCGCATCAAACCCCAACTTCAGACATTAGCTTTTGTGGCTTTCTGTGACAAAATGCAAAGAAATTCAAGGTGTATGAACACTTTTACCCAGCAGTATACTACTAATCTCACACCTTTAACCTGTTATAAGAAGCTGTCTTTGTAATTAATTGTCTCTTCTTCTATCATTTTATTAGTTCTTTAATCAAGGTGTTGCCAGTTAGCATTAACAGCATGATCAGACTGCAACCTATTCTTTAACAAGCGTTGAACATGTGCTTTAAATGTATGTGCTTTCGTTCTGCGCTTTGTAAGCAGGTCTTGCAATGGCTGGAAGATGGAAGCTACCTGTCCCTCTCCTCGCCAGTTTCATCCAGAACCCAGGCGTAGGCAAAGGAAGCCTTTCCAGCTTTCTTTGACTCCTGTTCGTACTTGTGCATGGTTCGCTTGTTGACGTTGCCCAGCAGATAGAGCAAGTGGCCCATCAATGTGCTCTTACCTGCATCCACATGTCCTGCAGAGAAAGGGACAATAAAGGAGTCAGATTGCCTTAAACGAAAGCTGAGGACGCTGAGAGGATGTATGGGGTGTTGCGATGGTTGAGGACAGATAAAGACAGGAGGAAGAAGGTGCTCATAATGATAAGACAAGAAGCAGAGGGGAGAAGATAAAACAATTGCGAAGAGCAACCACAGGCGGGACAAGGAAACAGAACAAGTTGTGCAAGTGGAGAGAGGCAGACAGAAATGGGAACAAGGATGGAGGGTGAGAGGGGGAGGGAGGTGTTGGTGACACAAAAGGTTTCATTCTGTATGGGAAACTAGAATCATCTGCACTTCTGAAACTACCAAGTCACTTTTTCTGGTGTAACTGAGAATGAAAATATGATTGAGCAACTGTGCTGGTCTGAAGTTAGCACATCCAAGCGCACCAAACATGGGCAAAACTTAAAAGCAACGCTGATAAAAAAGCTGCAGATAATCTTCCTTTCCTTTACTCTTCAGCTTCTATTTATTATAAGCAGACATGGTCAATCTCTGCAAGAAAGCCAAATATATCTGGACCCAAGAACAAACCCATATGTGCATGTAACATTTAAGCAACCACAAAGTTCAAATTTAGGAGCTCCAAATCATTTTCCCAATCAACTGTACCATCATCCTACCTATAACTACTAAATTTAACAGAGGTTTCCCCCCTTGTCTTCTCTCCAGCTCTGCCTTGATGTTTATCGCCTGTCGTGCCTTTCCGGCGGAGCGCCCCGGTGTAGCAGAGGTAGAGACTTCTTCTCCAGTTGTTCCTTTGGATGGCGTATCAGGACGTTTGGACCCGGCCTCAGAGACCGGAACTGCCTTGGTGCTTTCAGGGCCGTCAGCCCGCCGTGCAGGGCTGGAGATAACGCCGTTCTCCCCTGAGCTGAGGAGAATATTTCAAGGTTATTTATGTTAATAATTCAACTTATAGATGCATTACACAAAAGGATGCATAGGAGGATTATTGTTGATTGTGAGGATGACAGCTAATCATCATCCATACTCATTAGAGGTTAAACATTGTACTAAAGAAGCAGTTTGCAATATAGTTGAATAAAACAGAAAGTGCAGGAGTCTAGTCTAAGAATTTAGATGGCTGCTTGGTGTTTGGCCAGGTCGCTCTTGCAATGAGACCAACCTAGTTCTCCTTGGTGATAATGGTGCATTATGCATTTATTTTTTGCATGCAGAGCTCTGAATCCAAGCTGAATGAATGTATTGTTTTGTGTGTAAAGAACAAATCTACAATATGAGATTTGCTTTTTTTATTTGAAACATCTATAGTAAGTATAATTATTGCAGTTGATTTTTTTTTGTTTTTTGTTTTTTTTTTACATAAAAAACTAATTAACATAATCAGAGCAATAAATAAATTACCATTTTCATAGTATTTTATGCTTTAAAGGGAATAGGATTATATACCTGGGGACATCAAAGCCCATAGTCTGCTTCTTCCCAGAGACGGTCATTCGGGCCACTTTGGGAAGAACTTCACAGTCCAGTTTATCGAAAGCCGCATCTCTGGTTTTAGCTGAGAGTAATGAGCAAACAAAAGCAACCATGATTTACCAGTAACAGTGCAATAAAACTGGGAGCAGACTTTGATTCAGAAATGAACTTCCATGCAAGTCTCTCTGTGATCACTTTGTAAGCTGAAGTCAGTGGAAGCAACCTTTACTCTCCATCTGTATGCATCCAGAAAACTGCAAATGACATGTCATAACCTAGATAATTTAGTCATATGTAAACCTTTAGGGCTGAGACTGATAAAGCTGATAACAATTGTACCGGTCACAGTTGCACATTGGCGTGTTTCGTGGATATTTGAGAGAAGTGAGAGTGCATAGTGCAACCTGCTGTGCTGTGAACCTCCCGTCTATCTGATTGGGAGCTCATATTGTGCAGCTAAGTGACTCGTTGAGGTCATTGCTTTGTCATCCCAGTCCTGAATGGCCACCGGTCCCACTCATATCAACAGGTTTCTGATTCATTCAGACTGGCTTGCACAGCCAAGCCTAGTGCACACTGTGTGCATGTGCATGTGTGTGTGTGACATCCTGGCTCAGAAAGGGTTAATTTCAGAAGTAGCCGTTGCCTCCCATCTCTACGTAAATAGATCAGCGTGACGCAGCATTTCACAGAATGAATCTCTTTTGAAAAGGTGTCACCTCAGCAAGTGCAGAAACGGAGGTGAAAGCTTTTTTTTTTTTTACTCACAGGTTAGAAGAATCTGGACGGTTATTTTGTTTATACTTTAAAAAGCAGCCAGAGAAACCTTTCTTCTTTGATATAACTAAATAGATCTAAATCAGTTTACTGCAACATTCAACAATGACTTATTTTCTTCCACATGTAGATTTAATTAAACACATATATCAATACATGAAAAAGTACCCTGGGGGAAAATGAGAAGAAAGAAGTGTGATTCAACAGAATATTAATGGACTTTCTCTAACCAAGCATTCTCTGAATGACTCGTCCTGAATTTAAGAAAAAGTCCCTTGCTCTCTGAAAGGCATATGCAACTCACTGCTCTCTGATGAGGACCTTTTTCCTTCATAAAGATAGAGGACTGCTGTAGACATACAATCTACTGCAACAAACTGATCCATATCAGCAAGTAAAAGTAAAAGCAGTGAATATTTATCTTGTGTGCCACAATCAAAAGGAATCATCCTGACATATAGGCAACTAAATAAAGACTTAGGATGATGGTTAACACCGAATCTCATGTTTCATATAACTTCCAAATGTGCAACATGAGACAGCATAGATTTCAGGGGGGAATTTCACCATTTCCCTGCAGCTGGGGTTTTTCCTTGTCCCTATAAAATAAAGAGTTCTGATGTTTCCATAACCCCTGATAAAACGAACTAGAGAGTCAACACACACAGTCCTGTTTGTTTCAGATCAAACCTGCATATCAGAAGAAAACACGAACAAACGAGTTAACTGAGGACTGCAGCCATATCTGCAAAGCTTGAAAGTCTTTGCCTCCTTACAGATTTCCCCTTCTTCAGGTTTTAGGTCACCATCATCACTTTAATTGACAAAGAAACCACTTTCAGAGAGAGATAACTTAATACAAGATACACGCATGTAGTTTTTAAACCTAGACTATTTAATGAGGGATGGAAAAGCTATCAGAGAACGAGCCCCTGTGTAAAAAACAACCTAAAAACTATCTTTGCCAGCAAACTCTTTGAATCCTTGACAAATCTATATTCTATGATTTACATAAACAGTTAAATTAAGACACACTGGGTGACTTTTAAGCATGAACTGCCTGTTTGATGTCGTATCACAGCTTCTCAGTTGTACTTAAGCTTAGACTGTGACTAAGCCCTCCAAAAGTCGTTAGAAGCAAATAGAGGTGAACGTTTGTGGCGACACTTGGATTAATGTCCTGCTACATGAGCCAATTATGCTTTTGCACACAGTTACATATTGATTATAATGTTATTCAGGATTTTCTGTCAATTTGCTGTTGGTGCATTTGTAGTAATCCTGTGGTGTTTCTTTTCTAAAATTAGAAGACACTTCTAAAAATATCAAGTTTTTTGGTAAATGTCAGGTTTTATATTCTTTTTGATCAGTAACTGTATTTACATTTGAGTTTTCTTTAGGAGCTTCTTCTAGACAGTTTCTCTTATTGTTGAATCATTATATAACCCCACCACCCCCAAGCCCTGGAAATGGCTTTGCCCCCCTTTCCAGATGGGCAGATGTTAATGCCTTTGCTTCTTCTCTTTTATTTTCTTTAAATCACATTTTCCTTTTTCGTATTGTCAGACAGGTTTTCATTGAAATTGTTTCTTTATTCTACATATCAGACAATAATCATATCTGGTTGAAGCTTGTGAAGAAGTCAGATTTTTTTGACCCCTCTAAAAAAGATATATTAAAAGTAATTTAATTTCTGATCAAACATAGGATCATGTATTATGTGAAAACTGCAATAAAAGTTTTGCCCCCATTTTGCCTTGACTTGAAAACAGGTCTATTTATCTGAAACATTAAAGTATTACCAAAAAAAGAAACAAGACCAGATATAACAATTTTGTAAGTGTTTCTAAAGCATAGTTGTTGAACTTATCGGATACTATCAACGGAAAACTTTAAAGGAATTATCAGCTTTAAGAATTTCCTGAGTTGCATTTTTAAAGACGTTAATTCAACCATCTTTTTGATCCATCAGATATGACACATCTCCCATAACTTAGGCAAAAAAAACAACCTTCGACATAATCAACAAACATGGGGCTGTGTGAAAACTTTTAATGCTTTAGCAAACAATGAGCAGTAAGGGCTTTTTTTGTTGTTTATCTTGTTTTAAGTACCCGGCCTCAGGGCAGCGTTTAACCGCAGGTTGGCTTAAAATAGCTCTCCTGCACATCCATAGTTTGACGATCTGAGCAGGATCTCTTTTCACTGTTTAGACTATGAGGTAGACATTTGGCATGCTCCCATCCAGGATTTCTTTTGAAAAGAGGACCCTTGCAGTTAGTCATCAGCACACTTTGGCCTTAAGGGCCTGACTTGGAGCAGCATAAAAGGAGTACGCCCAGGATATGCAAACAAGGAACATCCCATCCCCCCCTCAAATAAACATTGCAGTGCAGATAAAAAGTAGAGGCAACAGAAAGACAAAATGTAAAAAAATATATATTTATAGAAGAGCAAAACTTTTTAGAATATAGTTGTGCACAAAGTTAATAATTATGTAAAGCATGGAAGGAAGGATGTGTCTGATGTAAGATCTCCAAATAAAACAATTAAAGTTGAATTTCTGATAATTAGTCATTTTTAACATTCATTTTAAAACTAAACACACTGCAATATGTTGATTATCTCTTTTCTTCAACATAAAACAATCTTTTAGTGTATTTACTTACCTATTATTACTTTAATAAAAAGAAAAGAGAAAGTGGAATTCAAGAATTGTACTGTGCTTACCACTAGAGGCCGCTAAAAGCTATGTAAGTATAGCTCCAGACTTTACAAGATGGTGAAACGTGTTGGGGGGAAAGTGGGGAAACATTTGAGTCACTGCTTGCAGGGAGGACTTCATATGCATGTTTACACTATAGCTAAGCTCTGTAAGTATGTAATAACTGCTTTTCAATATTAAGAAGTACAGCTCAAAATCAGATATTTAAATTCACTGCACAAAAATGACTTTATTTATACTGCCAGGCCTTTAAATCAAACTTTTTTATTTTTTTTTTAGGCCAGCTTGGATCATTAATACTTTTTTTTTTACTTAGATCATTTTTTATTGCTTTTTCCAAAGAGAAAAGTTAATACACAATGAGTAGGGCTCATACTAGTCACCTAGAAAATGTCCTTTTGATGGCAACAACTTAAGCTCCTAGTTTGACTAAATGGATAAAATATAACATCGAGTGGATGAAATAAGAAAGGTGGACCTTCACAGCTCTGGATCTTCTTTGGTTCAATCTCCAGACGCCTGGCGGCGCCACAGTCAGGTGTTCAAACAATCATAAGCACCATTAGTACGCCAAGCTATCATACAGTAATGGGAGGGATGGGTTTATGGTCAGAGATGGACATGTTTTAAAGATAAATGTGATTATTAACTGCAAAACAAAGCAAAGGTCCCCATGAAATTGCTCGCTAAAGCTAGTAAGAAATGTTTATTGTCCAGAGTGAAATGAATACTATTATAATAAGGTGGATGAAAGGGGGAGTGTTGGCCTAGCGGTTAAAGGCTGATTTATACTTAGAAACCAGGTCGTCTGCATGTGTGTCACAGTGAATGCAAATGTAAGACACTCTGCTGCACCTCTCCAAAATTGAGGTGAACGCAGACAGTGTCGCAGACAGGAGGCCTCTGATTGGTCAAATCTACATCCGCTCTTCCGTATTTCCTGTTTGGTACCTTAACGGCTTGTTTTGCTTGTATGACCGCCATTGTGGAAAACGACTCGCTAAGTTGGACCAGCTAGAAGAGCGAGGTGCGCGAGAACGCTGGAACCCTTTTTCCACCTGGATTCGCACACTTTTTGGCCCTCATGTCCCTCAGCTGTCGCACAAACTTGCCCCCACTTCCTTGCTGCCTCTGCCTTATCTAGACCCACAGCTAGTTTGTGATTGTTCCTCTTGCGTTGCGGCGTGGAATAACATAGCGCAGACCACGCTTCAAAATTGACCATAAAACAAAAATATCTGCGACAAGCTCACTGCCACACTCTGCCGTTGGGAGTGTGCTTGTACTCTGAGAAGGTTGCAAGTATCTGGTTCGATCCCCACAGCATGCACTCTGGGTCCCTGAGCAAGACCCTTAACCCCACACTGCTCCCCGGGCGCCACTGAATGGCAGCCCACTGCTCCCGAATGAGATGGGTTAAATGCAGAGGTAAATTTTTCCAATGTGAGATAAATAAAGTTCAATTATTATAATTATTAACATTAATTATTAACCAGTATTTATAAACGCATCAGGCATAGATTCAAGCTTAGAAGAGTAGAGAAGAGATCTCTTAATTATTAGAGGTCATCTGATGCAAGTTAACATAAAGCAACAATGACCAATGGTACATCTGGTGGAAAAAAAAATAAGCCTCAACACTGAGAACTTCATCCTAATGGTGAAGTAATGTGGGGGCAGCATCATGCTGTGGGGAGGGCTCGCAACAGGAAAGAGTGATGCACTTCTCAAACTAATGAGCATAGTATATCATAAAGAAAAAAATGAAGCAACACCTCAGGGTATCAGCCAAAAGGGTGAAGCCTAACGCACAACCAGGTCTCAGAATCGACACATAACCAAATTTTCAAAGTAGACTTTGAAAGGGCAACTAGGCGTGCCCTAAACTCAATCCCTCAGAAAACATGAGGGCTGAGCTAAATGTGAGCAAGATAGTCTACAAACTAAATTAGGTAGTATATGTTCCATCTGGAGCAATGGGCCAAAATTACAACCAAAATGTAACCTTGTGACAGGTCACCCAACGAGTCTTATCACACTTGGAGCTTCAAAACAATGCTACCAAATACTCAGGCTATGCATGTACACTTTGGATTTTTAAGAAACTCTTTAAAAGTTCTCAAAAAATACTTTTAGCAATTGATTTAGAATAAAAAGTTTAGTCTAATTTAACAACAAAGTGAAGAACCTCAGACCAACAGAACCTGTAGCTTCTGTCGTACAGTAAAGAAATTCAAATTATATCACTTTTGTTCTGTTAAAGTTAATCTACTTTAAGGAGCAAAATATAAGAAAATATATGACATTGCTTGGGAATAAAATTTCATTCATAATGAAACACCGAAGATATGAATGAAAATGATTGCTAAGGAAACGAGACTAGTGCCTGAGGGAAAAGCTATGAGCAGGACCTTTATGACCCCTTTTCAAAATGAGTCACATAAACACAAAAAAAGACATTACCACCTGTGAACATGTCAGAAGCCGTCTTAACATTCCCTTCTCCCACCTACTCATCAGACACTCATCTTTGACTCATAACAACTTCATTAAAATGCACAAAGACTGTCATTCAATGCGTAAATAAAGCTGGAATCAAATAGATGGCCATAAACTTATGGCATAGAGTGAAAAATCTTTACATTTTGTCACTGCATTCCAAAATTCATTTGAAATACCAATCAGGTAATTTGTGTCTTTCTGGAAATACACTGAAGAAGGGATGCAAAGTTTATTTTTTACTATGTATTAAACCTTTGAGATAACATCACCAAAATGGCAAAAACATAAAAATATAAACAATTATTTTCATCAGAGCTAAAGATTAAACATCAGGTCAATTTAATTCACCTACCATCATAATCCAAATATCTGATTCAAAAACAGATTTAAACAAACAATCTTATCCCTCCAATCTCCTGACCTTTTCATCCTTTTATAAAAAAAATAAAAAAGGTGAATTTATAAACTCAGTTTTAAACAATCAGCAGCACTGATAAACTGATAAAACATTTCTGACATTGGATCTGTTTTCATGAGCGACAGAAGAGTTATACATGTTAATTGTCTATACTAATAACCAACGGAAAATGCTCCATCTGAAAACCCTAATTCAACTTTTTGAGAGAAAAACAATCATTTGCTGCTTATGCCACATTTATTACATAAAATACTTCAATGTTGTCATAATGCATGAAGCTTTAAAGGGAAACTAACAAGGTTAGGAGTCTGAACTTTAGAATGAAAAAAAATAAATAAACTATAATAAAAACATCCAGATATTTGGAAAGTGGCGCCAAAACCTTTTTACTTTTACTAACATGGCTGCCACATGCAAAGTCACCTCTATTTTTTTATGTCAACAAAACATTATTGCTACTAGTGAGAATGTTTGATTTCCGTAGGATTATTTAACATGGAGAAATACATTATCACTAAACCTTAATAGCAAGCAAATCCAGCTGTCTTAGTGATGTTTGACATAAGTGGCATTTTTTCTACGTTTTATTCAACCTTAATGAAGTTTTAAAAACAGAAAATTAACTATTAAATGCAAGCAGTGACTTACACTCTGAGTTACAGCCTCGTTTTATATATATATATATTTTTTTAGAAACTCAGAATTACCAAGGAAAGTACAGGAGAAACATACTTAAGGAAAACAAGGCTGTCATATTTCAATAATCATAAGTAGTTTCTTTATGAAAATAAGAAGTTTCATAAAGTTATGAAACCATGAAGATATCACAGTAAGTCCCAGTAAGTAATGTCTGGTGTTTAATGCTCAGGTTTTACTTAATGTTAATTTTTTTAGAGTCATTTGTCCTACCAGTAAAACAATGCCTGTATGCTGCTTTAAACTTTAAAAACCAATTAGTTTCAAAAATAAACTCTACTGTAAGTGTTAAGGATAATAAATCCATTGCTTTGCTAACTTTCACAAAAGCAATTCTAAAAAACTAAAACTTGAAAGTCTGTTACCATAGATAATTTAGTTGTTTATTGTTATCATATATAACAGCAAAACTCAATCATCCAAAAATGCCACCTATTAGGAGCAATAAAGATAAACATTGTATCTGTTTTAAGAATTACTTCCTGAAACACCTTCAAATTGACTGAAAGGACAAAGCGGGTCATCATTCTAAAGATATGCCCACTGAACTTGGTTTAAAACAGAAAAAATAAAGATAATTGCCGAACATGTACTTACGATTTTTATTTTGCATAAATTAGTTGGGTGAACTGCATCAAAGTATCTGGACCAATATAACATGCCATAATCGTCACAATTTTCATATTTTTTGCATCACTCTGCTTATTTTCAAATGCAGTGATTTGTTGCTATAAACTGCTTATTTCACAGCTCTCAGATTCTGGTATTTAACTCTTTATAGTGCATTCAGTGAAATACTTCAAAATCTCAAGTAAATAGTGTTATCGGTATCCAGGACAAGACCTTATTACCTTTGTAACATTCGAAAAATATGGATATTTTGATGGCAAAAATGAATGTCAATGAAATAACAAGGAAAATAACAAAAGTGCTTCTGTAAGAAATTCATGAAAACACTCAGAGTAAAATAAGCACATTTTGTTTGGTACAACATAACCTTAGAGGCATTAATGCTGATACAGGCACTTATTTTTTGGTTTGTAAACCTATATATAATTGTTAACGAGGCTTATTAACTTTACTTTTTTATTTTCCCATAGCTTTTTACCTTTTTTTTTTACTTATCTTTTTTTTTACTTAATTTAAAGTAGGTAACATATCATTCAAGGGCTCATCTAATTGGTCAAATGCCAAAAGAAGATGTATAGTCATGTTAATCTTTGATTTACACAGTGACATTATTAATTCAGCTGGAAAGCCAAATACCTCTGCACCACTGCAGCTCATTAATACGAAAAATTAGCAACATATCTCATCTAAAACTAACAGAAGCATGAGGTGCAGAGAAAAAATTCCAACTGATAGTTTGTCCAATGAAGCTCAATGAGCATAGAACTACTTCTGACAATTTAACCCGTAAAAGACAATTGGTATTCAACCAACACTTGAATGCCTGTTTTTCCATATAGGTCAAAGCCCATGTTTCCCTCTTAGTCAATTTATCCTCTCTGCATCATACACCACAACAAAGCAGCACTGATGCTGACATGTAAGACTAAATGCACCTGCGATCTTTGACCACTTGGAGAGAAGTTTGAAAAAAAAAAAAAGGTATTTTCCAGTGTTGGCACCACTTCACAAACAACAGTGTTTGTGCAACATGTATATACGCCTTGCAGAAATGCAGAGCCTGTAAAGACGAAAAATGATTTCATCTACCATAGCCTTTGTCAAAGCTGTGAAAGTCGAGAGACGTGATCAGATTTTCCTACGTAGGTGGTGTAAAAGACACACACACACACAAAGACAGACACAAAGTAAGATGATCGGCTGCTGGGTTGAGCTGATGTGCGCCTGGGCTGACATTTTCTCCAAGACTGCAGCTTCCTGCTCAAACCCACACACAGACCTGCCTTCAGACAAAGGGACAGAACAGTTGCTGGACACACCCACTTATTAATCAAGGTCTCACTTTTTTAGTTATAAAACAATAAAAAAACACACAAATCATTACTAATAAGGAGACCTTAACCACCATTTAAATGACTTTCTTTCCAACACCAGCCCCCCCTCCACTCCCCTCCTGTTTACACTTTGAAAAAAACCTGTGAGACAAGTCATTTTTACCTTCATCTACGCTGTAGTGTTTATTTTTTGTCAGAGTCTCAGTCTGACACCCTGAAGGCTGATAACACTTAGATAACTTCCCACTCTATATAAAGTCTACACAAACTAAATTAAACCAGTTTTTTTATACCCAAATACAGATCTCCAGTTAAAACACAAAAGTGAAACAAGTCTTTATCTAATGAACACCAATGAGATCTTGACAGCCAAACCAATATAGCTGCATATTTTAAGGTGTAAAAACACAATTCTACAGATGCAGCTTTTTTACAGTGCCTTGTATAAGTATTTAGAACTAGGGGTTTACCGATTGGTCAGCCGGCCAATCGATTTTCTTAACTGAGGAAGATCTTGATAGGCTGATACTTAGATGTGAAACCAATCTTTTCCACCAATCTGTTCTACAAGCTCTAAAAAAAAAACACCCACTGTTAATGCCTTTAACATATATTTGAGAGCAGTTATTTCAGAATATATTGTTTTGCAGGCAATGATTAATGCTTTTTAAGCAAGATAAGATTGAAATATCTTCTTTCTTGTGATCCTATAACAACTGACAGTGTCGGTTATAAAAATGAATCTGTGGGTCAAAATTGGAATCAGAATGTCAGGATCTATTAAGACAGGGAATCAGTGATTGGCACGTTTAGAACCAATTATAAAGAGAAAAGTCAATGTATTTATTTAAGGCTTTATTTGATAGATGAACACAGAGAAGTAAATTATTGTAGAGTGGAATTAAATTACAACTTTTCTGTTTTACAAAAAAGGTTTTGGGTGTTTTTATTCATGTATCACACGTTCACTGCTTCAAAAACCCATTCTTAGTATCTACTCTTTTTGTAATTTTATTCCATTAGAATGAAGTAATCTGAGACATGTTTAGAGATAATCTGATAAACCAGACTAAGGCCCCGTCCACATGAAGCCAAACTCTGGCCTAAACGCACAAATTTTTCACCAAACCAGCCTCTCATCCATAAGAAGCCGGCGTTTCGGGGGTCTGTAAACGATCTTTTTTTTTATTCAGCCTTCAGAGTGGGAAGATTTTGAAACGCCGTTTTCGCGTTTCCATCTTTAAGCTCTAACCACATTTTTTTTCTTACACGCATGCGTCATAGCGTCGCCTCTAAACACGCATGCGCGACACAGTATCACAACAACAATGGCGCCGTACTGTGTTGAATGGTTGCTGCTCATGCTACTCACCCTGCTGTCGGGCTTACAACAGAATCATCTTCTTCTGGAATATCTCCAGGAAGAACAGAGCAATATCGACGACATAGTTCAGCACCTGAATTTGACTGAACCACGAAAATGGACCCGCAGGGCAACCATGTATAAATATTAGTGCGCATGCCCAACGTTTCGTCGCCTATTTTTGCTTTGGCACCACAGCGCCACTTACAGGCCTGGCATACATTTTGCAGCGTTTTCATGCATTCGTGTGGACGCTCACATTTATTTTACGTCTCCGTCTTTACGACAAACGTTCTGGAAAATATTAGCGTTTCGTGTTCGTTTTGACTTCGTGTGGACGGGGCCTAAATGTCAGATTAAATGTGTAATTTAGTCTGGCCCCGATGATGAGACATCAGAAGATTGTTCATGGGAACAACCCGTTGTTTTTCAAACCATGTCTGTGCCTATTGGCCAACACTCTCAGCAATGAGCACAGCTGACTGTGATGTAGCAAGCGAGACAGAAAGCTGGTGGGGAGTTTAAATAAACAGCATGTTAGTAAAACGGCGAATACGTCCTTCTTAAAAATGAATGAGCGTAGAGCCTCTTCCTGCTCACGTTTATACGAAAACCCCAATACTACACCTTCCAAAACTGATTTCAAAGGTGAGTCAAACCAGAACTGTTCAATAGTTTTTGCCGTCTTCCTTGTTGTGCTTTCTCCAGCATTGCACAGCTTTGTCGTCCCATCCTTAAAACCCCGCTCGCTTTGCATCCAGAAATTCAAAACACATCTCTGCGTTGTGATTGGCCAGCCAGTTCTAGGGCCTGGAGCATTGATCGGGTCTAGTTTACTAGTCTAGTTTAGAGAATATTAGTGAACCAACAAAATTATAAAAAACAAAGAGAACCACAGCCCAGATCCACAATCTAAAAATAAGAAATCTGGAACAACAGCAAACCTACTAAGCAGCCAACAGGCCATTAATAACACTGACAGGGCTTCAGAAAACCTCAGGGATGAATTAGTCATAAGAAGCTCTGTTTCCCTCTAGCAATGCAGGAGAGACAGCTAACAGGTGGTAGAAGGTGATCAGGACCTGTGACATTGCAACTAAACTTTATGGTCTCATAACGATGCAAATATTACTAGTATCACAAAGTCTAGCAGTAGTTCAAATGCATGGAACACTTTACCGTTTTTTTCTTAAAAACTTTGGAAAAAAAACAAAGTACTTTGCCTTTTACATCACCCCTTTGTATTGATTTATGAAACAAAATCTCAGCAAAACATCAGAATTTGTAGTTTAGACCGTACACAATTTTAAATGTTATGGTAAAATCTTTACCAAGCATTGCACTAGAGCAGCATGATTCATTAGTAGTCTTGCAGAACTGTTTGTTAAGCTAAGAATTTGTTTTATGTTACTTTTTTATACCAATAAAAAGCCTACAAGACAAATGAAAAATGTCTCAACTTTTTAACATTAACTTATATGTAGTTAATGCAAGAAGTGCATTTTGCAGTTCCTAACTAAAACATAAGGAATATAGCTTTGTTTTAAATGTGTTCAAAACTTAATAATGCTTTCCAACGCATAGCATACAAACATAAGCTTTATTTCAAAATGTACATAAACCATTACGCAATAAATGAGAAAAACATCCAGTGCACTTTACACTCATTTGTTTTTTTAAAAGGAATCTGTTTTGTTTATAAACACTTGCGCCATATAATGCTCGCATTTCAAATGAAATCCATTATTTACGGTGTACTATGTAAGACATAAAAGCATTCAGTCTTCTGTTTGAATATTTTTTGTATGCATGTGTGTCTGCACTCTAGTTCTCTTATGGGAAAATCTCCAGGTGGCCCCTAAACCAAAAAGTCAACCTCATGATCTCGAAACGCAGGCAGCAGTAAAACCAGCACAATGGTTAACTGATCCATATTCCAATCGCTGCAGCACACCTGCAAACAAAGCCAACCCTTATTTCCCCTCGCTCAAGAGTTCATGCAGGCTAGAAAAAATGTCATAAGAGTTGCTTTAGTTTCTCTTGCTATGATCAAACTTATTGCAGTCCTAGAAAAAATGTAAAAAAAAAAAAAAAAAAAATCATCAGGCATCCAAAGAACACGAAGCTAAGATTCAACTTTTGAAACGTTGAAGAAAAGCTGGCAAAAGAAAATACTGAAAAATATCTAAAAAGTCTTAAAAAATTAGTGGCTACAAAAAGTTTGAGGAGAAAAAAGAACTCAGCTGCCAGTATTTTTAACATTCTTCATCCATATGTTAATACAATTCCATAAAATAGAAATCAATGATACAGCTTTGTCTTGCAGTGATCAGGTGACATATTTCATCCTCTTGGTCCCGAATGTTTAACTCCAGCTGCTCTGATTAGGCGATATTCTAAAAAAGCTCATGGAAGCAACCCTTCCACGTCTTCTTTAGCTCATTTTTTTTCTCCAACTAAAAAACTGTTTATTAATACAGAAAATGAAAACGAATCATACGCATTAAAAAACAGGATGCTGTAGCACCACCTGAAGTCTTTCCGTGAGTTTATCGTGTAAAAGCTTTGCTTTGATTTGCTCGAACAATATCATCGGGTGAAGGAGAATCAAAACGGAAAGGTACAACAGGAAAAAGTGGCGGAAATGGCTCTTTGGATTTGTTTTGTGGTTTAAGAAGGAAGGGCTGATAACTAGGTTTTGTCTTCTGCCCTTGTGTTTTTCCTTTCAGTAACTTTCTCAACCTCCTACGTTGTCTGTGGCTTTGAAATGACAAAGTGATCGCAAAGACTGAAGGTTTGGCAAAAACAGACAAATCTTGCCCAGAGCCAAGAGGAGTTGGAGACGATGGTGAGGGCAGGTCGCCATGGAGCTGATGAGGGCTCATTCCGGTCGCCTGGTCCATAAGCGTGCTCAGATCAATAGCCTGAACCGGCCTAGATGGCCTAAACACCTTCTGGGGTGGTTTGTGGTCAGGTGTGAGCTTAGTTCTACCCTCTTTAGTGCTTTTTGCCAACACATCAGCCCTCACTGGTTTTGCTGGTGACACAAGGGAGCTGAGGGTGCCTCGTGACCCATTTGAGGTGGTTGAGGTTTCACCTTTATGTTCAGATACTAAAAGCGACAAAGAAGGCAGCTCAGAGAGGCCAGGTGGTTGTTTGAGTGTGTTTGCTTGAGATGCAGTGCTGACGGGCAGGAAAGAAGTGTAGGCACTGTTGGTTTGATGCCGCTGGGCTAGATCTGACAATGTGACGGTCCCGGCAAGCGGAGAAGGGGACGACTGTGAGAGCAAAGGTCTTCCATTTATTTGAGATTCAGAATGAATCCTCCTTATATGATGTTGTGAAGCAAGGTCAGATAGAGAGAGCGTAGAATTCCCCTGACAGCCTAAGGAGGATAAGCCACCCCCCGAAGTCAGTAGTGAGGTATTTAGATTTGGACTGCGGTTTGAGTGTTCTTGGATTAACTCAGCCAATGACGGGCCTCCTTTAGGATCTGCAACTGAGAGCTGACCGGTTTTCAGGACGGAAGTAAGGCTTCCAAAGCCAGGGGGAGGAGTTAGAGTGGAGCTTGTCGGAATATTATTAGAAGTTTTTAATGACAGATTACTGAGTGAAGCAGAAAGAATTGAGGGAGTTGATGTTTGTTGTGCTGAAGTCATCGGTAAAGACGCCAGCGTTCCAAGTGATAAATGATTAGCTGCAGCTGACAATGGCGAAATGGATGATAATAAAGTGTTTGAGGAGTAAGCATCCAACCCTCTCCGTGTATCATCGACTGATTTATTCTTCCGCTCATGCTCAGACATGAGTTGAGCCAAACTGGTGCCACAGCTGATGCCCTGACGATCGTTTTCAGCGCTAACATTTTGCTTGCTGCAGCTGTCCTTTATCGTCTCAGGTTTATGTTGCAGTAAAAGGCTCTGTATGTTGAGTGTGCTCAGCTGGATAGGTGTATGTGCCTTGGATATGTTTTCTGTGTGAAATATTTGGGCTCCTTACCTTACAAAAGCCAAGTAGAGATGTCAAACAAGAGGGACCAGGAAGCAGAAGTCAGATGAATCCAACCATCAATACGAAAGAGGAAAACAAGAAGAAGGCACTTTGTTAATCAATTGCATGATTTAAATGGATCATTACCTAAACCAAAGACAAACTAATAACAAAAATTACCAAAAATCTATTTTCAATGCAACTAAATACACTTTATACAATAAAAAATATTTTTACATGTTGATGCAGTTTAAAATAAAGAAAACAAGAGATCAACTGTTGGTCAGAAACTGGCCTTTTAGCTTGATCCAATCCAATCTATCTCCAGTACAAGTAAAGCTTAAAAAACATTAGAATATGACCAGATTTTCTCACTTATTACTTAAAATGAAACTGAAATATTAGATCCATATTAATTACACCCATATTTATATGTTTTCAAGCATTGACTCCCAGTAGTTTTGATGGTTATGACTCACTGATAATGAAAACCAAAAGTTCAGTCAGAAAATGTTAAATATTATATCAAAATGAATTAATTCAAAACACTAAAATTTTCCTGAGGCTCTAAATTTTCTCTGAATCTGGGTCAGTAAGCTACGCACCATGGAGGAAGAATGCTGACTTGACAGATTTCCTCCACATCCTCCACAGAGAGGGTTAGCCACAAAGAGCTATTGCTTATAAGCCAGATTTCTGTATCTGACCATATTTAATGAAAGTTAATTAGAAGGAAAAAGTGTGATAGGAAAAAGTTCACCAGTAACAGGAATAATTGAAGCCTTACGAGGATTGTGTAGCTAAATCCTTTCAAACATTTGGGGGTCTTTCAAAAGGAGAGCACTGAGGTTGAAGTCAGTGAATTAAAAGCTTTATGTACAAAAAAACCAAATCGTTCAATTGAGCTACAAATGGTGAACCAGTGCAAAGACATCACCATAGCTCAGACAGAAGTAAATATCGATGCTATTTGTAAACAAACGTTCCAGAGTCTCAAAGAAGCAGGAGAGGCACAGAAATCTATATGTTTCCACAATGGCTAATGGTTTAGGGATCTGCGTTATCTGTTTGGGGGCTGGTCCACTGGGTTTTTAACACCACAGTTTACACAATTAACCAGAAACTATTAGAGCTCTTCACAATTCCTTCTGCTAAAAAGCTTTATAGAGATGTTGATTTTATTTACTAGTCAGACTTTGGTGCCTGCCCAAACTAGCAGAGATACAAATAACCACAGTCCTGAGAACATGGAGGTACTGTGGTTTATTGATCAGGAAAATCTCTCTGTTTTCAAACCACCCTGGGCTCCCATGGTACTTCAGCAGAACCACGTGCTGATTAACTGCATGTTACTCTTCATTGATGCTGTAATTCATGCAAAACGAGCCCTTAAAGGAGAATTCCGGTTTTTAACACTTTTAGCCCATTTTCTGTAGTGTCCAGGATGAAATCGAATGATCGACACCAACATTTTGACAATTGGTCCTGTCTCTGCTTTTTGGCTCATGCAGAATCACCCCCTGGCTGCTTCAGAAAGGCTTCCATAGTGCATGTCCGATAATGTCCTTAAAACAACCTTAAACGTTCTTTTTTTTAAATATGCTACTCACCGGGTCGTCAGCGCTGTTCAATGACGTTCCAAAAAAAGTTTCGTAAAGAAAAAACGTTCCTGTAGTGTTTTATTTAGAATTTTGTAAATCCCATTGAGTTCTGTTGGAATAGTCAATATTCCCCTGCCACCGGAAACGGAAATGGAGCCTGTTTACACAGTTGTAGTCTTTTCGCTTCACTCTGTGTACTCCGACGTCGAGAATCAAGAATCCACCTTTCGTATTCCATTTTCAGAGTTTTTTAAAGTGTTTAACAGAGACGTTAGCACCTCGACGTCGGAGTACACAGAGTGAAGCGAAAAGACTACAACTGTGTAAACAGGCTCCATTTCCGTTTCCGGTGGCAGGGGAATATTGACTATTCCAACAGAACTCAATGGGATTTACAAAATGCTAAATAAAACACTACAGGAACGTTTTTTCTTTACGAAACTTTTTTTGGAACGTCATTGAACAGCGCTGACGACCCGGTGAGTAGCATATTTTAAAAAAAGAACGTTTAAGGTTGTTTTAAGGACATTATCGGACATGCACAATGGAAGCCTTTCTGAAGCAGCCAGGGGGGGATTCTGCATGAGCCAAAAAGCAGAGACAGGACCAATTGTCAAAATTTTGGTGTCGATCATTCGATTTCATCCTGGACACTACAGAAAATGGGCTAAAAGTGTTAAAAACCGGAATTCTCCTTTAATGTTGGGTCCATAGAAATGAACATAATTTGGAGAAAGCAAAGATTAAATATCTTTTGTAAATTATCTTAAGTTCTGTTCAAATTCTGACCCCCCCACCACCTGTATAAGCCATAAAGTTACAAGCAATAAACCTATTTCATTATACATCTATGACATGTGAGTTTCCCTTTCTGAAATAAGGAATAAAGATTTTTAATTGTGTCACAAATTTCTTAACCTCTGGAGCTGTACTGGTTAATTAGTACATCATAAATAAGCACCACCATACCAGTTAAAACATGCTCTCTTGGGAGATGCGATTGTAGGGAGAAACAAATGTAAGTATTTTCTGTAGCTTTTTTAAAAGGACATTTTTTCCTGCAGTTTTTTTCTTATCAGCCCATAAACCTGCGTGAACAGAATTGAACAGGTAATAATCATGTCGATCCTTTAACATTTCATATTCCTGTGAATCTTAACTTTCCAGCTATAAATAGCAGCAATCAGTAAAGGGACAAGCTGACCCACCAAAAAATGCTAAATATGTATAAGCAAAGATGCCCTGTTTTATCCTCGAACATTCTGGATAATTATGAGCTAATCATAAACATACAATTCAAACAGAAGTTTAAAACGTCAACTTTTACTAATTTTGTCTTTGTGAAAATGTATTTTTAAGCACAGATCAGCAAAAACAGATTTTCAGATTTTATTCCAGTACCGATGTACCTTTCTCAGGCACGGCGTCTTGTTTATTTCTCTGTGGAAGAGGCATCCTTTCCTGAACAACTCGGCCAACTGCCGGCAGATCTTCAGCTGCACTTCTGGTATCCGGGGCTGTTTTAGTGTCTTCACACAGCACAGCGTCCAGTGCCTTCTGTGGGTCAAATCCATACTTCATGGCAGCCTGGGTCAGGACGGAGTCTGGCACTGCATCTCCCAGTACTTCCCGCATGTGGTCCAGACAGGAGAACAGCTTTGCTAAAAAGGAACAGACACAAGACTGACTGAAGCCCAATGAAGAAAAAAAAACTATTGAATACAAAGATTAGTAGAAAATTACAAGTACCTTGATCAAGAGGGTCAATGTTGAGGTCAACACAAGGGGACATTGGAACATCCTCATCTTCACATTCTTCCTCCTCTAAAGGCTCCTCCTTTGGTGCTTGAAGCTCTCGGCGTGAGTAGATGAACTGATTTGCTAGAGAGAGGAGGTTTATTTGCTTAAAGGCTGATCTATTTTTATTCATTTTTAAATTGCACTGATCACAAAGCTGTTATGAACAATAATAATTTTTCAATAATTATGTGCAATAATTTCTCCACTCTTACCAAATTCCAACCCAGGAGGAGGAATTTTCTGCACACTCAGTAATGGGATGAACTTACCTTTATACTATTGCCAGTAAACGACATTACATAAGCAATTGAATTTTACTGTTACTATAGACAGAAGCAAATTAAGTGTGTGACTGAATATAAATCAGCCTGAAAATTTGTATAATATCTTTATACAATTGTGACAAATGTCATCATGTTTTATGTAAAAGGCCTTCATTAAATAACCAATAAAAATACATGTCAGAATTCTTCTAAAAGTGACAAAGGACATATTCAACAATACCATTGTACTCGCCGTCTCTGATCAATGACTATTTCAGTCTTTAAACTAGGGTTGTCACGATACTAAACTTTTCAACTCGATACCGATACTAAGGAAAATATTCGATACTCGATACCATTTTCGATACCACAAGGATAAAATTTCAACAGAAATATTTTGATTAATAATTAAAATACAATAAATAAATAAATACAATAAACAATAAGAACAACATTTTGAGGTCTTTTGCAGTGCACAGTATTTAGCAAGCTTGATAAAAAACTTACAAAATTAAAATTAAGTTTTCCTTACTTGGCTATGCTTTGCACACATAACAATGACACTAGCCAAACCGGTTAAGAAACAAAAATAATTCTCAGCAGCTGCAACTGTTACAAAAAAAGTCTGAAACTGAAAAGTGCACAGAATTATTCAATCACACAGTGTTCAGAAAGTACATTTTCCTCTATTCTGCACTTTAGATGAATGACTGTTTAGGTGCGACTGGTACTCGATACTTTTGAAAATGAGTATTGTATCCGGATACAACATTTCAGTATCGATACTTTTTTGAGTATCGATACTTTTGACAACCCTACTTTAAACCAAATTTTATCTCCCGCTTTTTTTTTGCCACAGCTATTTTGTTGAAAAGTGCCATACCAATAAACTTGCCTTGCCTTAATCTGAGGTTTCAGAATTGGTAACTTCAGATACCAATATTTATTTTTATGTGTTTTTTTATACGCCTATTTCAACGGTACATCTGTACTGTACAGAAACATCTGGAGGGACAGGTAGGAGTAATTTAAGAATTTTTTTAGAAGAATTTTTTTTTGATTAGCCCATGGATCTTCATCACTATGTAAATTAGGATACATGGAATAAAACAGTGCTTCAACTAAAAAAAAAAAAAAACATTTATTGCACAATTTAAATACCCTGAAAATGCCCAAAACATATTAAGAACATTCACTGTAATGCACAGAAAAGTCACTTCAGAAGTTCTGGATAAATGTTGTTTTGAACACAAATTGTACATCTGTGTTGTTTTTTTCAACAATTGTCATATTTTTATAGTTTTTGTGCTCTAGTTAGTGATACCTCGGTTACTAAATTAGTTTGTGATTGTTTCAATAATCAATAAATCCAATTTATTATTTCAGCCCTATGGTAATATGCACATTAATACAAATGTTAGAGCATTTTTTTGCCTCTCAGGTTTAAAGTCGTAGGGAAATGGTCTTTCCAACGGTTGCATTTCAGAATTCTACCAAGTGGTGCCCGACTTTACAGGAGTGAATAAAGTGAATGTACATGGTTGTTTATCAAGGGGGCGAGATTGATGTGGTGGAAGGTTCGAAAGCAAGTTTGGTTGTGGTTGGTGTCTAGGAAGCATCTTGCTAACCAGTTAGCAACTTAGCGCTAGAAGGTTCCCAATGGGAAATTACATTACACTAAATTGTTGACTTAGAAACAACACTTTTAAGAAACGCCATGGACACCAGAAATATGCAAGAGGAGGAGAGTTTTGTGCCTGAGGTCGCGGATGAGTCTCCTCCATCATAATTTTTTTTATTTAGAGGAGGAAAGCAGGGACTAAGTTGTTGTGGACGAGGACGCCAGGGCAGCAGAAGCTTGGTTTGGTGTAGAAGGCTTACAGCCGTACATGTTTGAGCCCTTGCCTCGAAACGCTACCAGTTCTATTAGCTCTACGCCTGCTGAAGACACAGATGTCCATCCCCGTGAACACTGGGACGTAACTCAATGGTAAAGTCTATGATTATTTCTTAGTTCAACCGTTGCGTATATTCGCTGCAACATATGAATCAAGATGCTATGAACGAAAAAATTTGATTAACAGATGACCGTTGATATATGACTGGCCGAATTTAGGTGTGCAAGCTGAAAGAAATGAAAAAAACACAGATTTTAAGAGAGGATTTTTTTTTTGTAAATAGAAGTTTTCTAACTTTTGGGACAATATTGTCTGATGAAGACATATATATATATATATATATATATATATATATATATATATATATATATATATATATATATATATATATATATAATATAAAACTTTTGTATTCAACATAAAAAAAACATTTCTGTGTGTTAATATGCTCTACCCTTGTCCTCTTGTGGACATTCTGGAAAAACTCTTTTTTAAGGAACCTTTTCAGATCCAATTTTTTATTGATTCATCAAAAAATGAATCAACAGATTAATAATCATTAGTTGCAGCCCTAATCATCATACATTTTATTGTATATCTCTGTGGGTTTTCTTAGAACTTTAATGTTTGTGTTCAAGATCAGTACCATCTTAAACATAAAATAAATATCTTTTGGAAAGTTTTAGCATAGTAAAAAGGTACCAACTATTTTTTCTGCACTCAACTGTGTTACTTAAACTGAGAAGCTGGCGTACAATACAAATATAGCCAGCCAAACTGAGGAACAATGGATGCTAATGATTATAGACAACTAACCTGTTGCAGGGGAAATACAGTAGTCATCCTCCACAGACTGACCATACATGTCATCATCCTCGAAATCTAGTCAGAAAAACAAAACAAAAAATGAGGTTAAACCTGTGCCTATTTAACTTGTTTAATCAAAAAGAAAAATAGTTGTTTATAGGCTAAAGCTGTTGTCCTTCTTGACAGCTGTCACTTTGCTTTGTCAGCAATTCTGAGAAATACACAACAAACTATAATCTGGGATTTATGTTGTTTATTCTTGTAAACCGTGATGACCAACTACCGATTTCAGCCAATATGTACAGAGGATCTATCAGCTAAAAACTAACGTATACGATATAATAGGGATATCAGGTCTTCAGACAATATGATAAACACTTAGCAGCTGCTAGCAATGTTTTTTTATTGCTCCAAGCCTGATAGCAGCTGTTTTCTTCCTATATATTAATTGTAATTAATATCTGCAAACTGGTAGAAGGGTAAAATGAAGCTGGACTGCGTTTGTTGCAGAGTGACAAAACAGCAACATTATTGTTAGCACTGCATAAACTAGCCTTAGCCTTTAGCAACGCGATAGTAAACAACGGTGTTTAGCTTAGCAGCTAGTCTGCTTGGCACTTTAAGGCCTGGCTTTTAGGTTTAAACAGGAATCAACTCCACGTGAAAGCTATCTACCTTCGTCGTAGTTGTAACCTCGAACATTTCTATGGCGAGACATTTTGCCTGTTAGTCCTCCCTATCTCTCCCGGAGTAAAAGTTGTTCAGCTCGCAGACATGTGCATCACCACCCCGGCTGCCATGGAGGTAGACTCTGCGCTGCCTGCAGAAAAGATGGCTTCATTTTGCAACTCTGAAAATAAATATATTTTATTTAAATCTCTTTTTTAACAAAATCACGCAATTCTCTCGGCAGCTAAGAGATTTTATGTTATTCCAAAAAAGTATATTTTTTAATATTTTTTTTATACTGACGCAACTTCCGGTTACATCAACGTAATCAGGAATCCGTTTTTTTTTAATCAAAATAGCTCTTAAAAAAGCTTCTATAAATTACACGACTTCAGTCAGTCTGTTTTATATATATACATATATATGTATATATATATATATATATATATATATATATATATATATATATATATATATATTAGTGCTGTCAATCGATTAAATTTTTTAATCGCGATTAATCGCATCAATGCCTGAGTTAAAGCTACAGTGTGTAATTTTCAGCGACATCTAGCGGTCAGACTGCAGACTGCAGCAACATGAACGTCTCCCCCCCAACAGTACGGTGAGCGTTACGGGACAAAATGTCTTCCACGACGTCCGCATCACCTACCTTCTCAAGTGATGAGGTTTGTTTACATAGATAATTTTACAGATAGTATTTCATTAGTCTGTGTAGGGTATAGATTTCATGTAGACTTAAGATAATAAATATACCCGTTATTTTTTCTACGTCGTTGTGACGTTTTGGTGAGCTGCTTTGCATGGTGATATAAACAGACGAAGTAATTGTAGTCATTAGTTTAACAGCGAGATTGTGTTCGCTGGAAGAATATATATTCCCCGTTTACAGAGTCCAAGTCTTGTTTGTGGCACGGGGGTTACAAGGCAAGGAAGAGGGAAAGGAAGAGGGCAGAGAGGCCGGGGTGAGCGTGCAGCTGGGGCCAGGCGAGAGAGGGGAGCCAGCGGGGTGAGAGCAGAGGAGGAAAGGCTTGAAGATCTCCAAAGGAGCTGGAGAGAAGTAACCGAGGTATATATCCAGAAAATTATTTTACAGAAAATTACTGAATCATTACCTGTGAAACGTCAGGGACGTTGCTGAATAAGTATACTGGAGAGTAACAGCATCATCACGCAGCATGTTATTGTTTTAGACAGGTCTGAGCATCCTGTACTCCAAAAACTGCAGTGATATTAGACAATTGTGTGTATAGGATTAATTACCTGTCCAAGAGAAAACTGGCAACTTGAGCGTCACTTTGAAAACCTTTTTCCTCCATCAGTGACTTCCATCGTGGAAATGCCGTGCCAATGTTGATCCGTGTTTTTTGCCGTTTCTTGTCACGCTTGCGTTTATTCTCGTCGTGTTTCCGCTTCTTAGATGACGGGGGTTCGGTGTCCGCCGCTTTTCGTTGTGATACAGAGTAGGCATGATCCTCCATTCGTCTGATGTTTGGCCACACAGTGCCAAACAGTTTGCAAAGTCACTCACGCCTGCCGCCTTGTTCACCTTTCTTGTTACCGAGGCGCAGTATACCTGCTTCTTCTTCTTCTTTGGTTTCAGGCAGACTAAACGCTTCTCAGGCATAATACTGCCATCTACTGTTCAGTACCGTCTCAGTTCATCTCTCTCAACTTGCCGTAGTTATTTTCGAGCGTCATGGGAGATCTCGCAATCGCTAGTTTGTTGCCTCTGCGCTGCCGTAGCGCAAAGATGTCAGCCTCCATGGCTGCGAGACCCGCTCCTATGTAATTATAAATAACGAATTCTAAGGCAACGCAAATATTATGGTTAAAAGGCTGAGCTCATAGGTGATGATAAATAACATAGTTATGTATAATATATTAAATTTCTGAATTTATATGACTGTAATTATTACACACTGTAGCTTTAACTCGCGATTAATCGCATTTTAATTGCACATTTTTTTCCTGATTGAAAATCATTTAAATACTCTCGATGACATACAAAAAAATACATACAGGCTAGGTTTGTGCCAATGTTCTTTTTTTAAAATGAAAACAGGTCACAGATACTGATTTATGCCATAGAAACATATGGCAAGAAGATGGGGAGGCATGTAGCAAAAAATAACAAATATGTAGCCAAAAAAAGGCCCTGAAAACAGGCTGATGTAAAAGACAGTCTTTACAGTTAATACAGTCTTTTGAACAAAGACAAGCATTTTACCCTACTGCTATAAAATTTAGTAGAGTTAACATTAGATGTTAATTAACCAAGGTAATAATGAACAATTTTCAATCAATACATCAAAATCAATAGACCGACATCACTAGATGAAGGTAGTCTATGCTCTAGAAAGTTACCTTTCAGCCTCTTAACAAAAATGAGAACACACACACACCCACTCACCCACACACAGACACACCCACCCACACACACACACACACACACACACACACACACACACACACACACGATACCGACCTGTGGCGTACACAGACGGCAAGAGTGCTGCTACGAGATTCCATTTCACCTCAGTAATCAGTTTTCTCAGCGTATTTCAGGTTGCTACTAGTTACCAGACACTCAACTTGTTTGTTGGTGGTGGGGCTTAAAGAAAAGGCACTAGCGCTACCCAGTGTATGAGCGTCTTTTTCCCTTGAGGAGCTCAGCTCTTGAAGCCTATGAGAAATGCATACACTGGGGGGAAATAGCCCCGCCTTCCCGCAGGCTGCAGCGGGATGTACTTGGAAAATTGTACCATAAAACCACATAGCGTTAATCTCACGTTAAAAAAAATTATCGCCGTTAAAATGGCCTCGCGTTAACGCGTTAATAACGCGATAATTTTGACAGCACTAATATATATATATATATATATATATATATATATATATATATATATATATATATATATATATATATATATATATATATATATATATATATATATATATATATATATATATATATATATATATATATATATATATATATATATATATATAATGTCATGATAAAATATATATATATATATATATAATGTCATGATAAAATTTCATATATTTTAGATTCATTGCACACTAACTGAAATATTTCAGGTCTTTTATTGTCTTAATACAGATGATTTTGGCATACAGCTCATGAAAACCCACAATTCCTATCTAAAAAAAAGTTTGCATATTTCCTCCAACCAATAAAAGAAAAGAGTTCTTAATACAAAAAAGTCAACCTTCAAATAATTATGTACTGTCATGCATTCAATATTTGGTCGGGAATCCTTTTGCAGAAATGACAGCTTCAGTGTGGCGTGGCATGGAGGCAATCGGCCTGTGGCTCTGCGGAGGTGTTATGGAGGCCCAGGATGCTTCTTTAGCTCATCCAGAGTGTTGGATCTTGCATCTCTCAACTTTCTCTTCATAATATCCCACAGATTCTCTATGGGGTTCATGTCAGGAGAGTTGGCAGGCCAATTGAGCACAGTGATACCATGGTCAGTAAACCATTTACCAGTGGTTTTGGCACTGTGAGCAGGTGCCAGGTCGTGCTGAAAAATAAAATCTTCATCTCCATAAAGCTTTTCAGCAGATGGAATCATGAAGTGCTCCAAAATCTCCTGATAGCTTGCTGCATTGACCCTGCCCTTGATAAAACACAGTGGACCAACACCAACAGCTGACATGCCACCCCAGACCATCACTGACTGTAGGAACTTGATACTGGACTTCTGGCATTTTGGTATTTAATTCTCCTCAGTCTTCCTCCAGACTCTGGCACCTTGATTTCCAAATTATATGCAAACTTGAGCAACAGTCCAGTGCTGCTTCTCTGTAGCCCAGGTCAGGTGCCTCTGCCGCTGTGTCTGGTTTAAAAGTGGCTTGACCTGGGGAATGCGGCACCTGTAGCCCATTTCCTGCACACGCCTGTGCACGGTGGCTGTGGATGTTTCTCCTCCAGACTAAGTCCACTGCTTCCGCAGGTCCCCTAAGGTCTGGAATCGGCCCTTTTCCACAATCTTCCTCAGGGTCCGGTCACTTCTTCTCGTTGTGCAGCGTTTTCTGCCGCATTTTTTTCCTTCCAACAGACTTCCAACTGAGGTGCCTTGATACAGCACTCTGGGAACAGCCTATTCATTCAGAAATATCTTTCTGTGTCATACTCTCTTGCTTGAGGGTGTCAATGATGGCCTTCTGGACAGCAGTCAGGTCGGCAGTCTTACCTATGATTGGGGTTTTGAGTGATGAACCAGGCTGGGAGTTGTAAAGGCCTCAGGAGTCTTTTGTAGGAGTTTAGAGTAAATTTTTGATTCAGATGATTAGGTGCATAGCTCGTTTAGGGACCCTTTTCATGATATGCTAATTTTGTGAGATAGGAATTTTGGGTTTTCATGAGCTGTATGCCAAAATCATCTGTATTAAGACAATAAATTACCTGAAATATTTCAGTTAGTGTGCAATGAATCAGAGTAAACAGTTACTCAAATTAATTGTGATTAATCGATTATTGAATAAATCTTTATCTAATTTAGCAATCACTCAATCATTTACTTGAGTATAAAGACTCTAAAACATGCCTTTAGCTGACATAGCAATCCACTCAGAGCAGCAATTATACAAAATTGTGAAAGAAATATAGTTTTCATTTAAGATAAAAAAGATAATAACTTTTTCTCCTTTCAGTTTGCTCTATCAAGAGCTGAAAGTAAAAAAAGTTTTAGTTTCACTTGGTTTAATTCTGAATAGAATCTTTTTTAAGGAAGTTTTCACTGTCCGATTATTAGCCAATTAATGAAGAAAATAATCAACAGATTAGTTGATTATCAAAATAATCACTAGTTGCAGAGAGAGAGAGAGAGAGAGAGAGAAGGAGAGAGAAATATATAGATACTGCTGAAAAAATAAATGACACATCTTAGATCTAAATAAATAAAATATTCTTATTAAATAATTTGTTCTGTACAAAGTTGAGTGCTCACAGAAAAATCACACAAAAAATAATCAATGGAAATTAAATGTATTAATTCATAGCACGTCATGTCAAGGCACTTTACAGAGACAATTAAAACAGATCATACAGTTAGATTGGTTCAAAACTAACTGTCAACCAGCTCCCGAGGCGACCCCGTCTGGGTAAGACACAGCCAGTCAGGGAGGCTCTGAGCCAGCTCCCATGTAAGAAGGTGAAAGAGAGCACATACAGGTAATCACAGGAAGAAAAACAGGACTACACTGGACTAATCCAACTTTGATGTAATGTCCTTAAACCATGTCAAAACGAGGCTCAGTATTCTGTGTGGCCTCCACGTGCCTGTATGACCTCCCTGCAATGCCTGGGCAAGCTCCTGATGAGGCATGGCATGGTCTTCAAATGCCAGAGAACACCATGTTGGGCTGTGAACACACCCCCCATCTGTGGACGTCGGGCCTTCATGCCATCAACATAGAAAAGTGCATTTGTCTACACAAACGGTTAGAAACCATAGGATTGGTTTCTAACCGTTTGTGTAGACAAATGCACTTTCATAGCAATAGTCACTATTTTAGCAAAAACAGAATCAATTGCGGTATCAACAGTTGAGTCCTCCAGCGTAGCCATGTTTGTAATGCTCTAGCAAGGCCCCTCTGACTGTTGTCATTCCTACATCTCCCGCCCCAAAAAACAATTCTGGGATGTCATTATAAAGCAATGTTGCTCACTAAGTGGACAGTTTGATTCAATAAAAGTTATTGAATCAAAAGTTATATTGCATACCTTCTAAATGAAGGTATGCCATTTTTCACAGATATATTTTTCTAATAACACCCTTCTTGTCAGTGTCAGACAGCTAAACATTTTCCTATCACCCACCCTTGCTGATAATTTATTCAGTTCCTCCAGTTTCCATTAGCCCACTGACTGATTCTCTGATTATTGCTCTCCTTTCCCTGCTTGTCAGCTTAGGAGGAGAGCTATGTCTTGATCTTTTTTACCATTGTCTCCTACTCTTTTTTTGTTTGTTTACAGGTCTTGATCACAAGTGGACTCATTTGCCAATTTAGTGAGTTCTGAAGACATGATCTTGCACTGGATTTCCTTTAAGGGCAACCTATTAAAAGGGATATTAATGCGCTCCACTTTTCATATTTTATTTGTAGGATCTACTGTAATATAATGCCCTACTTTGTGCTGGTCTCTCTAAATCCTAATAAAATACATTGAAAATAAAATACATTGAAAATAATATTGTAACACCATAAAATGCGAGAAACTGCAATCTGGAAGAGTATTTTTGCAGGGCACTAGAAATGCTGTCAGTTCAAGAGGTCATGAGCAGAGTGCAGAAACAAGTTGAGAAACACCACCTGCATGCAACACTCTTTTGAGCCACTACGATTTTGGGGTTTGAATGTCTCAACCATTTTGTCAAAGGTTATGCCCTCTGGTAAGGGACCAACCCTTGAGAGCTTTCTACAACAAACAACCCAGAGTGACATAATTTTTCATAAATATCTTTACATCACAAGAACCATAAATTACATCATTTTATGGTCAGCTTACCATGGGTTGATATTTTTAGATGTCTGTAATGCATTTTGTTTTGCTTTTTTCACCATATTCTACAACCTGTAAGTTACAGCCACAATTCATTTAACAGGTGGCTTTGTAATTGGAGAAATTGCATTGTATTCACCTACATTAGCTCATATGTGGGGATAAATCAGAAGATGAGTAAAAAGTCAGAGAATAACATGATACGATCAGCGCTGCAGGTGAGATACACTCCATCCGCACCATGTCATGTAATATGAGGCTTGGCGTGTCTCCCTAAACTAAAAATAGAGCACAGATAAAATAAAGAAGCTTTTACTTAGGTAATCGCAAATAACTTTGCAATGTATGGCTTATATTTCAAGCTTTACAAAGGGCCTATTTAATTGACTGAGGTCATCAAGATCCAAATATTATGGGGGGGTGTCCTCCATATAAACAGAAGCTGTTGGCAGAGATGTTTACTATTTGTTATGCACAGTTCACCTTTGGTTAGCGAACATGTGCGCGTGCATGTGTACCCTCTGGGTGGGTGGAGGTTTCCCCTCTCAAAATTCCACTTCCTGTGCTTTTGAAGTTGCACATCTACATGTGAAAAAAAACAACTGCTCTTGCACATATGGAGCACATGCGTACAAATAATAAAGTCTTGCGTGTTTTACAGGGTCACACAGGTGACAGGAGGGAACTCTTCTTTGTGCATAAGCAAAATGTTTCTGGGGCACTTTAAAACACCAAATGTGTGACAGAAAACCTGATAGGATATGGAACATCTTTCCTCAGAGGAAAGACATAAAAGAAGTTGTTTGTAGCTTTAATCTATATCTATAATTGTGGTAATAAGCATAAAAACAGTAAACACAACCTTAAAAAAGAGAATTATGCATGAACCCATGTGATTTCTATGACTACGCACCACCCTCCACCCCCCACCCCTGAGTCTCGAGGTACATTGATGAAAACAGGCTATGATTTTGTAAGCCCTGTGCTGCAAGGAGGCAGAGGTGTGATTTTTCACACCGGCGTGCATCTGAACATTTGTTTCCCTTTGAACAGTGTTAACTCTATCTGGTCAAATCTGTGCTGCAGAGGTAGCCACATAGTTGCGGGAAACCCGTATCAATGAATCAGTGGTAGGAGAAGATAGATTACTGTGAGAAGTAATGATGCAATGATGAACTGGATTAGTAAACAGATGGAACAACAGGTTGCTAAAAGAATGAGGGGATCAGTGGAATATACTAGTGCATTGTTTAAGAGTTTATATTTTTTCTAAACTGGCTGCTAATGCTGTAATCCTAGCATTTTGTTTTCTGGTCATTTTTTTAGGGGTAGGGATATTATTAACAAAATTTAGTGAAAGCAGAAGAAGGCAAATCCATTAACAACAACATGTAAATTTGGACACGCATTAGTGCTGTTGAACTAGCTGTGGACAAAGCTACTGTGCAGGCGGTGGCTTAGGGGTTAAGTCTATCTAAAGAGCTGGCACTGGATATGAGATAATGTTTTACATAATTTGCCAGAGCCAGCAGGCATTATGGTAAGTCTTGGACAGGAACTCACCCCAAGGAACATGCAAAACATGCACCACTGGTAGTCAGCTTGTAAGAGCTAAAGTCAATAAAATAAAAAGATCACAAATGCCATGCTTATCCTTCTTTTTAAATTTTGTTGCGTTACTACAACTAACTTTAATTTATTGTAGAAGGATTTATGTCATGGACTATTTTTTCATATCTGTAGGGAAATAATTTCTGATTTTCAGCATTAAAAAACAAAAGCTTTTCTTTGTAGACTTTACCAGGTACTGTAGGTAAGGAATCAAATTGCTAAGAAATGAAAAACAGGGTTAGTTACAAAACAATACTTGAAGATTTGTAAATAAAGATGTGCTCTATCTAATTGGTTTTTGAAAAATGGAAATAGATATGACACAACTGTAGCACTGCCAAGAAAAAGCTGCCCAACAGATCAGGGTAGTAGAGTAATAATAAGAAAAGAAGCCATAGTGACTTTTGGGAAGCTCAGTTGGGATCATCTGTTGGAAGAACATTTCCTAGTCATGGATTTCACAGGTCAGATCTGAGAGACCCGTAAGAATAGATCATAAGAAGTATTATTTGCAGTTTTGCATAAGACCATGTACAGGACACAGCAAACACATGAAGAAAGGTGAGTCAACTTTTTTGCAGAATGCTAGAAAATATCATTTTCCTGAACATATCCATCTTCTGAGTAAAACATAGTGGAGGCAAAGTCATGCTATGGGGAGGCCCATCTTCATTAGAGACTGGTCGCTTCTTTACCTTGGATAGAAATATAAAGAAAATGCACACCACACTTTTCAGAGTTTTTCAATAAAACTTTTTGTTTTGTTTGCCTTCTATGTTCGTAGCTTACATTATGCTGCTCTGTCAAAAAAAATAAAAAACCAATACAATTACAACTGTTTGTTATAATATTGTAATAAGGGGTTCATTGAAGCTTTTGGAAGGCACTGCAATTAATTAGATCTATAATTTTAGTATATGTGTTTGGAATAAATTATTTACTGACCAATTAAAAAATCTAATAGATTATTGAAAGTTTTGAGCACTAATCTAATCTATGTTATTGGATTCTTTTTAAGTAATTTGGCAGCTACTTTATCTTTTTAGCAACACGAATACATAATTGAATTAACCAGCTGTGCGATTTGGATTCAGCATTTTCTTGGTGCTCAGCTTCACATACATGAGGCAGCATACACATACAGTAACTTACAATACACATGTTTTTGCTGTTCCTGCTGTTTTTGAAAGCTATATGGGATGATACCTTCAGGGCCCAGGAGCTGTCATTAAAATCATTCAAATGAGCCAACCTGTGTACACAAGGCTTTGCAAAGTGGTCGGCCCATCACAATGTCTGCCATCAACCTGTCCAATCGCGCCCATGCAAATGCCCCAGGCTGAAAAGTCAATGGGTCCCAGGGCTTCCTGTTTGACCTACTATAGGAAGATTTGCATAGCCTGGTTCCCTTCTCTCAATTTGGTTTCAGATAACAAGGTGCAGTTTGAAAATATTACCCTCGAGGGAAAAGTAGTATTTTATTAATATTAGAGCTTGCCTGAATTATATCCATGGATTTTTGAATCCATAAAAGTAGAAGTACATTTGGATTCAACTTTTCAGCTTGCTTGTGTTAAGAGCTAAACTTTATTTTATAAACAGAGAAGTTCTTATTATGATCCCACATAGCTGCCAATTAGGGATTTGAATGGAACAGAGATACCACATCCTCAAGGCACAGGTGGTTATGCATAAGCACACAAGTGTGTATAGAAATTAAAGCCTAGAAGTGATTGCATCCAGCCAATGGGGATGCATTACATCATGAATCTTTGCTGATTATCGCTAGAAAAACAAAACAAAAGGTGACTCAAGCCTTCCTGCAGAAACAAATGTACAATGCCAGGATTTGTAAACAAGTTTTTTTTTTTAGGTTAAAATATTGTTTTATAATTTGATCACTTGGATTATAAGTATAGTGTATGTTGCACATGAAAGCTGAACTTTTATCCAGAGTAACTTGTACAAATGCATGAGTGTACCCTATTGTCAGCCCTCTATTATAATAGACTATCCTTGGACAATAGGCTGTTCTGGGGTGATGGTAATTACAAGTGACTAGGACAATATGGTCGCGTATGGAGGAACTAATACAATGAGAAGACACATTTATAAAGATAAAGCATTAAGCCCCCTCCTTTCTGCACTAGGGATAACATGGAGAATGCAGAATTGAAACACAAAACAAATATAATCAGAACACAAAACGATCCTGGAGTTGCGGGAAAAAGAAGACGAGGAAAAAAAATACAAGTTGTGCAAGATATTTTTTTTCCAAGTTATCCTCCAGAGAAAGCTGCAGAAAAACAGGTTCTACTTGCTCCATATTGAGATGTGGGTCATTTGCATTATTTGAGAAAGAACTCAAAAGGAAACTTAGGAACAACTCAGAGAAGATAAAGGCTCTAAAGCAATGAATTACACGAGCAATAAATTTCCACACATAGTTTTAGTGCTACTGGATTCCTTTAACTTTGTTTGTGTAGGCGCGTTTTGTCGCGGGATGATAAGACAAGGTTTTGTTGCGAGTTTTATCACAGGAAAACATCTGCAACAGCGGGGGCACTCCGCCGAACAGGTGTCACAAAGCTGGAAGTACTCGAACTTAATTTTCCTTGAGTGCAAACATATTCTTATTGGTCCTAACATCAATTTCATTCTTTTTTTTAAAGAAAAAAAAAAAGAAGCAAGTAAATACAAGGAAAAAATAATAATAATCTAGCGCGGATGATAAGGAGAAGAGCGCCAGACCAGGCTGTAGTGTAGTAAAGGGTGAGCACTTCAGGAACACTTTGTAAATCAGAAAAAGTATTATTTCATACTGTAGCACTAAAAGGTAAAACACAATATATGTTTGTGAAATTATTTATTTGCTAATATACTATACAAATTTAGTACAAAAAATATATAATATATATAACCGTCATGTTTTCTAAAGTCTTTCAGAAAATAGTCGGACTTCAATTGAACTATACAGTTTAGCAGACATGCGCAGCGGAGCGCCAAGCCTCGGAGCGCGAAATGAACCGGGAAGCTGAGGGGAGGAGCCCCACGCGTGTAGCAGTAGTTTAAATTAATGTCAGCCTGCCTGCTCACGGGGAGAACAAACACGGCGCGGATAGCGAAAGTACACGCTGGGCGCAACCTGCTGCAAGCCGCTGGCTATACCTTACAATGACTCGGCGGCCGAAAAACAGGTAAAAAGGCCAATATTGTTCACCAGACTTTTAATTTAATGCAGTTTTCTCTTGTTTTAATGCCAATTTTTGGTTTTCTTTCATTTATTGTTATTATATATGTGAGAAACCTGAGCGTTTAAAGCTGCATCATTTTCAACAGGACGCATATGTATGTTTTTTTTAATCAGCTAATTGAGTGTTTTGTGTGTGTGGTGGGGTTTGTGTGCGCGAGCCGCTGTGTTTTCTTGGCATTTATTGATGGTGAGCTTGTGGCGCTCGCGCCAATGACAGGTGGTGGTCATCTGGCATGTGCGCTCCTCACTGCTGTCAGTGACACGCGCGCGCGTTAACACCGGTGCAGCTGAAGCTGAACGCTCACCTGTAGCTAAACTTTATTCAAGCAGTGTATTTTTAATATAAGAAGGGAAAAAAAGCTCTTTGGAAAAGTTTTACATTGTTATTTTTTTAAGCGCCTTAAGGTCTACTGACCGATGCCCAGCGGCTTTACCCTGCCGGTTACTTTCGTTTTTCTGTAATTTATTCTGTAGAGCAGAGGGGTATTTATTTAAGAGGGGGAATTTCTAAACAAGGCTGGATTAAGTTTGCATCCCTGAAAGCGAGGAGCGCAGCCTGGTATTTTGGAAAGTGCGCTTTCAGTGCCTCCTCTTCACTTACTTGCGCTACTTTTTCCCCCTTTGAATAGCACATTTTCAGACCCTGAACTTAGAATTTACCATATTTATTATTATTATGCTGTTTTCCTATCTACCTAATCAATGAACCTACATAAAGCTGATTTATTGATTAGATTTTTCTGTTTATTTAACGTTTTTTTTTTTATTGGGCATTTTAAAACTGGTCTTACCAGAATAGGTTGCATAATACTATTTTCTTATACACATTTTTTTTGTTATTATCAGCTTGCATTTTTGTATTATAAATTTACTTTTAAATAAAATAAGGTCATAAAACGTTATTCTTTGGGTTTAAAGTTGTATACTGCTCACCAATATTAATACCATTCGTTATGCTGTCACACATTTTACTTAAAAAAAAAAGTGGAACAAGGAAGATAATGCACAATAAATACCTCAAGGATACACACATGCACACCACACACACACACTGTGGGATGTCTGTTCACCTGTTGCTCTCTTCCAAGCACCCCTGACTTCCACGTTAACATTGTTTAACAATCTGATTGGTTAACCGGTTCCTTGTGTGTGTATGTGAATCTGTGTATGTGTATGCGTGCAAGCCTGTGATGTACACTGCCACTGCAGGTCTGAACATGCCGAGGTCACAAAATGATGATCACATGTGCCAATCCCAGTATCTGTGGAAACCAAAAACACTGGAACCTGTTCATCCTTCTCCCTCCCTCCCTTCAACTTGCTGTTCTTCCCTCTATCTTTTTTTTTTTTTCTTTGCCGGTGAGCGTCTTGGCCCAAAGCCTGCACCCAAACCTTCAAGAATGACTGGTTCTCAGTTTTTTTTTTTTCACCTGATGAGTACAGGCAGCCTTATTTTCTTTTTTATTTATTTCTTTGGTTCAATTTAACTTTCCAAGCAGATAATTGACAAAAACTTTGTTTGTTCTTTCACTCTTTCCATCTTACAGCAATGGTTTTCACACTAAATAAAAAAAAAAATAACATTTCTGTGTTTGTGTTCACAGTGTTTACAGTAGCGAGGAAGATGAGGAAGAGACAGATATGTACGAACATGACTATGATGGGACTCTTGCCAAAGTAGGGAAACGTCACCTTGGAAAAACTCGCTGGACTCGAGAGGAGGTATGCCGTAAAAGTCCATATCTTCAGAGCACCATTCAATCACTTCCACTAATTATTGCCTTATTACATGGAATTTCATATATATATTTTCTTTTATTCAGGATGAAAAGCTGAAAAAACTGGTCGAACTTCATGGATCAGAAGATTGGAAACTAATTGCAAGTCTTTTAACTGTAAGTAATACATTGGGGCGTGGGGGAAATGCTGGTAATGTATTGAAAGAAAATAAAAATCTAATTAAGAACCTTGAGTAGAAATATCTGTTTCATAGTAATAATGCAAAAAAAAAATAAAAAATTACTTCCCTTTAAAATAGAACCAGAGTAGCATTAATTATTCATATTGCTCTAACTCGGGTGCACAGGCTTAAGCAGAGATGTTGACAAAACTTTGAGAGGAGTGACAGATTTGAAGTGGATATAGAGCAGCACATAAAGCCCATTGTTTCCCAGTCATAGTCAAACATCATGATCTTAATAGAATTGAGGGTGGTGCTCCTTTAGTCTTCTCATCATGTCTGGCTGTGTTTTTTTTTATTTTTAAATATTTGTGGAGTACGTCTTTTAACAAAGAACAACCATCATGTCTTGTTTTAAATCCACTTTGTTAATGCTCTGCTCATCCAAACAAGAAAAATCCATTTATGCTCCCCTTTCCCTATTTGTCTGTTTAAAAAGAGCTTTAAACCATATTGTGTTAACAGTTGATTGACCTGGACCACAAAACATATTTGTAGCAAAACAATTCCTAAAATTATTTCATTATTTATCTTTAATACATTATCTGACTTGGTCTATATAGGCAGGTTACCTCTGTTTGTGACTAAAACATATTTCTCTTGAAACTCCTAGAATCGTACAGATGTGCAGTGCCAGCACCGGTGGCAGAAGGTTCTCAACCCAGAACTAATTAAAGGGCCCTGGACCAAAGAAGAGGACCAGAGGGTAAGAAAATACAGCATTTTATGTGCATTACTTGGCATAAAGGTATTTGTTTTCTAAATGATGACCTTTAACATGGCCTGGAATCTATTTGAAGTAACAGTTTTTACTCACAGGAAACGGGCTGTAAGAATCAAAAACAATTACTTTATTTTCCTGAGTGATTAAAGCAACCTCTCTGTAGCAATTTAGGCATCTGCTGTTGCACACTTTGCAGGTGTTATTACACAAAATATAACTTGGTTAATCTCAGTCAGTGGAGTATATGCATGGAGCTAATTCAAAGTAGTTGTACTTCCAAACACATGCTGCCGCTGTAATGATTAGCAGAGCGGCCAAAGTTCCACTGGAAAATCCCTCACTGCTCATTAGCAGGTGTTAGCAGTCACCTCCGTTAGTTAAATAATAAAAAAATAAATTATGTGCACATTCTAAAGAGTTAATTTCTCTTTTTTTGTGTGTGTTTTCTTTCTTTGTCCATCATATCTTTATACACCTTTACTTCTCCCTTGTTCCCTTTGATTACCCCATCCTTCTCCTTTCGCCATGCCCTCTGCTTTTGACTTCCTTTTCACATTGTTCCTCCTCCTGTTTCTGTCCTGTACTTTTTTTCTCCTCGCTCTCTCTCTCAATCACCAACTTGGCAGGTGATCGAGCTGGTCCAGAAGTACGGGGCCAAACGCTGGTCAGTGATTGCAAAGCACCTGAAGGGACGCATCGGCAAGCAGTGCCGTGAGCGCTGGCACAACCACCTGAACCCAGAGGTCAAGAAGACTTCATGGACCGAGGAGGAGGACCGGATCATCTACCAGGCACATGAGAAGCTGGGAAACCGCTGGGCAGAAATCGCCAAGCTGCTTCCTGGCAGGTGAGGCAGAGAATGGAGAAGGCTTTGGGGGGGTAGGAGGAAAAAGAGAAGCTGGATGAATCACGGAGCCTTTGCTGGTTCGCTGCGCAATGCTGTGGTTAGGAGGCCAGAATAGAGAATATGAAGCAGGGAAAGCAAAAGAGAATCAGACATTAAGTGTTGGGCAGGTTGGTTTTTGATGCAAAATGTGTAGAGTAGAATATCAATAGAGAGACAGCTCTAAGATTATTATAATCGCTTTGTTGTGATAACCTTATCAACAACATGCATGGGTTTGTTTGTTTGTTTGACTGAGACTTTCTTTATCTGTGTCAGCCCACATGTTTCTCTGTTGATAAAGGTTTTCAAACACCGCTTTCGGACTACGGTCTCCGCAGAGCGGGGGGGTGTTGTTTTATTTTTTATAATATAATTTATCTTATTTAATGCATTTTTTGCATTGCAACCCACAGGACTGACAACGCCATAAAAAACCACTGGAACTCCACCATGAGGCGAAAGGTTGAACAAGAGGGCTACCTTCAGAACACGTCGAAGAGCAGCAACTCTTCGCTGTCCATGAACCACGGCTTTATCAAGACCAATCATGTGATGAACTATCCCCAACACTCACCAAGCCATGCACAGCTGCCTCCTGTGACCTACAACTACATATCTGAAACACACAGAGTGAGTGGCCTATACACCGAAATCTAAGCTCCTTATAGCAAAAAAGGATGACGTCCTGAAATAAAACATTTTATAATATTTTATTGTTTTTTTCTCTTGATTTCACAGCTGCCCTTCCCAATGGCTTTGCATTTAAACATCTTGAACATTCCCCAGCCAGGGACCGCTGCTATCCAAGTAAGGACTTTAACCAGCTTATAACCAAAGATACAAATTCATTCTTGTTATTCAGCTTAAAGCAACAACCTGAACTCACTCACATTATATCTCCATTAAATGTCCTCGCTTTCATTAGACATACCTGAGGAAATTAAGATATAATTGATCTTCTCAATAGAATACATGAGAGTGGAATTTTCATGCATATTTACGCTTACTGAATGATTAGCACCCCAAATGCAATGGATTTATTGTTCCATTGCAGCTTTGCTTTGTGTGGGGAAAAAACAAACAAACTTGGAATTACTTAAATAAAGTTCAGAAATCCTCTAAGACAAACCTCTACACTTAGTATGAGATTATAAATAAATGCAATTCAACTCAAAATCACTTAAAATCCATCCAATTAAATCCAGTTTGACATAGTCTTAATTATACTACAGTAAAATTCAATGCTATATTTTTAAATATTGTAATTGGGCTTTATTATCCAATATAGAGCATGTAAACAGGTTTTTCTCGTTTTTCTGACTAAATAAATTGAAATTATAACCCTACTGCTGTGCATGTCTACCAATAAAATGACTACAGCTCTTCATACCTGTCAGATCCATGTATTTAGGCAAAAACAGCAATTTATCATTTAGATAGGTCATCAGTGTGAATTAACAAACTGAGAGGCATTCATGATTGAAAGTGCTCAATGGAAATCCCTTCTTGTCCCACAGTAGGGGGGTTTATAGCAATTTGCTAATATGTCCTTTTATGCTGTCCTTCTTCCAGAGACACTATGGTGACGAAGATCCTGAGAAAGAGCAGAAAGTGAAAGAGATCGAACGGCTGCTCATGGCGACGGAGAACGAGCTGAAAATCAAGCCATCACTATCAGTAAGTAAAGACGTCTGTCTGGGAGTGAAATTGTGACAGCATGATTTATGCGAGTGTATTTCTGACCCCGGCTTCGAGGACGGTGGTCGGATGTGTGTATTTATGTGAATTCGGAGGAGGAAACATCTGGGGGGTCTGTTTCTGCAGAAGTGATGAAACAGGGCCTTATCACCATTTCTCTACTGTGTGTGTGACCCCTTGTGCAACTTTTTTCTGCTCAATACTTCTGTTGCTATTTGAGTTAAAGTTCCCTTTCTTCTTCTCTTTGTTTTTTTGTTTAAGCATTTACACCAGTTCCATTTCCTCCACGTCCATCCATTTCATCATCATCGTATTTTTCTTCTCCAGATGAATTTAAACTTTCCGGCTTGGACCACCCAGAGCTCTGTGATCAGCAGCTCAGATGATGCGACGATGAATTTGTCGCACCTCCACACGGCCGCCCCGGCACTACCTCTCGACCAGAGCTGCCTACCTGAAGAAAGCGCCTCCTCAACACGATCCAGCAGCACCAGTAGCAGCCATCACAGCAGCCCCACATTCTTAAACTCGGTCCCAGATTTTATGGAATCTGTCATCGATTCTGTAAGTTTCTGCTTTGCTGTGAAGAAACTTGTTCCTACATAGATCTGTGTCCTTTTAAAGAGCATAGGATTGAAATGAGCTGTATAGTTTTACTGCCCTGTTTCCAGAGCCTCCCTTTAGAGGGTGAGGCCATTACCAGGCCATTGGAAAGGAGTGCATTAAAAACAGGCAGGGTCATCTGCTCAACCCCAAAGTCCTCAGAAGTCAGAAATCTACCCTTTTCTCCCTCGCAGGTAGATAAAATAGCTGAAAGTGATCCAAATCCTTCCAATCACCAGCCTATCTTCTCAAAACACAAGAACAAATCATTTAGAACTAGTAATGCTCACCTAAGTAGTTGCACCAGTCTTTTTTTCTTTTCTTTCCTGAACTCCCTTTTTTAGATATTTCAAATTTCTACAATCCAGAAATACAAATGTTGAACCACCTTAATTAACTTGTTTCCTCTCGTCTGTTTCCCAGTTTCTCAGCCAGTCGATGTGTCCAGAACACTCTGATGACAGTCTAAGAATGAGCATGCCTGTGGACACCAAGCCTCTTATCGACCACTCCATCAAGCCACACAAAGAGACAGAACTGTAAGTAAGCTCAACGTTTTTTATATGAGAAGGGAGATTTATTGAGGAGTATCTTTACCAACACTGTCGTCTTCCCTCTTAGATTTCGAACTCCTAACATCCGTCGATCGATCCTCGAGTCGAGCCCTCGTACACCCACTCCCTTCAGATCAACTTTGGGCCTTCATGGATCTCTCAAACTACAGGTGGAAAAAAAAATAAAAGAAAAAAGATGTGTCAGAGTCCTAAATGTGTTATAAGCTGTTTTTGAACTAAAATATATATTTTAATTTATTTCAGAGCACGACTCTGGAGCAGCAGATGGTTGAGTCTATTAAGCAGGAGCCGATGGAGTGCGCCATTGACCAGCCTCCTCTAAAGAAAATTAAGCAAGAGGTAATTTCCACATATTATCAACTACATACCTTCAACGGCAACAATAATAAAACAAACTTTAAGAAACACATGGTATTGTTGTTTATATTCTAAAGGATTTTTTTTAAGTTTAATTTAGTTTTTAATTAAATGTAGATGTCTGTTTTTTTTCATTTACAAACATTCTTGACATACTTTTTTTTTTTTTGCTTGCATCCAGTTGTGGTTGTATGAATATGTGCGGTGAATGACATGGATATGTGTCGCCTTTAAGGTGGAGTCCCCGTGCGAGCGGAGCCCCTGTATGCAGTGGGAGGGTCAAGACCTCAACACTCAGCTCTTCTCTCCCAACGCCTCTGCACAGGAAGTCCCTTTAAGTCCACATGTGAGTTTGCGAAACTCAATCCTTGCGACTTTGATTACTCGATGTTTTGTTTTTTTTCTGAACTCAAAAAAGTTTTTGAACTAATTGTTTTTTTTTTATTTTACTTTAATCAGGACATTCTTACCAGCTCATTACTAAGTGAGGATGGACACAAACCCTACCACCTCTCTCGCAGAGGCATGAACAGCCCACTACAGGTACGTACATGAAATTACACTTGGTTTCATAATCTAGCAATATTTTTATGTTAAAAAAAAGTTTTGAGTGCAAGCATGCTCAATGGTACACAAGTCTATAAACAAACAATAGACAGCATGTGGTCATTATAAGCTTTTAAAAAATGGAGATAAAGGGTTAATGTTGACATTTTGAGTTGAGATAGAACCACTAGATTTAATAAATAAATGAAAGGATGCTATTTAACTCACAATCTGTCAAAACTGGTCTGGGTTAGATGGAGAAAATCCTTGCTTCTCTGTAATGCATCCTTTTTACTTCCCTCTATGCAACGATTATGCCCGTGTGTTTTATTGTTCACGCATTAGGTTGTGTGTATATATATTTTTCTTATCTGTCTCTTCCTCACATATCACACTGGAAGCTTTAGCATAATAGACAGAGGACTGTCTGTGAACACCAATTCATTCTAACTTCAGTGCAGTGCAGATCACATGTACACTTGCATTATAGATAATTATGTACAATAAAACGTGTGTGTTTAAATGCATATTATATGTTAAATGTATATATTTTTCCTTTTTCAGCAGCAGCAGCTCTGTTCTTGGGAACCAGCAACCTGCGGAAAGACAGAGGAACACATTCTGGCCTCTGAGCAGAACCACAAGTACATCAACACTTACCCTACGAGGACGCTGGTGATGTAGATAATGGAGAACGGGACAAAGCAAACACAAACGGGGGGGAATGGAAAGAAAATGCTGATCTGGAAACGTCAACACTCCCTGCGCTGGACTTAGCGTTGCAGGTTTTTTAATATTTGTTGTGGTACAACAGTTGGGAGAGGCTTCTACGCCACTGGTGTTTTTACACTCAAACTTGTTGGGATTCAACCAACCAAAGACTAAACACATTATTATAATTTTTTTTTAAGTACGATTTGAGTTTTTTTATTATTGTCCCCTCTTTCTTGTCAGCTCTTTTTTTTTTTAATCACTGTTGTATTATAAATGGGAAAAGGTGACTATGTTTGCGTTGGGCTGTATTATTGGTTCTGAATTTTGATATTAATATAAAGAACAAGTTAATTTATTTGTTTGTTTGTTCCTGTTTGTTTTTTTTATATTTGTTCTGGATTATGACTTTGTAATTGTTTAATAATCCAACAATTGAACAGTGTTGTAATTTTAAGTATTTAAGCCCTGTTAGCATTATCATATATCCAAAGGCATGATAAGAATTTCCAAACTGACCTCTGAATTTAACTCATGGAACTATTTCACCTTTTCTAAAAGGTGCATGGGTCTGCAAAGGATTTCAAGTGTTTGGTCATATAACGCTTAAGAACTGTTACGTTTGTTCTTATATTATGGTTCAAATCTGGCCAACTTTAGTATTACCTGTTTAGCATAATGTGATCTTTATTTCACAAAAAAAAAAAAGTTTTCATTTCAAATTTAAATGCATTTCTGGCTTTACATTGGGACAAATGTGTGAACAAATGAATATGTTTATGGAAAGGGACAAAGAGTGACTACACTATCCATTTCAAAACCTGAAATGAGCTTCACCGAGTAAGAGTAAAAACCAAGCTGCTCTTGACTTTTTGTAAAACAAAAGAATTTAACACTGATGTTTTTTATATCCTACTACATAAAGAAAGCCCTCTAGAAACTTTTCTACCAGTTAAAAATAAAACTTTTTAATAATTTTGTAATGTTTTTGTAAAGTGTACTTCATCAGCATTTTGTTTTCATACAAAGATTTAAGTAGCCCTTGTCAAACACTTAACAGACGCTTTTTTTTTTATACTCTTACGCCTTTTTTTGATACTAGCTTTGGCCTTTTTTATGAAAGCGTTTATACATGCCAAGTTTTCACGTTTTTATACTTTTGTATACTGCCAAGAAAATAAAGTGTGCTGTTTTTATGAAACCTTTTTTGTCCTTGAGCATTATTTGAGTAAACATTTAAAATGCTATTATAAAAACAATGAGATTTCCATGTTTAAGTTATATACTGTAGAAGTTTATAATTGTTTAAAGTAATTTCTCTGTAAAAAAAAAAAATAATAATGCCCTATCTGGTGTTTTTAAAAGTGCAATCTATCTGTAGTATTCAAATTTTGGCTGGCTTTGTAGTATTCAAATACTTTTTCCACCCCTATTACTGTCATATGGCCATGTCGCTACAAAGGTTTGTTGTCATAAAACTGCGTAGTGCTTATCATAAAACTCTCCTTCCTTCTGCTGCTCACTAAAAGATTGGACAGTTTATCAGGTAGTGAAGAAAATACGCAAATTTTCTCAATTGTTGCCTACTTTTTTTTAAAATAAGGATAAGGGGACACCGCTTGTATGCAAAAGGTAATGTCTAGTATTTTTAACTCCATCGCATAGAGTCGCTAAACACGTGGAAGGTGATCATAAGAAATATGAAAAGCTATAAAACACATGCTCAAACCTATAAGCTCCATATTCAGTCTCTTGAGGCGAATGCTTTTCCTGTGAGGGCTAGCAACCTAAGGGGCCCTGACTCAGTCCAGCAGCTATATTTACACCCCCTCCCCTCTGCGCCCCCTCCAGCCATCTGCACCCTCACCTCACCCTGAACCACCACACTTGCCCTCAAATATAGATTCCTATCTCAAGTTTAACTCTCAGAGGGACACATAAACAGAAATGACATTCATCGAGACGGACACATTTGTAGGGGGGCGGTCATATTTAAGACGGGGATGAGAAAAAAATAGTTTCATCATGGGTATAATAATTCTTGTTGACATGTGATCCTATTTATCTGTTAATCTGAATAGAGCTGACAGTAGAGATAGTGTAAACACAAAGCAGGAAGACAATATGAGGCAAAAGTCTTATTAACAATAAACTTTTCCAAAGTCTGTCAAGCAATATCACATTTAATATGCAAAGAAAGGTAAAATATGTCAATTTTGATGAGCAAGTGTACTGAAATAATCCAGATGTCGTTTAAAATGTGCTTTTGTATATTTGTGCAAAAGCAGACTATCATTAGAATACACATAGGGATATTTAAATCTGACTAACAGGACTGTCAATGTATCGGGATCGTTTGATTACTGAAAACTTAAAGATGCAATAAGGAATGATCTATGAAAGCGCTCCTATGTGCACTTAGGATGCAACATCTTATCACTAACGAAGCTCTCCAGCTCTATAACAGCGTTACAAATTATTTTTTTTTGTCAAAGATCTCCTTCCATCCAGCATCTGCACTGGTCGAAGCTACATAATATAATAAAGCTGGCTTTCCTGGGGAGGTTATCCAACTGTTTCTTTTAGACCACTTTTATCCCTGTACTTGAAAAGACCTTAGTCACTTCAGTAGATAGGGTTCATCTCTTTTTTCATTCCTATAAGTCTCATTCAAGTAAACAACTATAAGACTTATAAACTAAAATTACAGCAGCAGGATTTTCACCTCAGCACATATGAGATTAAATGATCTTTTAAACACACACGTTTGAACCTTGGTGCAGTTTCTAAACAGTAATTATTAATTCTATAGACTCAGACCAGCTTTCCTGTCTATTTAGACAAAAAAGTACCTACATAGTGTAATGGTCCTACCATAAGGTATTTGTTTTTTAGGCTGGTAGTTCCCCACCTCACAATGTTTTGCTTGTAGACCAAATAAAATCCAATTACTTTTAGCCAATCCAACTTCTTATTGCCTTGTTTTAAAGATTTTGCTCTTCTGTATTTGTCCTGATTAAAAAAAAAAAAAGTCTAGCATCATATATAAAAAATCTGTGGTTGAAATAAACCAAAATGTGTAAAAGTTTTAGAAGGCACTGTAGTGTAGGTTGGTTGGGTTTGCCTTAATTTGATAGCTCTGAAATTTCCTGTCAGTGAATGTGGTTTGGTGTCTATGTGAGTGTGTGTTTCTCTAACTGTGTATGTGTGCGTTGCAGTAAGAGGAAAGAGCAAGAAGCAGACTTTCACATTGGGAATTTCACCATCTTCTGCTATACCCAATGAAAAAAAAAAGACCCCAAACCTCATGAGATTCATAAACACCTGCTTCCACTGTGTGAGATGACAGCTGCCTCTGTGTGAGTGTGTGTGTGTGTGGTTTATTGACAAAAAAAAAACAAAATAATATCAACTCATATTATAAGAATTACTGTACTGCACTGGGGAAGTTTGTTCAGAGTTTACCATTAACAGAAAAGTTTTAACATCATACCTGTTTGATGTGCTTCATGTTGTTAGTGTAGATGTCATCTTTGGGTTAGAATCATAAAGAAAAACACTTGAAAGTTGTTTAAAGGGTATTAATGCTCTAGAATGTGGTGTTTTACACATTTCAGTTATTCAGGTGTTTCTCAATTAAATGAGCTCAAGCCAAGCAGAAGTTCACTTTCACTGCTATTGCTATTTATTCTATCCTCCTTTCCCTTTTCAAATCAAACACGTCTTTTGTAAGAAGGTTGGCCCATAAATTCAGTTTGTGTGTCACAATAGATTTATAATCGGATGTTGCAGAAATGGCGGGCTTCTGAGTACAAAAACACACTCACTCACTGCCACAAATTCACAAGCTAGGCCTGGGTGCCCCCACCCTGAGTCTGAATAACCAACTCTGGGTCAATTTCCCCATCCCATTGGTGATGATGTGGTTGCAGATATTCAGGCGAGGGCAGCCGCTCCCTGCTGGCAGCGGTCAGGTAGGAGGGCCGGGCCGGGCTGGGTGAGCCTGATAACTGTATGCTCTCCTCCATGCTACAGAGATGAGGAGAAAAACACTGGAGGTCAAAGGAAAATAAAATTGAAGAAAGAACCAAAAGAGAAAAGGGATGCTTAGTTAGACTTTCTGTATTCAAAACATATATAAATAATTTACTCTTTATAGCAAAGGATCTTTAATTAAAGTTCAATTCAAACTTATGAAAATTTTTTGCATGAAAGGACATAAATCATCTAAACCTTTAATTGTGGTGCCTGTTGATATTAAGTCACACCAAATCCTTATTTATACTCAATAAAAATAGAATACGAAAAATACAAATTATGCATATTTTTAATTTCCGACAAATCATTTTGCTAATTCAATATTTGCCTTTGCTAATATGTATTTATTTATTTATTTAGCTATATGTTCATTAGAAGAGCAACAAAGATCTAAGCAGAAATCATAAAGTTATGTAAGGGAACAGGCCTTCTCGTCATATAAAATGGATTTTATTAAAACAGAAAAAACAATATCTTAATAGTTTAAGCTGCTAAACATAAACATTTTTGTATCAATTTCTACTGTGCACCTCATATAATGACAACTATGATTTTTTTATAGATATAAGCCACAAAACAGGCTTAAACTGTAGGCAAATGGACTCAATTCAGGTGACTTGCACTGGAGCTATTCATATAAGGTTTCAATATCACTTTTCATGCTGGTGTAAAAATGTACATGAGACCTTTGCCATCTTTTGCACGGAAAAATTGCAAGCCATTGTAAAGCACTTTTACTGAAAAGATGTCACCGCCATTGCTGTCCCAATAAAACTACCATTGTAACTGTGGCATGATGCAAAATATTACTTATACTTAAGATGCTTAAGTTGGAGAAAACTCGATAAGAACTACAGATTGCATCATTTTGTGTAGGAGTGTAGAACCGCGGATAAATGCTTGATCATTCTCAAAATTTTTAAATCATTAAATAAATACATGACTTATAATACAGTGGGTGAGATTCATAAAGGAGAACAGAAACCTAAAACAGTTAGATTACTTTTTCCCATTTGAAATGCCGGCTTCTGATTGAACATGAACTATTGTATATAAAATAGAAGACTTTTTTCATGACTGAAAATGGTTTTAGTGTATTTTTAGATATTGCTAGTTACTATCTTGCTATTTTTTTTTTTTTTACTGAAATCTAGATCTAATAGTTATTAGTTTTATCTATAATACTGTTTTTTGTACTTCTCAAGGCAAATAAATCAGATTTTGTAAAAAAAAAAAAAAGAAAAAAGAAAAAAAAAAAAAGAAAAAATAATTTTCACCAAGTAATGGTCTGAAAGTCTATTAAAAACAAAGTTATTAAATCTATTTGAAGGGGAGTACAGGGAGGATAAAATAGGAGTGAAGTCTATTTCTCCTGGACCCTGTTAAAAACTTCATTGCAGCATTTTGAATCATTTGAATGCAGTAAGCATAATTTTGTCAAAACAAGTAAAAAGATTTGCCATATCCTAAATGAGAGGAAATAAAAGCATGCATCACAAGCAGTTTGTGACCAAAAGTCTTGAATGGCTTCCAAGGAACAATGACTGGTCCATCTATACAGCAAAATTTCTAAACAGGGGGGCCCAGAAAACTAAGATGACTCACAACAAATTGAACAGTTTTCCTCTGGAGCAACAATCAGAATTTCTGTCTTTTCAGAATTTAACAAAAGGCAGTTTTCAATCAGCCAAGTCTTACACTTGATAGACAATCCATTAACTCTGAAGGTTTGGAAAAATGATCTAGAATTAAGTAGAAATTTCTTAAATTAAGTGTATTTACCCTTAATTTGAGTAGGTAAAATGAAATAGCTGGTCAATGGAATGAGTCTTTTTACTCTTAAAATAAGATAATTATATAATATACACTTAAAGTAAGACAATACAATTGTGTTGTCTTATGTTATTGTTCTTATTGTCTTGTTCCATTCGCAAAATGTCTATTTTACCTCCTGAATCCAAGAACAATTGCACTTATTTTAAGAAAAAAATGACTTATCTAGATTTCAATTTTTTCCAGCGTTTAAACCGTGTATCAATACTTTATGATCAACTGTGTCAACTGCAGAAAAAAAACATCAAATTTAATGTCTATGGGTGAGAGGTGGGGTACAACCTGGACAGGTCACCAGTCCATCGCAGGGCAACACAGAGACAAACAGGACAAACAACCATTCACACACACACTCACATCTAAGATGTCAATTAACCTAACAGTCATGATTTTGGACTGTGAACCAACGCATGCTCAGGGAGAACATGCAAACTCCATGCAGAAAGAACCCGGGCCGGGAATCAAACCCTGAGCCTTCTTGCTGCAAGGCAGCAGTTCGACCCACTGTTCCACTAAGCAGCACCATCACAACATATAATACAAAATTATGCCATAAAGGCAGACAAAACTGTACATTTATTTGCAAATGCTGGTATATCAAAGATTCTGAAATATAATTTCAGGCAGAAGAAACACTTTTTCCTAATCAATTATCCTTTAAACATAAAATTTATAAAACTTTTACCTCAATATTTACAAAATACTGTATGTTAGCTTAGCCCCTGAATGTAAGACCCTGAATGTCTTCTACAGCATTGTAGGTTCAAGAAAAGTTATGCACAAAAATGGAAAAGTCATTTTGACATAAACATTAACTGTGTGTCTTTGTCTGGAACACTTTTTTTTTTTAAACAAGCTTGTTTTTTATCAAGTAAGGTAGATTGACAAAGTAGATTGACAAACCAAACATTTTATTAAAGTAAAGGTGCAGTTTATATGATGTATGAGTTAAAGGCTGTCTGGAATGGGCACGGCAGTCCGTAAATCCTTCCTGCATGATAAAGTTCTTACTGTTGACCTCATGAAGGTGAAGGGACAGGAGCTAGGAGTTATAATAGATGATTTCAAATGCAGCTCTTGACTGCATACTGATTGGGTTGTTTAGCTATTAAATTCAACTTTAGGGAAGCAGTGACAAACTTAAAACGAGTTTCATAGAAAGATGAGGATGGAGCTTTTTTGTGTAAATTTAGGGAATCTTTGTATGCCATTAAGATCCAAGGCAGATATTCAATAGTATGATGGGTGCACATGTTTCAATAGCATTACAGATTATATATTAGGGTTGCTGATAAATGGTGACCATTTTGAGACACTAAGAAAAGGTTTAAAAAAAAAAAAACATATTCCCGATATTAAAATATAAAGAAAAGAAAATGCTACATCATCATTGCTGCCTCTATCAGAGCCCAGTAGCAGAAGTTATGAATATGGGTCCTCAAAGTCACGTTTTATCATAACAGATGGCTGCACACCCTGAGGAAGGGTCCGGAGCAGGTTCCTTCCTATTGAAAGAGAGTTTTCTATTCCATTTTACGGCATGTGTACTTAAGATAAGGGAATGTAAAAAGCTTAGGATTTCAATCAAACAACTGTACATGGTGAAAACAGGCAGTTTCTGGACTAAGGAATTTCTTGAAAGTTATTGCCTTCATGTTATAAACTGAAAACATTCATATTACTTGTCTTAATAAACGGAGATTGAGTGCAATGTTATAATTTATTTGGATCAGATTAAAATGAATGTACTGTACTGATTCTGAATCTGTTCATTTAACTAAACTTAATTGTAAATTGTTTTGCTAGGAGTGACTTTTTTGCATAAAGTGCATAAGAATCGTATCTGCTTTTAATTTCTAATACTTTCTGTAAAAAATGCCAAGTTCTAGCAAAGCTAGTCTGCTTTAGCTCCTTCACAGCCCATGAACTGACTGGGATTGAGCTCAGCTAGTGCTTAGCAAAATGTCCCAAAAAAAATTATTACATGCTTTATAAGATACTTTATAAGAAATAACATAAAAACAATTGTCTGAATTTACTACTCTACATATATATATATAATTTTTTTTATTTTTTATTTTTTCTTCAGTGCACCCCTTGTCCTATCACCTTGGCAAATATAATGAGATCAGGTTATTTTTTAAACATATATACATATATAACTATGTGTAAAATTCTACCCTTTGGAGTCATGCTCCACGACAATATTAACATTGATAGTGTATATTCTGTATATTTTTATTAAGTTATAGAAGTCCATATGAGTGTTGTCACCAGACCTCTGCACATAATACTAGTGGTTCTCAGTTTCCATTTGCTGACAGAGTAAAGGGTGCAGAACCCCATCCTAAAATATCTCTGACTGGCTGTATCATTAGTACACAGAAAATAAATACCATAATTAACTGTAATCACTGCCTTCAAATCACACAATGCAAATGTATATGTACTCTCACATAGAAGGTTAAGAGATGTAAACGCACAGAAACACAATCATTCAAACACATACACACAGTCAGATCATGAGTGAGTTGGTGCTGAGGAGATTAGATTGATGAGTAACAGTTTGGTCCTCACAGATTTGGCTGCCATTCGTTTTGGCCGTTTGTTGTTCTTTCAGGGGCAAAAAAAATGGATAGATCAATGTGCCTGCTGCTGATAACTGGAAACAATAACTGTAAACATCTCAGAAAGTGGGTCAGGATTGTCCAAGGGGTGACAACTGTGTCAAGAGCAAAGGAGAAATGTTAGGGCTGACAAACAAAATGGAAAGGTGCTTATAGTTAGTGTAAATAATACACTTCTTTAAAGCAAATAGTAAATATATGTATAAAAAAAGATAAACTTTACTTTGGTGCCAGCAAAGCAATGAAATACATGTTTCATTTTAAATCATAAATTATATATTTTATCAGTTCCTTATTTGTATTATGTTTAGCTAGAGTTATTATTTTAATCTCTGTCTGTGTGTCAAAGATGTTCTAACTAACGGTCTCAGGCACTGCAAGATGGGCACCTTCAAATCCTGAGCCATCATCAGTGGAGTATGAGAATCCTGTGTTCTGAGCTTAGTCTTGAGAACATTGTATGAAATACTGTATTGCCACCCATGATTCTAACACCCTCATGAAATTTGCAGAAGATACAACCCTTGTGGGGTTGATCACCAGTAGTGACATGGTACCACATAGGGATCCAAGCAATGGCAGCCTCTTCTAAGGTAAAAAACGCAATCAGCATTAAGTATTGCTTTATTCCCCATAGCAGTGAAAAAAGAAAAATTTACACCTTCATTCAAACTGTGTTTTCACCTACTTTAAAACAGAACTTTGCACCAAGCAACAGTCGAGTACTTTTAAAGGATGTCAGTGAATGTCTTCAGGACATATTTCAATTCAGAAATCTTCTCCATATCAGCTAAGGCTGCTTCCAAATATTGCAAACTGCAGCTCCTGCCTATTGTTCTAAGCTGCCTTCACCTTTTAATGAGGTGAACAGTACATGGAGGATGTTTGTCAAATTGGCACTACAGCGTTCTGGGAAATAACCACAAAAGCAAAAGTTACACAAATGTACATATGAAATTGTGTATATTTGCCTCTGAGTACATGTGTTAAAATAATGTATTTTTGTTAAACTCCATTAAGTGGGCTGTGCCTAAATTCTCTGTCACATAAAGGGTTGTGAGCAACCTCATAGCTACTAATGGGTGACTTATGGTGTAAGTTACTCATAAGTCGGGGCTTCCAGCTTATCCAAAACCTATGAGTAACTTGTGCATAACTTATGTGTAACTTATCTCCAACGGATAGCAACGTATTTGACGTGTTCCAGACGACAGCTGAACATGTTTCTAACTTACAGCTTTGCAGTGTTTTGGTATAAAACGGAGTTCACAGGAGGAACCTGTCTGTTCTCCTCCAGACTTCATCCCCATCATAGGGTGAGCGAGAAGATGTGATGTAACCTCCCTCATGCCCACAACCACTAACTTCTTAGGAATCATGATGCTGAATCTGCAGCAAATGCAAACCTTCTTTCTTACTTTTTCTTTTTTCCTTTTTATTACTTTTTTTTTTGTGCCCAGGCGGTACACAGCAGCTAGGTTAATACCGCGATCAAAGACATCTTTTATGCAGGCGCATCGCTGCTCCCCTCGGACACTGGTTTGTGCATCATTTCATGGGCCTTACACTGTTGTGGATTATGCATAAGTTAGGCTGTCGTTGGACATAACTAGTCATGAATACTCTATGTATATACTAGTGTTGCGCCGATGCCATTTTTTGGCCCCGATACCGATACCTGGCTGTGCACTATCGGCCGATACCGATACCATAATAATTTAAAATAATTGCCATCATGGCTTTGTCGAGCTGCTGCCTACCTTTGTGAAGCAGGAAAAAATCTAATACAAAGTGAATCCAGTAGAACTTTTTATTGCCTACCAGGAGTGGGTGACAATACTTGAAGAAACTTATGGCTCTCAAAATGGTATCGGTGCCCTATTTGTTGGTACTCGCCGATACCGATACCACCATTTTAGGGCAGTATCTGGGCCCCGTCCGATACTGGTATCGGTATCGGTGCAACACTAGTATATACCCAAAATTGAAAAATTGCATAGAAAGTTCAGCGTATGCCAGCGTTTTAGAAGATTCTGGAACGTCAGGCATACCCTGTCTAAATTGTTCAAATGTGACAGGGGCTAGAGAACCTATCATAACGACTGCTGACATAAGTCCACTTCGGCTCAAAGTGTCCAAACTAATTGGCCTGATTTGGAATCAACCTGAATTGGAGTAAGGAGACCATCCATAGCCAAGAGAAACCTTTGCAGGTGTTTGAAGTTAATTGGGTGATCAAGAGAGACAAAGCCTTTTCAAGATACAACATTATTACAATGTGGAGTCCAGTGACAGTATGTGAAGTCCTTCATGCTATCCGTCTTCAACCTGGGTCCTCATATTTTAGGTTTTTCCTTGCTTCCACACACCATGCTTAAACCAATGAGTGATTAACAGGCCTCTGCAACCTTTAATTGCCACTGTGGTGAATATGCAATCATTTGATTTAGGTATACTGGATGAAAGACACATTTAAAACATGTAGAACAGTAGGGTTTGTTTTCATGCCCTAAACATCTCACGTGCTTTGCACTTGGCGACACAGAAACAGACCAAATCCATGAATCTCTAAAATCACAGAACCATTAGGGAAGCATAACAAACATGCCAAGAAAAAAAAGATGCAAATGAAATGCCAATCAAATTAGAGGCTTTCAGGAACCCATTCTTATACAGCGCTGTTATAGTAAATCACAACTTACCAGAAGTTCCCAGAAGTGATCATGTAAAATTATATGATGAGACATGGTGATAATACAGTACAATTTATTTGCATGTATTTGGTCCTAAGATAATATACAGAGGTATGGAGCTTTACAATGACAAAGAATGAAAAGCATAAAGTTAAATCTACTGTATGTTTTTCCAAGCTAATATATGTATAACCGTCAAAAAGCACAAATTAATTTTAAACATCTTGTGTATCCTTGTGGTTACCATAACTAGTATGCATCGATATAGTTTTTATTATGTAGAGCGTGATATCTATGCTCTTGGATCCCACTGTCATGAGCTAAAATGGTTTTTATGAAGAACCACAAACAGAATCGAACACACATCCTCACAGACCTCTGGTGTTGAATGTGCGGTCAAGTTTCTCAGCTAGGTTTCTGTTTTTCCCAGTACCACCCTTAAAAAAACTTAACATACATGCACACTTGTGGCAGAGACTTCCCCTTAGACCTCATTCTGTCTGCTTTCATACTGGTTATGTCAAATTTTTCTTCATTTACACTCATAAAAAAGAGGCAGAGAAACTTCTATTTTTTTTTTTAATCAAACTTTGGGAACTTTTCAGTAGAAAGTGCAAAAAAAAGAAAGTTTCACAGACTGGTGGAAGGTCTGATAAGGGTAGCAGTGTTTGTACTGAGATGCACTTGCGAGTGTTGATCTACACTTGGTTTGTTTAGGCTATGGAGTGGAGGAGAACCATCATGCAGTGTAATTTGGGTTTTTCTTGAACAGACTCACAAGTACCCACACATTTATTTTGCACAAAATGACATGTTTTCCCGCTCAGGAATGGGCCAGCTTCCCCATTCACCTGGGTAAATAGAGCAGAAGGAAAAGCCTTTCAATGCAGCCCAACACAAACTCACACACAAACACACACACAGTCAAGCAAACCCCACCCCTCTGACCACCACTTCCCAACTCTGCAACAATACACACTTAAATTCTTCATCAATTTTACATCCAAAAACACACATCTAATAAAACACACCCTCTTTTTCTCTCCTTTCCCCTTTTCTGTCCACTTTATTATAGCCTCTAAGTGATCCTGACATGTCAATTCAGAAGACATGATCATGCCTGATTGCCTCAATTTACAACATCGACTCCCCCTTCCTTCATTGAATCTGCTCTCCACCATCCTCCTCCATAACCCCCGCCCCTCCGCCTTGCCCTCAGAGGTAATGGAGTGAAAGTTGTGTGTTTGTCAATGCCACTAGACAGGAGTGGGCATAATTGTGCCAACGAGATAACAATAGGCAGACCTTAGGCTTGTTTTGTTGTGCACAGTCCAAAGCACAGCCAGGCTAGAAAAGCAGACGTACGCCTACGAATATGCCAGGAGGCGGGCACGCTTTCCCTTTGTGTGCAAAAACACCTGTTATGAAACAAACATGAATGGGGCATTGCTGCCACCTCTGACATCATCCTCGGTTTAAAGTTAGACAGCTGAAGCGGGCAAATGGCCTACTGTGGGGTCTAGTCTGTATGTTTGTGCCATGCAACTGTCAGAAAAGACATATGGCAATGAAGGAAAGCTCATGATGGACAAAAACTCAACAAAAAACAACTGTATTGCTGAAGGTTGGATGACGACTCTGTAATACATTCTTTCTCAAAAATAGACATCTAACAATCTGATTAACAATGCTTTCTATGTGGAGATGTCAGAAATATCAACCTCAGAGTATTCCACTATATCCAGACATCTCAAAATGTTTCTTCAGACAGTAAAACTTACAATGACAGATTTGTTATAGACAGAGTGAAGGAAATGAAGTATTTTCTAAATATTTTTGTCTTGCAGAAGTTAAATGTGATATCCGTGAATAAAAACTCCTAGCCAACCAAGTTGATCTGGGGGAGAAGAGGATTTAACTGAAAACTTTTGTGAAGTATGATCTGTATCTCTGTAAATCTGAGCAGCCAGGTATTGTTTAGACAAGGCAAATTTATTTGTATAGCACAATTCAGTACAAAGACAATGCAAAGTGCTTTACATGATTAAAATACAGGAAGATAAAACAGAATCAAAGCAAGTAGGAAAAAAAATGCAGAAAGAATATTAAAAACAGTTGGGTTATCATTTGATCAAAAATTTCTCCTTGGGCAGTTGACAATTCCCCAGAACCTTGCATTTTGTTCTACTACCATAGAACTACCCATTATCTACAGGTAATTTAACTCTGCCCGATAGACCAGGCATGCCCAAAGCCAGTCCTTGAGGGCCGTTGTCCTGCAGGTTTTAGAGGGTTGCCTGCCCCTGCAAAGCTGATTTTCATGGACAGCGGATTAACAGCCTTTTGCTGAACTGCAATCATCAGAATCAGCTGTGCTAAAGTAGAGCAACCTCCAAAACCTGCAGGGCAGTGGTCCTTGAGGACTGACTCTGGGGATGCCTGGTTTAGACAGATCATAAACATCACATCTCCTCAGATGAAGTCACTGGAAATTCATGACTGATACTCCTTCAGTTGTGCACAGCTGGGATCCCTCTTAGGATTAGGGTCTTTATGGCAAATCAAATTCCAATTTCTAAGCTCCATCCTCATTTTTTCTCATGTTATCCCCTGGGTTTCTTCTTCATTCATCTCTTGCCATCGAGAATCAGCACTATTATCACTGAGCAATGTTGTGCCATAATAACTGTTTATGTACCATTTGTCAATAAAGTACTAGTTCTCACCTGCTACCCTTTGGCCTTCTTCTTCTGTTGACTGGACTCCATTCTGCCACTGATCCCTATTTAGTCCTCATCAACCATGTCTTAAGATTTAATGGAATCCCCTCGAAAGAAGTTTCTTAAGGAGGTCCTGAATTAACTGCACAATTTAGGAAATACTTCTCTTTCTCTCATAGAGCTAAATCCCCTGGGTGGGACTCTTAGACTAACTGTCAGTAGAAGCATACGAACCAGGACCTCAAACACACCTTTCAATGGTGTAATGCTTCCAATGAAGAGATGTAGGAGTTGTGAAGATCCTCATTGCTCCCACATTTCTGCAGCTTCTGACCTTTTTTTTTTAACTTGGGTGTCCTTTGGTTACCAGCCATCTCTTTTGTCTTTTATTTATTTTCAGGGTCAAGCATTCCTCCCATTAAGACTTAACCTCTATCTTTGCCATTGCCAACCAGACTAAACTAGCTCTCTAAAGAACCTTAGCTTAAAGTAAAAAGAATTGCCACCTGGAATTGCACACCTGAGCCCACTTAGTCACCTGGTCAAAAGATTCGGCTGCCTTCTAAACATGTTCACCCTATATCTTGTTCCAGGAATATTTGACAAAAGTTAAAGGCACAGTCTGTCATGAGCCCATTTACTCTCTTCCTTAGGGTTCCACCTAACAACCAATTTTTTTTTTTCTTTTTTCATCTCTCAAATAACTCATTGTTGTAATGTGAAAAAATAAAAACAGGAATAGGTTGTCTGATCATATAGTTGATATATAATCAACTGTTGGATCTGACAATAGAAGCAATGAGAGCAATGATCACTAAAGCAACTAAAATCATCGATTTATCAGGAAACTGAGAAACAATTTGGAATAAAGCTATGTTTACTAAAACTTACACTTACTAAGAAATACTAAAGAAATAACAAAAAGCAAAAAAAAAAAAAGAAGGTATTACAAACAAACACCCAACCCTTTTCACTAGAGTTTGATACTGATGTGAAACAAACCATAAGGCTTAGTACAGGTAGTATTGGTTAGAGGCTTTGGAGAAAAACACTATAAAGCCCAACCTTTAGAATTTACTCCAAAAATGTTAAGGTAACAATTTGCACTCAATTTGGTTGAGATAATTTACTAGCATTTTCTGGGTTCAATACACAGCCCTTGGGTCTTTCTGCATGGAGTTAGCTCTCCGGGTACTCTGGCTTCCTCCCACAGTCCAAAAACATGACTGTTAGGTTAATTGGCTTCTCTAAATTCTCCTTAGGTGTGATTGTGTGCTTGAATGGTTGTTTGTCTTGTGTGTCTCTGTGCTGCCCTGCAATGGACTGGCGACCTGTCCAGGGTTTACCCCGCCTCTCACCTATTGATAGCTGGAGATACGCAGTAGGGATAAGTATGTCAGAAAATGGATGGATGAATTGTGATTACTATCCACCCAAAATAATTTTTAAGGGTGGTGACTTTTACCAATTCACATTTCCAGGGTCACAGGCAGTGGGAAAATCTTAAATCTCTTTACATTTAAAGTCTATGTAAACCACATGTAAGTAAGGTAAACCTTTATCAAAGTAAACCTTAGATGAGAAGTGATTATAAGCTAACCAGCTTATGGCTGTCGATTGATATTTGTGATGACCCACCACAGCCCCTTGTGTCTGAGTGGGGCTATGTCAAGCCCCATGGTGGATGACATATGTATGAAGCTGTTCCATGTGCCCTCAACTTCAACTGCAGTACCTACCCCTCCATCAACAGAAGTCAGAACTAAGACTGTTTTCGGCCAAATATTGATGAATTGAAGTAGTTAACAGAAAAATCTGTGAAAATACGCACAATAACATGAAGAAACCACACTTAAAACCCAATATGTACAATTTATCTACAAAAAAAGTTAATAGGGGGATTGATTACTCTTTAAACACAACCACCTCCTTATTAGTCAGATTCTTGTGTCATATTTCTTTTTACAAATAGAACACATGTTCTTACTTGTACAAATATTTTTCCACCTAAGTACGTACATGAATGCCTCAGGAAAATACATTTTGGAATGTGACGGAGCTTGATTTGTGCACTAACCCAAAATTTAAGAGCTAAATTGTTATGGATTTTAAGCTACCAACAATACTTTATGAACTCAGAAAAGACAAATAAAATTGTTTCAAATTTCAAATGAGGTTTTCGGCTTTTATTTTAGACCTTTTCATCGAATCCAAATACTCATCATGAGTGAAATATTTCAATTAACTTAATACATAATTTTATTCCAGTCATATTGTTGTTTCGGAGGCTTTTTTTAGAATCTTGAAATATTGGTATCAGGCCAATGTTTGAAAAAAGATCAACGTAAAAGTCTGCCAATTGCACATGGGTTTATAAACAAATAATATTGCATATATTATTTTCTGTGTTTTCTTTTAAAAACGCTAACTTTCAGGGACCCCTTCCAGTTTCTTCCAAGACAGAGAGCCTCATTTGTAGTGTTTTATAACACAAATGTTGAAGCTGTGATGTTGCATATCATCCTATAACCACACTCGATCAGAAATATAGTTGTGTTTCTGCACAATCTTTAATAGATAAATTAATATTTTAATTTTGAAATATGCAGGGTAATAGTGCGAGGTTATCAGAGTCAAACCTAATGGTTTTATAGCATCAACATCCGGGTACATGTTGCAACTAAACAAGCTGGTATGGTCTGTATATTAGTTCAAACTATTCACAGTTCAAAAAATCCACCCTATTTCCTGCTCAGATTCAGGGCTAAAGGCAGAAGCGTTTAATAACATCTAAGTGTGCAAGTTTAAAGTCTGTTAATTAGTAAGTGAACTCTTTGTCGTTAGGTGCTGTTTGTGGGCTGTCATGGTTACAGCTTCTATAGAAATAATGCATCACCTTTAGGGCAAAATATTGAAACAAAAACAATCTCTGCTAAACAAAGTGCGACAGTAAAAGATTTGTAACATAGAAAAAAAAAACAATCAACAAATATCACCAATACTCTCCAGTCTGCTGGTGTTAGACAAAGGTTTGCTTATATCCTTAGTAAGGATGTTTTCTAACCTCTTGTGTCCGACTAATTCCCTCTATATAATTTGTGTCATTTATGACAGGTTTCCAAAATATCATTACCTTAAAAAATCTTCAAAGTTTAATAGAATAAATATAAAAAAACAACAACAATAAAAAAAAAACCCACAACAGTTAAAGAAGCATCCTTAATAATGGAGCTGTTAAAGAAGTAGGGCCATTAAAGCAATATATTATATTTTATTAAACATGAACTTAAGTCAGGAGCCCAAACAGATAAAATATCAGTTTATTGCAAATAATTTAAATCTGAACATTTTAAACGTGGTCGTCTTTGTCACCACATTTGGAAAAATAAAAACCCTTACTTTCAATGGCTCACATTTTGTGTTAAATAAAGTGGAGATGGCGATGTGCATCTAAGAAAACATAAAAAGCACTTTTTATACAAAATGTTAAGGTTTAAAAAAACAACAACAACACATATCTAAACCAGTATGGAATAAATAAGCAATTAAACCCCTAAACCTAAGAACTGATCACCAGCCATATGGTGTTTTACATAACTGCCAAGTCCTATTTCTTATTATAATGGATGAATTTTGATCCTCTCTTCTTTGAAAAAGCTGTTTTACTTTAGTCCCATTGGAGGCCTGTGAGCATGATTGGACTCAATAAGGTAAAAAAACAGCATCACTAGCATCTCTATTGAATATAGGTTCAGACTTTGATGATGCCACTCCAAAGCTTTCAAAGGGAAGCTGTCCGGATGTGTGGAATGACTGAAGAAAAAGAAACACCTTAGGTGCCCTAGGTGTTGTTCTGGGTTCTTTGGTGACTTCCTCAATGAGTCATCACTGAACTTGAGTAATTTTGGTTTCTGCCAAATGTTAAGAGGGTTTCCTCCTGTGCTTTGTTTTCTTTTGCTGATGAAGGTTCTCAGTCATCCAGGTACGGAATTTGTTTTATTTTCTTTTTCTTTGAGTTATTTAATGATTTACCAGACCTGGCAGTAACTTTGCCAGGGTGTGGTCAATAAAATTATTTTTTTTTTTTAATATTGCACCTAATCACATTGAATTTAAGATTTTTCCAGGAATCTGATTGCTTTTGACTTTGGGCTGTTAAGTGTTAAAAAAGTATACCTGAATGAATAACAAAGAGTTTAATTTCACCATGCCTTGATCACTTAAATCATGTCAAATCTGGCTTATTTCTGATAGCTTGCACTTTCATGAATTCCTTTGGGATTGTGTTTTTCTTTTTAAACAAACATGGCATGTATCTCTGTACTACAGTGACCAGTATTAGGTAATAATACATACCACACATTAATTCTCACACTGAATGCTGATGTAATTTATTTTCTTCCTCTCATTTCCTCTATAGAAGTTGACAGGAAGGCAAGAAATTGCTGACAAAGTACATCCAAAAACCCATGTGTCTGAGTGTGCATGGGCAGTGTTTTAACTCACAGTGAGTGTCAGAATGCGTTCTAAGTGTGTACAAACAACATGTGCTGATAATGCTACCTTATCACCTATAGTGTTAAAAAGTTGTAAAAGGCCTGTTGGCTCAACAGTCACTGTAACATACAGGGCATATGTGCAAACAATCCATGAGAAATACAGAGATTTTACAGTGAAATTAGTCTCTTAAAAAATAATAAAATAACTTAGGTGTCATGAAACAATCTGACAATAGGCACTGGACACAAATACCAGTAAAACTTAAGAAAGGTCTCCTATCAATACAGAATGGTCACTAACATAAGATGGTTGTCAAAAAAACAACACCTCAAGCATTGCTTCCTGCCTTGGTTATCTGTATATCTCAAGTGGCACCAGTGAATTTTTTATCTATGGCGGGAAGATAAAAGCAAACAATTGTATGCGTGGGCTTGCTGTGTGTGAGATAGATTAAGTGAGCAATCCAGCCAGTAGGTCTTGAGACACCTGTCCCCCTAAAGATAAGAGCAGCAGACATCAGAGAGGTGAAAAAGATGTAATTCAGAAACCTTATCTGGGATAAAGGTCAGAGGAGAAGATCTGCAATGAACATCTATCTATCTATCTATCTATCTATCTATCTATCTATCTATCTATCTATCTATCTATCTATCTATCTATCTATCTATCTATCTATCTATCTATCTATCTATCTATCTATCTATCTATCTATCTATCTATCTATCTATCTATCTATCTATCTATCTATCTATCTATCTATCTATCTATCTATCTATCTATCTATCTATCTATCTATCTATCTATCTATCTATCTATCTATCTATCTATCTATCTATCTATCTATCTATCTATCTATCTATCTATCTATCTATCTATCTATCTACCTATCATCTGTAGTTATGCACCACTTGTAAATGGTGTTAAATAGCAGTGCTCAATGACGATGGAAATCAATCGCCCCTTTTATTTTCAAATGTGAAATGTGCATTTCAAATGGAAATTCATGTAAAAATCAATACATAAAGTTATTGAAATGTTTACAAAATGGATTTGGTATATAAGTTTTAAAGAATTTAAAGTTGAAACTGTATGAGAATGCCAGAAGTAGTAAAATGTTCCTACTTTAACCAATGCTGGCGGCATCACAGAAGCAAAGGAAGTATGTTGGGGTGAAGCTCAGCAACACTGAAGTGGAGCATTACACATAAGAAATGTTTGATATCACCCTTATGAATGATGAGGAAAATGAGCACAGAGCAAGAAGTGTTTTATATTATTTAGCAAGTTGCTAATGATCCTCTGCTGATTTGTAAAACAGATTATTTTAAACATCTCCTGTCTTTGACATTGAAAGAAAAAGTAAAAAGGAGTCGTTACCTACGATATTTGTGACCGAAAGGCAAGCATAGCTCAAGATGCCACATAAGACACATTTGGCTTCTTTTTTTGAAGAGCTTATTTGCACAACCACAAACCTCCTAACACTTTTTTTTACATATACCATTTTGATTCCGTCACTACCTTGCTTGGTTATTTATAAGCATAAAAGTATTAAGTTGAGACCGACAACCCCATGGCATCTAGGTTCACTCCTAAATCACACCATGAGAGCAAAATAACATCTGACTTGTTGCCAAAGTGCTAACAATGTCAATAACCTCTCTACTGAAGTTATAAAACAACTAAAAGCATCATTTTTCTTAACATTATTACGTACAACTTTCTGGAGAAAATGTTGTGCTGTTAAACTAGAAAATCCTGAAATGAAAATATATCTGAGCTGTTTGAAACCTAAAGGAGATTTGCCTTTGTAGGCAAATCCCTCCTTTGTAGGAGACAACCCAATTCAACACCCAGCGCACAGCAGGACTCTTTTTGCACATCACTATCACTGTTTCCTGTCCTTGTCACCTCTCTCCAAACACTTTTACACTTTTGGATCATATTGAGTATAGTTAGGATTGGATCAGCTTCCTGTCTGCAGGTACAGATTATCCTGTTCCAAAGGTAATATCCTTGGATCTTTGCGCATTTTGTTTTTCTTATCACCATCAGCAAATTAATATATGACTGTGGTATCTGTGTGAATTCATTTTATCATGGACTCTCAGCTTCTAGTGGTTTACAGCTTCTAGCAGGTTTTCTTCAAGACTGCCCATTTAGCTTCATCTTTCTCTTGTCATATCTCCCCATCCTATGTTCTCTTGATAAAAAACACCATTCTAACAGCATTAGGCTGCTGCCAACACAGTATCTCTTTGTGAGAGGATCTTAGTTTTTCTACACTCAAAGTTTTTAATGTAGGCCAAAAATTTAGCTTTTCATCTCATCTAATCAGTAAAACTTTTCCCCACACATTGCTTTCTGGGTTCTCTACATGGCTAGAGGACAACTTCTTATATACTTCCCTATACTTATTACTCTCAATGCTGTCTTGCTTTTTTTCTTCTATAAAGAAAAAAATCTGTCTATAAATTCAGAAAGACAGACATGTTCTCCCGTCTCAGCAATGGATCTTTGTGGATATCAAGAACAGGTTGTGGTTTGTTGCATAATGTGTGCCGTATGTGTCATTTTGTTGTTGGATTTGTATGGTGGTACATAGAAAAGACAGCATATTAAAGCTTTCCTATAACCTCGTTTTTGTACAAACACTGAAAAAATATCTGACCTCTTTTGTCATTATTAGAAGCTAAAGTTCATGGGTCACAGGTAGCAGATTCCTGATTCAGGATTGCTAGTTTGCAGTTGCTCTGTATTCTTTCCAATTTCAGATGATGGCATTACCTACCATTCACAACAGGTTTGCACTGACTATGGCTGGTTGCAAATAGACAGCCCAGCTCCAGATCCCGCTGTGGAAACCATGCTCGCAAAAACACAGGTTCAAGTGGATTCACACTCTTTCTGGGAGTTTTAGGGCAAAACTTGTTTCCGGTAAGGATAAAATTCCTTTTCATCCTCCAGTAGCCCCTCTGTTTCCTAGTGCTTCTCTTTTACCGTTTTGTTTACCATAATCAAGTTAGGGTAAGTTGGAGGGTTGACTTTATTCTGAAAGGAACTCTTTCTTGTTTGGTGCCATATTTTCCTTGTTTTGCTTGTGAAAATCAGGAGCCTGATATGCAGGCGTCTGCACTACCGTGACGATGGTTCATTTTCAGAAGTTTGTTCTTAGTAGATTGACAAACGAGAATGAAATTGAATTTTTCCAGATGGCCATCTGCTTACTGCCACCATGCAGCTTTCTGTGGTGGTAATGCTCTTTTTTTAAATACTAGCTACATATTCACTATGGAGTTTTCTAAAGAACAATAAATGCTTTGTATATTTCTTCTTCAAACTTTGCATTAGTTTTCTTCACAGAACAGCTTCACCAATGAAATATCTCAACAATCCAATCTATTCACTAATTTGTTTTATCTATTTTGGTGGATTTTTTTTTTTTTTTCGTGTATCAGTCAAACACAAACACATTTCAAACTTCAAATTTGCAGAAATGTTTTAAAACCTGATTTTTTTCCTTCTTCTTTTTATAGAGGTAATGTTTAAAAAAAGCATTTCTGAAGTATTTCTAAACAGTAATAACTTGAGTCGATAGCCAAAAACATGTTACGTTTCATATTTTAGTATGTATTCATTTTCCACAGAACAAAACTAGAGGTGTAATACACACCTTGAAATTCACACGCACTTACATGTTAAAAGACAAAACCACAGAGCTTCACAGTGTAGTTATCTGGATGCAACACTGGGTCTATGTGACCAAGGAGAGGCGCCTCAGCACATCAGCGGAATGGTGGGGGAAGTGTGTGTATGATTTCTTGTGGGGGGGGGGGGGGGGGGGGGGGTTGAGGTATGTGTGAGGACATGAGTGTGTAATGGGGTGGGGGGCAGGAGTCAGGGTGGTGGGAGCACAGCAGTGTAGAAAGAGATAAGAAGTTGTGGGATTTCGAGTTGAGAAGGAAAAAAAAAACCCAGATGGATGTGTAGGCTTTCTGTGAAAGAAAAATAAGTTTATTTCAGCACAGTTAGTGGTCATATGAATTAGAATCAAATACAAAACATGATGCATAATCTTCTTTTGCACACAAAACAGATAATTATCCATAAATGAATCAAACATTTCAATTTAATCAAGCAGCAAAAACGCAAATCGTTACAGTCAACATGCTCGAAAATTATATTTGTTGGAACACAAACAACAGCAAACATATGGAAGACGCTAAAAAATATCTACTCTAATGCTGTTTTGTTGTTTAGTTTATCCTCAGAATTTAACAAAGAACTCATGCCGCTCTAATGAGTGTTTAAAGCCTTTTTTATTCAGCCGAGAGTAACATCTGCCATGTTCAGCCCTTATCCACTCACCACACACCATCTGCTGGGTGCAGCTCACTACCTTACTTTTATCAAGGAAGCCGTTAGCTGGGGATTCCCAATTTCTCCTAGAGTCTTATTCCTGCTGCTTAGAGGTGATTAATCCAGTAAGAAGAAGATAGAAGGATGGAGGTGAAAGGGCAGACATGGATGGTGTTCCTCAATTAAGACAAAGAAGTATGTGAGTAGACCAGAGTCCAGGCGGTGTTCCAGAAGACTCCGCTATGCACAAAGGCAGTAGGGATTCTTGTCAAGGTAGCGCATGCGTGTTCTGTTGCCTCATTTAAGTGGACGCACACATTAAAAAAAGGCACGTATGCACAGCAGCTTCCTGTGTGAACACCTTTGCATGAGCAAAGAGGTAGATGAGTTCTGTGCATGGCTTTCATGTAGGGTGATGCACTACAGAAAAAAGGTGAGAAACAGCCATGCAAAAAACAACGCTTAGTAAGCTTCATGCTTTGTTTTCTGTGAGGACGCACACCAAATTCAGCCGTGGTACAGCTCACAGCTGAGGTAAGCAAATTTTTCCCAGCATTTGTGAAACCAGCTATCCTACTCTTCACACATGCGCACCAAATACCTGTGATTTCCCTTGTTCACCAGATCAGGTTGACTCTTAGGGCATCCGTACGCGCCTGCGGTGGACATTAGAGCGGCGGAAACTGAATGCAAGAGGAAAAAAGAAGAGTGGGTTATGCAAAATCTTTACGTGACACAGTCATCTTGTCACTACATGGATGAGTAGAAGATGGCTTAAAAAAAAATCAATGGACCCCTTATGAGTGATGTATGATTGCTCATATCTGTGAGCGGAGTTAATCAACCTCAAGATGTCGTAATAACAGCAGAAGAAGAACCAACAAAAGTTGGTCTCCTCATAAACTCTTGTAGCTGTATCTACGTATGCATGTGTTTGCGCCCTCACTTAAAAGCAAGCGTACATTCGATTTAAATTGCATTCTGAGAATTTGCCCACATCAGATGCATATGCTAAATGTATTAGAGGCACACACACCCTGACAAAAACAAAGGGTCCTGTGGGAGGAAGTGTGCGTGAGGGAAAGTACCTTGTAAAAGACAACAACAACAGCAGAGGTGCAGGGAGTGACAGCTGTGTACTGAGGCTGATATGAGGGATCACCTATGAACAACAACAAATGTAGCTCTGCACAGCGCGGCTGCCTCCAGTGTCTGCATAATAGGTCTGATAAACAAACTCCTATAAACGATGATCTGGCACTATGGTGGTGTTAAAAATGTCTTCCTATCATCATCCAAATGTAACTTCTACTGGCAAAAAAGGAAGGCCGTTGACATCTACAATGAACATGCTTGCATCACGTCATGAGTGAGTTCCCCCATGCTCTTAAGATGCTATCACGTAATGAGAGAACAGAGTTCACAGAATGTTCCAACTACATGCTTTGCTGAGAAACAGCACATGTAGACTCCTGTGCATAAGAGTCTACATCTGAGGTGTTGAAACTTATTATGGATGTTAATTAATAGTCCATCTATATAGCTATCCTTCAAAATAATTTAACTCTTGTGGGTGTTTTCACTGCTCCAATTTGGATATTGAGTAGTAGTTGCCACACACTTGTAAAAGCAGTACAAGTTGTATGTGTAAAGCTGGTCCCCAAATGCTCTGGAAAAAAATGTTTTAAGTAGCAATAAATAAGAAATGTGCTGTAATTTTAACCCAGAACATTCCCCTTTGGCATCTGAATGAAATTTGCCCTTCCTGTCATACGCGGTCTGTTCTCTACATCAGCAATGTCTCAGTTAAGTATTTCTCGTTTTAACTCTAGTACTACATTGATGTGTTACCATCGTTCAATCTTATGTGAATTCCCAGAATCAAATGCGGATTCCCAATATAAACAAACAAACATGTATGATGAAGAACTTCGAAAATAACATGCAGCATTAGATATTTGAAGTTCCCACAAAGGAAAATTGTCATTTTTACCCATAATACCATCCATCCATCCATCTATCCATCCATTTTCTCCTGCCTAGTCCTTGTTAGGGTCGTAGTGGGGCGTCTAAGGACGAGAGGCTGGGTACAGCCTGGACAGGTTGCCAGTCTTTAGCAGGGCAACAGAGACACACAACCACACACACACAAAAACACACACTACAATCTAAGGACAATTTAGATAAGCTAATTAAGAACCCACACGTGCAAGGGGAGAACATGCAAACTCCATGTAGAAAACCCAGAATTGAACTCAGAACATTTCTTGCTGCAAGACAGAAGTGCTAACCACTGCACCACCATGCATCCTATAATACGTAAGATTATAAATAGAAAATAACGTTTGTTTTGAAAAAATAGTAGTTATTACGCAAACAGAGATCTCACTTGAGATCCAATTTGACTTAAGAGGAATTTAAAATGGCTGACAAGGAACCAGCAATGGTCATATTTTCGGAATTCATTTTAACAGAGAAAACTATTACAAAAAGAAAAGGCATTGGTCAAAAGAGTGGAGATAATGCAAGCAGGAACCCTACCTGAAACACTGGTGATTTCTTGTGTGATTTTCTCCAGGAAAACACTTTCCAATTGCCTATATGTCATATTTAACATACTCCGCTTTGCTAGGAAACACCTCACATGCTAGGATGTTAGACCAGGACAACACATCCATCACAATTTAAGATCAGAGAGGCTCTTATGTCCTTTCCACAACACTAGATCATGCCTAACACACCCCACGGAGTGGGATTATCTCATAAGATCATCTTTAGAGTCCTCACAATGCTGTGGGTATCTCTGAAAGGGAAGGTTGGAGCAAATAACTTCTTGGTTTATAAACTTCAGTTTAAAACAGCTTGACTTTAATTGATTGAAGAGTGATAGTTGTTTTTATAAACCACACCATTTGAAAACATATTCAAACTTTAAAATTGGCTTTAATAAAGAGAAACATTTAGTTGAAGGACAACAATATCGCTTTCAGCCAGCTGATCAGCAGGGCACATAGACAGATTGCGAGGCGGGGGGTCCTTTACTACCTTATGACAAGAAATTTCATTGGCATCAATCTAGTGAAGTGAAACTTTTCAAAACCTTGGCATAATCTGCTTCAAGTAACCAACCCATGTTGAGCCTCAGTTTAAAGACCACTGGACTTGTAAAGCAAATATTTGTTGAGAAATATTTGTACTTTTTACAGTGAAATACTTTCTTCTTTCACTACTTTAATTGAATGTGTGTGCTATTGACCCATAGAAATCATCATTTTTAAATTCAAACTAGTGTTGCACCGATACTGATACCAGTATCGGGCTGGGCCCCAATACTGAACTAAAATGGAAGTATCGGTATCGGTGAGTACCGACCAATAGGGCACCGATACCATTTTGAGAGCCAAAAGTTTCTTCAACTATTGTCACCCATTACAGGTAGACAATAAAAAGTTCAACTGGATTTACTTTGTTTTAGCCTTTTTACACATTCTAATCCATTTCAAACAGATGGTATCGGTATGGTATCGATATCGTCCGATACTGCACAGTCAGGTATCGGTTATCAGTATCGGGGCAAAAAAAAGGCATCGGCGCAACACTACTTCAAGCTCATATATGGTATCTTTCCTGAAACAGACTGGTCATTGAATAGCAAAATATTAGCCTATAAGATAAAAGTTAGTTTAGTTAGTAAAGGACTTTTCAAATAAACTAATACTTGATCAAGTTTTCACAACTCTTGGTCTTCTATGGGGGCGGATCATATTAGAAGTCATCATTACACACAATAACATAGGATGTTGTCATAAAATGTAAAATGATATCATGATGTAAACCTGACATGATGTGGGAGAAGAGTTGTCAACATTTGTGAAATTGATCACTTTCTGACACCTTTATTATTTTTGTATGAGAACAGAAAATCTCAAATATCTAGAAAAAAAAGAAGAAAAAAGGCCATTCAAGTCTGTGAGAACTTTCGAGATTTAGAAAAGTTCAGAAGGATCGAACAAAACTTTGGAAGAAGACACTATATAGTGGCTCTGATGTTATAGTATTGTAATATACTCCACTGAAGTGTGAATCTGTAGACCAGATTACCCAAGAGATTAACAAGCAGTGGTGATGGAGGGGGGATGCTCTAAAGCGTATGGAAAACATGCACATGAGAAACACAAATCTGTTACTTTGAATCCATTAGCCTATATGAAAATAAAACTGTTACATGGGGTTGGTGCTAAAAATGAGATTACTCATGGTTGAAAGTAATCTCAAAGAAGAACTAGATGCACTGACATGGGTCTCCACCCAGGGCAGCATAGCTTTTGGGGAACTAGCATATTTTAAGTTAGGTTGTACTACTTATGTCCCAGTTCAGTACTGTGTTACTATAAGAAATGGCTAGATCTCTATAAGTTTTTACACTCACTTTAGCATCTACATTCTAGAATACTTGAGTGGAAGGATAAACCCGAAATGAATCATACCGCACAAAGATTTTTTTTTTTTTACTGCAGTTTGGGATTTAAAAAGTTTGAAATCTATTTTTGAATTCTAGAAATCTTACGTCCACATTGGTTTTGAATGCAGTGTTTGTCCGGCAAAAAAAAAATATATATATTTTGCCTAGAGATGTATTTATCGGGAATGACTTGAAAACATTGAGGGCATGAGTTAAGGGCAGAACGGACTGCATGAGGGATTTTAATGCTAGATATGAGGTTTACATGTTTTATATATATACAGTCAGGAAAACCAAGAGCATATTATAGAGGGTATGTTGTGGTTCATGAAAAAAGTTGTAGCATGTTGTATAAACTTTTACAAGGAAGATTACCCTTACAGTCCCTCATTAACTAACTTATTGTGCATTTAATTTCCTGATCTATCCATCCTTTAAAAAAACACACAGCCGTCTGACCACAATGCAATCCTGTTTGACCTCATTTTCTCCGGTCACTTTGAATTTATTAGCTTAAATGAAAACATAAACCATGCACACAACTGAATGCCCCAACCTGGCTTGGTCATTCTATTACATAATGAACACGATCCATGGTGGCAACTGTCAGTCATGGAAATATAGAAGATATTTAAAAATTTAGCTAAATTAATATTTTAAACTTAAAATATATATATTTTTGGTCATTAATGAATGATGCTGCTAAATGAAAGTTCAGAATAAAACAAGGGAAATTCCTTTTTTAGATGCTCTCTTATGCACTTATGTATGCAATCAGCACATCTACCTACAGGCAATGCACCTCAAATAACATTTGCCAATCTTAATTTGATATCTATTATAATCAAATATATTAGAGCAATAAAAACAGCACATGTGCACGTAAGATTGCTCCAGCGTATTGGTATTTTCCCCAACATTGTCTTGAGTGTTATCTGGCTCGTTGGCCAGATAAGTTGTAAAGTGCAGGTGCACAGCCCTGTGGACGGATAATTGGTCGGTGAGGAGTTGTTTTGATATGCAAACACAGACACTCTCACTAACACTTGTGCAGGTGCATCTAGGTAGATAACCCAGTGTCATGCAATGTCATGCAATGCTTCATGGCTACAAAGTAAAAGATAACCAGATCAAACATCCATTTACAAAAAGCCTCTTTCTTAAGTGTTTTGCATGCCGGGTGTATGGGTATATGCCCAGCATGACACAGAACAGGAAAAGGAGGGAATAGAAAATGAGAGCAGCAGGAGGCAAAATAAACTAAGCAGCCAGAACAAATAGCTCTAAATGGGTAAACATGCAGTTCAGTGGTGCGTATGCAAATTCTTAGATTTGCAAAGAGCTGGCAAGTCTGGTATGGGCACCAGAGGGCATAAGTTGTGAAGCCTTCAATGACCTTTTAAAAAGTGAGTGTAGTCAGATTGAGAGGATTCCTTCTGGAATCTTTAGACTACATCGTCAGCAATAGACACTGTTTAATAGGAGTCACATTGTGTAGAAGTGGCCTGGTAGCTGTGTCATGCCCTTCAAGTAGGAATAACAGAGGTCACAGTGACCGAATACTGGAAGCAATGGGAATCTACCCACATCCTTTTTAATTGATACAGGGATTGCAACTTCAGAACATCAGACCTTATTTCAATCTTTTTTTAAACTTTTTTCCCCCTTACACTTGCTTTTGGTGTCTTAGTTGAGCTGGATGCCCGATGCTTCTTATCATCCACAAAATCCATTTTGAATATAACAATTAGATTCCTTGTTAGGTTGGACCCATTTAACATGGATGCACTTGGCATAACATCCGCAGAACAGCAGGGGGATGTCTGACCTGAAGTACATTTTGGGAAAATAGGCCAAAAGAATGTAGATGCATCAGCGCTGAACTACAGAGGTGTCAGTCTGCTCATCAAGCAATGTTTTTGTCACTCAGAAAAGTGGATCAAGTATTCAAGGCAGACAGACAGTCAAATAATTCAAAAGTGTTTATTTTAAAAACTGCAGATCTGCAGTATCAGCGAGGACTTCTAAGGCAGGAACCTCTGATTTTATGGCTTAGTCCGGGCCCAGAAAACGAGGTAGGATCCATCCGGTGGGCTGCCAACAAGATGTGGCGGGTACCGCTCAGAGTGTTCCAGATGCCGCAGCACCGCAGAACGGAGAACAAGCAGGAGAACAGATCCGGACAGATGGAGGGCAGGATAATTCAGAGGGAGAAGACAAAGCCGGTGTTGAGGACACACTCAGAATTCAGAACCAGAAGGTCAGAAATTTGAAAATATTCCCAAAGGGAAATCCAGGTCGGCGAAAGGAAACAGCTCCAAGTTCAATAAACAGGCGGAATCCATAGACAGGTCAGGCAAACAGATCAGATGGGAACAGGTGGGCACAGTAGTTGAGATGCAGACCAGGAAACCAGAAACACTAAGGTAACGCTGAAATGTTCTCCCCAATGGCTCGAGATCAATCTGACACCGATGACTGGTAGCAGGCAGATTTAATAGAAGCTGGAGCAGGTGGATAAGATGAACGGTAATGAGAAAACAGGTGGAACTAAGCAGATGAAAGAAATTAGCAATCCAACCAGTCATCAGCGCAAAGATCATGACAGTTTTAGTCGTAAAGGGTCATAAATTGCTATTTTAAATATATTTTCAGTTAAAACTAACACATTGTCTCTTTAGTGAGGTTCCTGACTTTTCCACCGGGTATAAAGACACTGATTCTCATTCTTATAACCTTTATGAACCTTACCCTGTTAACCTTACTGGCATGCATGCAGTATGCTCATGAAAGTCATTCTGATATCAGCCACCGACCAGAGTTTAACTTTTGGGTTAAGTCTGTCTTGTTAGTTTTTCGTAATATTCAGTATTTCTCTCTTCCTTGCTGAAGACAGCTGACCTACTGCCCTAAATGTTTGGCCTATATAAGAATTGAGCCTGTAAGTTTCACAATCTGCAAAGGATTAAGTGTCAAAGAATTTCCCCTACTAGGTTATTTCTAGCAGATCTTGCAAGCAAATGGGTAGCCACAGTGTGAGTGCTATTTTTTTTCATTTTAACCAATTTTAAACAGAATTCCTTAAAGTTATACGATGATCCTATTGAAGATTTTGGTTTAGTTTACATCAGCATAATTGCTATATCCACTTACAGATGACATATTAACAGCAAACAAGCAACCACAAACCCCCATTAAAGGTCAGTTGCCCCTAGATATCAGACAATTTGATCTGCAGAGATCTTGGGCTTTGTGCATTCAGAATGTGAAGACTGGATTGCGAACCCAAAGGTGGGTGGATTACAAATCATATTCACTTGAACAATATGTAAAAGGTAGAGGGGTAAATCCCCCACGGGGTAATCTTTAGGTCATGGCCTTTATTAAGTGTGATCAAACTGATTTAGTGGTTTCGTTTAGTAGGAAAATTGTTTGTCTCTATCCACTTTATCTTATCTCCATTAATCCCTGTTCGTTACCGTTTTCTTTCCAGATGAGATGAAAATTTGAATATCAGGCAGTGCTTCTGCTCTGTAAGCTTCGGCATATTTATTCTGCTACTCTAGTTCTCTTTCACAGTCCTTGATTAATCCTTAAAGGCCAAAGTGATTACTGGATTGTACCTTTTGAGGAAGTTTGGAGGCATAATAATATTTAATCAAACAATAAACCACTCCCGCCCTTCTGTATTGGTAGATTTCAGTTTATGGTAGAGCATATTAATTAATCGATTTTAAGTTTTCATTATGTATTGGAGGATTCTACAATCAGTCAAATAAATGATCAACATTAACGCACAGTTAGTTTGACTAACTAGTTAATTTGACTCAGGATGTAAGGTCCACTTCTACAGGGGCAGAAACTGGCTGTTCCAGAATCAGCCAGGGCCAGGCGTTGTTGTCTGGGAGGCTGTGGTAAGGCCATGAGGAGGATTGCAAAACAGGAAACACAGGGCCTTGATAGCTCTTACAGAGATACAAGAGCAAATGCAAAGTGTGTGGAGCTTTCAGAGATGGGTTTGATTAAAAAAAAAGAGTGTGTAAATATGTGGCATCAACAGGGCCCCATCTGACACTTACCACTACTCACAGCAGTAAGTACAGGATGTAGGCATGGTGTGTGTGGCCATGTATTTGTTACCTTGTGGGGACAGTATAAGGCCAATTTCACATGAATTTGCTATTTTTGGGGGAGTTATGGGTTATGTGAGTACCATTCAATGTCTCCATGCTAATTTTTTTTAGGACTATTGTTGTGAAAAGAGTTTGGGTTAAGTTTAGGATCAGGTTTATATTGTTAATAGGTAGAGTGGGTGAGGGTCTGGGTTAGACCATAGAAATTAATGGGAGTCATTGCAAATATCCCCGTAAGGATAGCAGTATCTAACTTCATATGTTTGGGTGAGTGGGAATGTTGGAGATGTGTTTAGAGCTTATAGTAATTGATGTGATCAAATGTACAGAGGCTCTTAGCTGCCTTTTTGTTTGCTCTGCTGGGCTGAATGAAAACAGACTTCATGGAGTAAACTCTGAATATTGGTAGAGAAAGAGAAAAAAAACATTAACCTGGATAAGTTTCATCTTTGTTGTTCCTCTCTGAGTCAATATTTTTATGTAATATGCACATATCCACATTATGTATTTTCCATGAATCCAGCCAAGACAAGTCTGAACATGCAAACGAGCACATGATCAGATCCTAACACGCCTGTTGAACCAGTCAAACAGCACTTAGTGTATTTGAAGACTTCATTAGAAATACGATAGGGAAGGCCATGAGGGGGGCAGGTGTTCAACATGTCAGGATTCCTACTGGAAGTCTTTGCAACAACACTTAAAAGATACCTTACTTATTTACTCCCAAATGTCCTAGTTTTTTTGTTAACCTTTCTTCTTCTGTTCTTAAAACCATGGAACTAAGATTTTTATTTATTTTTGTATTAAAGCCTTAGGAGATTTGAGGATATAGATTAATTCAGTATCCTATAACTTATTTTTTTGTACAACTAAAAGCTGTTTCTAATTTGCGTGGAATATAGACACTTTGGTGTCAATGGAGGTTAATGTTACCTGTGGTCTGATGATTAAAGAAAAGCTGAAAATAATCAAACATATCTTTTTTGTGCATTTTAGGACTTTAGATATCATGCCAAATGAAGCCTAAAGTTATAGTGTTGCTGTAAGTTATGGATTTAAAAATTTTTATAGAAAAACTTTAGAGATGTTAAATGGAAAAAGGAAGAAATTGCCTTGTGTCTCATAATTTCAATATTTTTATTGTTTAAAGCTACAGTGTGTAATTTTTAGCGACATGACATCTAACGTCCAGACTGCAGACCGCAGCAACATGAACATCCCCCCCCACCGCTTCTCCCCCCCAACAGTACGGCGAGCGTTACGGGACAAAATGTCTTCCACGACGTCCGCATCACCTACCTTCTCAAGTAATGAGGTTTGTTTACATAGATAATTTTACAGATAGTATTTCATTAGTCTGTGTAGGGTATAGATTTCATGTAGACTTAAGATAATAAATATACCCGTAATGGGCGATCTTGCAATCACTAGTTTGTTGGCTCTGCGCTGCTGTAGCGCAAAGATGTCTGCCTCCATGGCTGCGAGACCCGCTCCTATGTAATTATAAATAACGAATTCTAAGGCAACGCAAATATTAAGGTTAAGAGGCTGAGCTCGTAGATGATGATAAAATAACATAGTTATGTATACTATATTACATTTCTGACTGTATATCCCTGTAATTATTACACACTGTAGCTTTAAGTCGACAAACCATAACAATTTTAAACTTTACAACTATGACATCCAAGCATAAGATGCACACATATGATGCTGTTCCCTGATTACATTAAAAACCATTGAAATAGCACTGAAAAGAGGAGAACATTAGCAATAAATTTCAAACATTTGAGGGAATCCACATATGCATCTCTGATACACTGAAAAAAGTGTAACATGTAACCGTGCATTCAAACTAATGCTTTTCACTCCAAACTAGATCAAATTATTGATTTGATTGTGTAACTCATTCTTTTTGGATTTTGAGACATCAAGTTTGATGTAACCTGAACTAAATACACGTAAAAAGGAACCAAAACAAAGTTTTTGATTTTTCTCAATATGTATATATTTATTCATGGCCTGCAGGTAATTTTTTCTGTTTGAGTCAAATGTGAACTGCGCTTTGTATGCAGTCAGAGCACGTGATGAAGTCAAAGTCCCAGAACATGACAGAGTGTCTCAGTGGTGCAGTGGGTACCACTGTTGCATGTTCTCCTGTAGATGGAGGGTGTATAGAGTTTGTAAAATGGGAAAAGGAAATTATTTTTTTAATAAAGTCAAATGATTTGTGAAAAATCTAATTTGGTTCTATTTAAATTAACTGGTTTCTATGCAAACATTAATTGTTGTTAATTTAGTTTAAAGTAAGTATATTAGGTTGGTCCAATGTCAATATATTAGTTTGGTTCATCAACTGAAATATTCAGAAAATCATTTGGAACAGGCAACAGATTTTAAGTTGTGTCAAGTGCAGTATTATTGTTTACATCAACATAACATACTGTAATCAGGTCATAACAAGCGATTAAATTCAGATTCTGTGAAGTCAAATATTTTAGATGTGTTTTAGTTTGAGCAAGGTTACACTTTTTTTCAGTGTATACTGAACAAGAAATTCAGGGCCCTGTCAAACCTGATCAATTTAGACAGCGTGAATTTTTTTGTATTTTTTTTAATTTTTTTTGGCGTGTATGTCCAACAACAGCCTAACTTATGCATAACATACAGCAGCATCACAAGCCACTGTCCTGATGGGGCAGCAATGTGCCTCAGGTGCCCGGGCTGCATAAAAAGATTTATTTGATAGCGGAATTCACCTAGCTACTGTTTGCAGCCTACCAAAAAAAAAAGGATGAATAAACAAAAAAATAAAAAAAAAGCTGCTAGAAGGTTTGTTGGTCATGGTCATGGGCGTGAATGCAGGGAGGCTCCATCACACTCACCTTCTCACTCACCCTCTGATGGGGATGAAGTCTTGAGGAGTACTGATGGCTTCCTCCTGTGAACCGCCTTTTATACCAAAACACTGCCAATACGCCATTATACAGAAGCTGTAAGTAGGAAACGCGTTCAGCGATTGCTTGGAACACGTCAAATATGTTGATATATGTTGGAGGCAAGTTCCGGATAAGTTACGCATAAGTTATGCACAAGTTACTTATAGGATTCAGATAAGCTGGACACCAGAACTTATGAGTAACTTACACTTAACATATGTCAACGATCAAATAACTTATCTTTACTACATGCCGTGTGTTGACGTGTGCCAGCGTGTTTCAGTGTTCCTCAGCGTGTTCATTACTTATACAAAATGTATCCATAACTCATCCAACGTATGCCAGTGTTTTTGCTAGATTTTCCGTACACCAGGCATATGCTGGTCTAAATTGTCAGTGTGACAGGGGCATCAGTGATGAAAAATATTTAACAATGAAAATACTTTTAAAAAAAGATTTCTAATTCAGACATTCCAAATCTGTAACACTATGTTTGCATTGTATTTGATTCCTGATGACTTTTTGTTATTTCCCCACACAACTTCATTCTTGAATGATTTCATGTTTTGAATGATTTTATGTTTTGCACATCTCTTTACATAAAGTAATTACATAAAAGTAATTACATTACAAGTGGAACCTATTTTGTCATCACTTCGGTTCATACATACAGTGATAAATTCTGTTTGTTTGTTAAAATAATTCTAGTTATTTATTCAACATCCTTTCTGTTAAGTCTTTTCATGCAGCTGGAGAGTCAAAAGGAATAGTTAATGGTCTCTATGTGCTTACTTTAAAAGGCGAGACGATTTAAAATTGACAGGTATTCCTGTGTGAAAGAGTTGGCTAATTTTTTCTTTTTTTTTAATCTAATCTAAATGCAGTGAAATTTTGATAAAAATGAGTCATACAATTGTTCAGTGATGAGAGCAATGCATAAAACTGCATGTCAGTGAATTTAAGGTATTGGGAGGATTTTGGCGAATTATTAAAAGACCCACCCTCTTAACGCTAGAAAAAAATGCACATGCACCTGAAAGGGAATACCTATTAAATACGTGCGAGAGCATGCACAAGCATGCTCTGTTTAAAAGTTGCTGTTCTCATAGCTCATACAAGCCTACTGTGCCCGGATGTCCGCCCTAACCCCTAAATACCTCTATTACTATATAGAGCTAGGAACATATAGTGTAGGGTGACCAGATTTGGATTTCTGAATAAAAATGAGTGTGCCCCATCTGGCCAAAGTAGTAGAACACTTTGACATAGATTTGGAGTTAGTGGGTCACTTGACCTGGAAAGCATTGAAGAAATATCAATTATTTTTGTAATAAAAAATGTCTAAAAATATATAAATGGAATAAAAATTGAGCCTGACTCATCAGACTAATGTAGTAAAACAATTTCACAAAGAATTTGAGTCGGTGGGACACATGACCTGGAAGCTATTGAAGAAATATCAATTTTTTTTTTTAATAAACAAATGCTTAAAATGTAGTGAAAATGAGTGTGCCTCATCAGGCTAATGTAGGAAAAACAATTTCACAAAGAATTTGAGTCAGTAGGTCACATGACCTGGAAGTTAATGAAGAAAAGTCTCAACTTTTGTCTTTAAAAATAGCTTAAAATTGCATAAAAGCAAGTGTGCCTTACATATTTTATCTATTGGCATGATTTTATATTAGTTTGGTCTTAGCTAGTCATAAGATAAGGAATTTATGGATTTTTGTTTCTCAAGAGTGCTTGATTCAAAGATTTGTTGACAGTCTCTAACTGCACCACAGGGTGTGGAAGGAGGGAGCGTCTGAGAGATGCTGGCCGACATCGGAGTGCCGCAACCCGATCAACCATTTGCTAGATCCCGCTGACTCTGTGGAGCTTGAATATCCAATAACCAACTTCAAACCAACTTCACCGTGGTGCTGACGGCTCGGTTCTGCTGCACTGTAGTAGACCAAAATCCCAGAGCATTTTGAAATTCCCCCCCGGACAATTTTTTAGGTGTGAAAAGTAGGACGTCTGGTCACCCCAATATAGTGGACTTTATGGCGAACTCAGTTCAGACAGATGATCACTTCTGCGTTGGTCACATAACACTTTATTGAGTGCATGCTGCATCCTTGTTATTAGTCACCACTGTCGGTAACAACAGCCATTGACGACAGCAAGCTGCTGTGACAGCAAATCCCATAATTTTTGGACATATTTGACTCTTTTGACGCCTTTCTTTTCTTCTCATACACTTCGTAGACACTTTTTCTCTTATGACCCTCGGCCATTTTAAAAGAACCCCAATGAGAAAGGTGAGCTTCAATGACTGTCTGAAACTAGCTCACCACAGATATAAGCCTTAAAGTGCGCATGGACAGAAAAAAATAGCTAACTGGGGACGAGCACGTAGGAAGGCCTTACGTACACATATCACCAGAATGTTTTACAATTAGGAGGACCACTTATTTAAATGATCGACCTGGAAATAAAAGATTGTCCTCTATACCTTTAAGTGAAAAGCTTCAAGTCTTCTAAGAGATATTGCACCCCTGCATTTCTAAATAGGACTTAGAAAATAGCTTTATACAGTAAATTCTGGGCTCTTTGGGTTTCAGGGGGTAACACCTGAAGTGCTCTGATTATAGCAGTGAAAGTTTTAAATGCTTTTGATTCCCAAGTGAATAAGCATGTAGTTGCTTAAATTAGATGAAGTCAATGCAAAGCTTTAAGCTAAAATTCAAACTAAAACATTGTGCTTGTGAAACCACAAAATAGAAGTTGGGAGCTATTGTGCCTGAGAACCCTGGACCAACACAGTGTTGGATTGTCCACTATTGCTTAAAAGAAGAACAATTCAAAGGTGAAGTATTATTTTTTTCCCCTTTATGAGGAACTCTCCTGACTGCAATGTAATTGGATGTGTGTCTGTGTGCATGTGTGTGCCGGGGGGGTTTCTCTGGAACAGGATGTAGCTGTGCAAACGCCTAAAGGCTTCTTTTACTTGTGTTTGCTCAAGAGATGAAACTGCAAAAAACCTGTATAACCATTACTGTAAGCCTCAGGTCTGTGGTGCACCCATGACAGGGACTTTATCCTGTCAGTCATCACACTGTTGTCCCATCAGTCTAATAGGCCATGAAACAAGAATTAAAATCTCAGTTCAGGATCTTCTTTATTATAACTCCATCTTTTAGAAAAACACCAAAGTGCAAAATATCGTACCAATTGATATTTAGCTAAAAGGATAACTTTCCACCCACATATTTGAATGCAAATTATATGCAAATGTCCAAATTCAATGCAAATAGGGACTCAGTGCTATGATGGAAAATTTCTGTTTGGCTCAGTCACCATTCTGAACAAGACCTGTAACATCTTGAGTCTTTTATCAAACCACATTGTTTTTTACTGATCCGGTGGAAACTAGATTCCTTTAATTAAATTCTTGGAGTTGATTTTTAGGAAACTGTAAGTACTGCCATTACATTTTTTTAAATACATATTTTAAATCTTCCAGTTTTGTAAATATTTGTTAACGTTTTTAACTTTTCAGATATACCCCAAAAAACATCCAGAAAATGGCTAATCTCCAGCTCAAACAAATCAGTGAAAGTAAATCGAAAATCACAGCCAAGCAAGACACCTCTGCTCTTTCACATCAAATCAAACTGCAGCAGAAAGCCCTGTTTAAAACTCAAAGCATGTAGACAAGACTAATAGAAAAGACAACTATAACCCAGTGGCTTATAAATAATGTGTGTAGAATGTCAAAAAATTGTAATATCCAGTATATTGAAGGCTGATTGGAAATATACCGAATGGAAATATGACTTTTCAAGTGTTCCAGTTCAGGGCACTTTTTTTAACCAACGCATTACTCCCCCCACTCAGTAGGATACTTGGGGTCAGTTGTATAGCCAATAACAAATCTAGATGTGGCATGAGGAAGCCTAAACAAAAGCCACAATTTTTCCAGCATCAGATGTGATCTAATTGATATTGTTTTAAGTTGAGCATTGCTAATAAACCACATTTACAAGTGGTGCATAACTAACTATATAACATTAGGAAGATAGATAGATAGATAGATAGATAGATAGACAGACAGACAGACAGACAGACAGACAGACAGACAGACAGACAGACAGACAGACAGACAGACAGACAGACAGCTGTAATTGCATCACAAATTCACTTCATACTTTTATCTTCAAAATTATGTCTGAGTAAAACAAACCCCAAAAAAAGCACTTTGTCCAGCAATAATTTTGCAGAACTGGCCTCCTACATCTTGGCCTGTTGGCAGATAACACCAGTTTGCTCTGTTTCCAAGACATACTGTAGCCAGGCCAATTATAATAATCAGTTGGATAAGAATTAAGTGTACGATGTAGCAATTGATTGATCTATTTTTTTGTTATGCTTACTAAAGATCAAAAGGTTGCGCCTGAATTATTAACAATTAGACCATCTGGTAAAACTGGCTCAACAGGCTGCTGGTCAACTAAACAATAACATACATGCAAGTCAAGATTTCTCTTGCTAATAACATGGTTTAGCTAGGTGCATGAAAAAATTGTTGTATGCCCTTTTTTCTCCCAAAGTATTCAAGGAAATTCTCATCCTTTTGTCTGCGGCTTAAAGGTATAGAGGAGGATTTTCGCTAATTTTTGAGAAGACCCACCCTCTCCACAAAAAGCACATGCACAACCCTGTACCCACCCTTGAGAGAGAACCCTTATTAAATGTGTGTGAGAGTGTGCAAAAGCCTATTTCTCCTCGTGCACGTCTGTTTAAAAGTTGTTGTTTGCTTCGCTCATACGGGCTTACTTTCCAAAAGAAGATTTGCAATTTTTCCACCATGTCAGACTCACCACCTGTAAGTAAAAATGGGGACAAGCACATAGGACTGCCTTATGTAAACATATCACTAGAATGATTGACAATTAAGAGGACCACTTACTTTGATGATCCACTTCGAAAAGTAACATCCTGCATGTGCATTTTTTTTTTTAAGTGGAGAGGGTGCGTCTTTTCAATAAATTCGCGAAGATCCTCCGCTATACCTTTAAGTAAAGGACACTTCTTGGTCAGGCATTGTCTGACAACGGAGGGACATGAGAGTGAAAAAGAGTGGGGATCCAGGTGGAAAAAGGGTCCCAGCATTGTAGCGCACCTCGCTTTTCTAGCTGGTCCAATTTCACAAGTCGTTTTCCACCATGGTAAACCAACCAATCAACGCACAGCTCATCTAAATATTCATTAGCATACTATAAAAGGAAGAAAATCCGTAGTTTCATTCTAGGGCTTTTAACCAGGCTTGCATTAGGGCTCATTGAACGGCAACTATTCCATTTTCAGCCTAACCAATGATACCCACCTTATTCAGAGACTTTAAGGACCAGCACCAAATAAACTATATAATCCTTCCATGACCATTTTAACTGATAATAATCACAAATTTCTTCGCAAAGACACAGCTTTGACATTGAAAAAGTTTTAGAAAAGACAGAAACTAAAACAGCTAAAGACATATAAATGCATATTGTAACAGACCTTTAAGAAAAAAGGATGCTTATTTTTTTTTCAGTCTGGACAGAGAGATTCTCTTGGGTTTTATACAGTACCTGCTTTTAGGGCCTAGGAGTACAATTTGGTTAGAACCTGATACAGCACAATTTAATAAAACACAATTGTCTTATAGGAAATAGATGACCCATGTGGGGGTCTGGAAGATGAAATATTAAATTGAGTAATAAAATAAACTAGTAACCAGTATAAAGACATAGAAAAAGTAGAAAATGTTTGTTAAATTCCAATCAAGGATCTTGCTTCATAAAACCAAAAGCGAAGAAAGACTTTTTTTCATCGATGCATAAAAAAGTAACTGTCTAGACAAGGGGAAATAAAAAAAAGAAAGAAAACTTTGATAAATACCTCAAGTTCCTGTTTTTATACCAACCTTCTTAGTTTGGAAATATTTCTCAGATGATAAAAATGTATAAGCATGTTGTGTTGAGTAATCCTTGAGAGACATCGATCTAAGCTCTCGTGGCATTAATCGAACATCTGGTCTTTAAGGAGTTGAAGAGAGTTTAAAAAAAAAATTTTTCAACCAGTTTGTAATTTATTTTAACTGAAATAATTAAATTGAAAAATCCACAGAATTAAATTTTGTGCTGACCTATCCAAGCTGGCATAGGAAATAAAAAACAAGGAGTCAGGCCAAAACAAAGTATTTGTGTAACAAATAATTTCTTTAATGTTTAATTCATTACAGTTGCATTTCTATAACCATTAATGAAAACAATATACAAAAAAATGAACAGGGGTCAAAACAGAATACCATCCATTAAGTTTCTCTATTGTGCTTAAAATGTCTTTGAAACCATCTACTGTAGGTGGATTAGGCAGCACATTCCTTCTTTAAGCCCTGGGCGAGTAATCACTTGCAATCTGAATGTTGTGGGTTCAATTCCTGCTTCCACCTGTCACACGTCTCCAAGTTGCGTACTGATAGTGCTGTGAATGAATGTGTTCATTTGTGAGTGGGATTGCTTTAACATGGCTGCAGTAAACTGATGTGGTTTTTGAACGGTTGGTATGATTAGAAGTGGATCCTTCCAAAAAAAAAAAAAGAGAATTAAAAATAATCCACTGCACTTTGTTTCCAAGTTTGAAGACGTTTCGCTTCCCATCCAGTAACTTTTTCTGTTCAAAATGTCAGGAATAAGGTTAAGTTTGAGGTTTTATACAGTAGCCCATTAAAACCTTGTTTTTGTTTTGAAAGCATTACAAATAGAAAAGGACGAAATGGTGCACTGCTTTAGAATGGTCTAAGTGTCTGAAAGGGGGTTGTTAAAGGGAATTGTTGGCCTGGCTCAATAGGTCCTACGCTCTATTGTACAGGTGCCGGGGTTATAGCAGAAAAGGATTAACTCAATTGCTGCATTGAAGGTTTTTGAAAGCTGAAACCTAAGTCCACCCCCTCTGTTTAAGGTTGGTTTTTAGTGTGATTAGAAGTGGAGTATATGTATCTTCAGTCCATTTACTATTTAAGTATAATTTGCATCAGGGGTGGAAATATGGAAGTATTGGTACTGCAGTTTTTTGACAAGTTGGCAAAAAGCATGGCTTTTTGCATCATGTACTTCTATAAATTGATCTATAAACCTTTATTTTTAACAATCAGTTTGTATTACTGTTTAGAAACTTGACTTTTGTTTACTAAAGTAGGGAACAGTTTAATATATATCATCTTTATAATACTGAGAAGTATTCTGTTCATTAGGGACTGGGTCATGAGGGCAGCAGTATCAGTACTCCCAGAGTTCACTCTCCGGTGACAACTCCTCCAGCTCTGCCGGTTCCCGGGTCCCTCCGAGAGACATAATCCCTCTTGGTGAGGCGTGCATGGAACACCTTCCGAGGGTTTTGCCTAGGGGACATCCAAATGCTGCAGCTGACTCCTCTCGAAGTGAAGAAATGACTTTACTCCAAACCACTCCGCCATGACTGAGCTCTTCACCATATCTTTAAGGTAGTGCTTCTCCACCTTGCGGAGAATTTTCATTTTATCTGCTTGTTTTCAGAATTAGAGAATGACCACAGTAAACTAACAAACTAGCTCTAAATCTTTTAACATTGAGCAGATAGGCCTTTAATGTGATTAAGCCTCTTATGCAGTATGATATCTAAAAACAGTGTTTTGGTCCTCCTACAGGCAGGTTAAAGGTTAGGGTCAGGCACAGTTTGGGACCTTGCTAGGGGCATCTAACATGAGCAGGTGGTGGTCATCATCGCCTTTGCTTTTGTGTTTTTACCTACCTGCCAGAAATGGTTCACAGAGATTAAAGACTGGATGGCAGCACCTACGCCTTCCTCTTTGTTCTCCATGGGTTCCTTAAAAGAGCAGGACGAGATGGTGAATGGAAAGCAATACCTTCACCTCCAGCTGATGCAGGTACAAGAACAGGTTGGACAAGTGTAGCAAAATGATTTCGACACAAGGCAATGGATGAATACAAGCAAATAAAGGAAGAATAGACAAGAAGGAAGGGAGCAGCATCAGAGCTTATTTCCAGGTAATAAGCTGTAAATAAGCACCACGCCCCCCTCTTTTACAATGTACATATGTATCTGTAAACAAGTGGAGAGGGGTAAAAACGAATACATGAAATGAACCAGAAATGTTTCCATTGAAGTCACTTTCATTTCCATCATAGGAAAACCATTGGGTGTCAACATGGCTCAGCAGACAGTTATGAAAACCTTGTGTTCCAGAGGTGGGCAGCTGATGCCTATCTAGTGGTATTCTTATAAATTTCACACTTAATCCGTGAGGGTGTCTGCCCGTCTATCCTGCTCCAACTAAAAAACACAGAATCGTGTTTTCTCTCTGTGGCTCCATATAGTATCTATCTACAAATCTATCACTGTGCTAAGGTATTTATTTTTTCCAGTTTTCTACTTGGACCGAAAAACGCCTGGGGTTTTTCTCGTGGGAAAGTCTGGGAGAGGTATGCTGCTCCGTGAGCAAGCAATAAGACAGGAATCCCGTTTTTCTGGGTCCAGTCTCACTCCCTGCTCCATGATCCTATCCAGGGCTCCCGTCACGACCGGCATCGTGTCAGGACTCGCAGCGGAGTTGGGAAACTCTCGCCTGTTCTCGTTTAGCCGGATCTGGTTTTGGTTGTGCACACAACACTAAGACTATTTCTTTTTTTTTCCTTTCCTTTGCACTGTTTGTCAACTCTTGAAAAATATCTTATATTTTCTCCTATTTTTTACCTCACAATAAGGAATATTAAGTTTCAACTGCTTGCACAATTTGTTTTTACTGATTAATGCAACAAAAATACAAAAAATTGTAATTATCCTGTATTTTATTTGAGCAGTGCTTAAAGAAAAGCGCCGACATTCAAGATGGAGAGACTCACCCCACACCTGCTGAATATATCCAATAACAGCCCTCACTTGTAAAACTCCCCATTCAGGTCGGGTCAAAGACTTTTCAAGAAGTCACATGATTTCCAATAAGGAGCATCCTTCTTAAGAAGTGGGGGTGTTGTTGATGGCGGAAAGGAACTAATTCTCCGCTCCAACATAAATATGGATGTTTTTTAACTCTAATATGTTTCTAAAGGTGGAAGAAAAATGTTTTTTTTTTGTTGTTTGCCAAACCATCAGTGCAGAACAGTTTCAATACAGACTAATAATAATGGGGGTGGGGGATTCAAGAGTGCAAAGCCATAGAATCTGAATTGAGCAAAGAGATCCAAACAGATGGAAACACATTATCCTTTAACATTGTATCATAGAGATCAGAACTTATGTTTCCATCGGTTACAGAAGGTTATTGAGGTCCTGAAGAGGACAGCGCCACACCATCAAAAACATGTTTGACTCTCGGTTTTAGGTTCCTTCTGTCTTTATGTCTGGACCAAATGTAACCAAGCACACAGCTTTCATAAGTGCAAAACAATGTTGTTCCAAAGTAAAAGATATAGTTTTCTTGCAAATTCTGCTAATTTATCAGTATCTTGTCTTATATAACTTTATCCTTATATAAATTATATACCTTTCTTCAACTGTTGTTCAATCACAAACATTGAGCTCAACAACAAAGAAAGGACTTTAGAGCTTTAGATGTTTTTATGTTTCTATATTTTTAGCACTAGTATCCTGTTTATGAGTATTCTGTCAGGAGATGTAATTGAGTGAGAAGTGGGAAGTAATGCGGTAGATATCCACAGACTCAAACCAAGGGCAGCCATGTTGACGATGAGGCCCTCCTGACCCCTTTGCCACCACTGCATAAATGTTGTTCTGTACACTACACTTCCTAGGTCACTTGCTGATGCAATGTTTTGAGTCATTTCCACAGAATGATTGACCAACATTTAACATGATAATCGCAGTTTCTTGCTCCGTTCAGTTCCGGTTGATTGGTAGGGTATGCTCTAGCTTTGGTTTATGGTGTCTTAAAGTCATAGAAATGTTTAACCCCATTGATAGAGGTTTTTGCTTTTAGGTTTTCTTTATCTATGGCATAAAGTGTGTTATAATCTGAGCTCCGAGCCACCTTCATGTTGTTTAACAGGTTCTAAGTAAGCACTTGTTTTGATTCTACAGGTCTGGGTGTTGTCTGGCCTAAGGAGAGTGGTATTGAATAAAATTATATTTGTAATCCCATTGGAATTGTTATTTAACTAAGAGGAGAGTATATTTTGAAATAAATTTAGTTTTTTATTATCCTAATCAGGTAATCTGACAGTAAATTCTGTGTGATTTTCTAAAATATTTATATGCTTTTAGCCACTTGAGAGAAAATTGTCAGTGAGGTAGTTCATCTTACATGCTAATGTATTAAATGTAATCCACAATTAAAAGATTGTTGCCTTTTTAGCACTGTTAAATTAAAATATGTTTTCATGCATTCTTCTTAGAAAAGGTGCTTAGAAAATGTTTAATGAATATTATAGGTGCTCTGAATTATAAAAAGTACTTCTCTGTTTGTCTACACTTTTTTAAATAAAAACTATATTAGTATACATAGTGTTTTTGGGTAAATACTGCAAAATGGTTTAAACATTGATCTGATTTAGCAATACAAGCTGATAAATATGCATAAAAAGTCAATTTATCATGTGGAACAGGAAAATTTAGCAAACCAACTGGCAAAAATCTGATGATCAAAAACTAGATTTTTATCTTCCTTGCTTTAAATATTCTCCTGGATTAACTTTTTGATCATTGCAAAGGATAATTTAATCTCTAATGACAAAGTCTGAAAGTTATTAACAATGTATTAAACGTGTTCTTCATAATTATTGTAATATATACTTATAATGACTTCCCAGCATTATGTATGTGAACACTATTTCCAAGAAAGTGAAAATGAAACAAGCTTGAAAATCAGGAAGAATCCTTATCAGACACCTGCACACATGCTTGTTCTAACGCTCTCTCTCATATGTTATTTGTGTGAACATTTTACCATAGAGAAATCCAACATGAATTACATTATTGTATTCATATTTACCTCCTTAAATTCTTTTCCTTGTAAAATTAACAGCTGAGAACTGAAAAACTAACCAACAGCAGACGTAACCCATGTTGAGTTCTTCTAGAATCTCAGCTTTACAGAGGGAAACATGTCTTCAAAGAGGTAGAAACACTTTACATCCCTATCCTACTTTCTAAATAAAGCCGTTCACAAACCATCACGGGTTTGGAACAGTGAGCTGCACTTACAAGCGAGTGAAGAGGTTTGGTGTTGAAACTTCTGGACATTTGAAGAAAGAGAGTGAGGACACCAGACTGCAGGGAACTCACGCGACAGAACGTCCTTCATCGGTTGTATGGACTGATATACTCCTAGGATTCCACTTACTCTCCGAACCAATGCAGACACAGTGGATAAGAGAAGACAGCAGGAAGTAAGTTATATTACAGTTTGATATTAGTGAAATACCTGTGGATCACCAGTGCTTGTAGTTGTGTTTGAATACATGCGCAGTTAAGGACTAAAACAAATGATGTAAGTTGTGATCTAACCTCTTCTTTGCAAGTAATACGAAGTAATTTGTATAAGCTGTCAATTTGTTCATTTCTAAAATATTTGTCATAGCATCCATGGTGTAGTATGTTATCATCTGTTTAAGTGAGGAAGATTGGCAAAGGTCATGAAAGGACTTCAGGAAGTAAAAAACATAATAAATGGACTCTTTACTTTCATTGGGAAGCAGTTTCATTCTTTATTGTATGCTTTAACAACATCCCAGAGAACTTCTGTTGAGGAAGTGTGATTCAGGAGGAACAACAGCAAAAGCAAATATCGACTTATGTTTCTGTGTATCATTTATGTGCAGAAAGGCTGGTGTATCCCGGTGTGTGCAACATGCATCGGTCCCCTAAAGAAGTGCACGCTGATTCACCCACAGCGCATTCACCGAAGAAGAAAAAAAAAAGAGGAAACCCTCCTGCAATGAGGTGAACAATACTCGGCATATCTTGTCATATTTTTACTACACACTTCCTCTCGTTGTGACAACTTCCCCACAGTTTTCACTACCCGTACGGCTTACTACTACAGGCTGCATATGAATGAAGGGAGATGAACAACCCAGAGACAAACACACACACGGAAGAAGAGGCAACGACTAGGAGGGTTGTTTTGCAACTAGAAAGAGGAAGATGCATATTTCACTCATGCTTTTGTGATGCAATGTGAACGCTCGCACACTTTCACACATTGTGTTATCCAATCTTGTATGCAAAATATCACACATATCTCTTGAGTGATTTCTCACAAAAAAAAAAAAAACTCATGTCAGCCCTGGTACAATGAGGGATTTAAGCAAGATGGAGCATGACAGCATCGCCTCCTCTTTTCCTTTACTCCTAAAACACACACAGCTTTCCGTGGGTCCACCTCTCAGGCACAGTAGATTTGCATTGGATTTGCCAGTCAAATGAGATGCATGGGAAAGTAGGAGTGGATATTTGGAGAACAAGGTTCCTTAGAATTCCCCTGTCCCTGGTATCCCAAAGTCCTATACAACAAGATAAGAGCTTATAAATAGTTGGACGTTAATCTATTTTTACTCACGCATCCTTTATACAGTGTTCACATGTGGTTGATGGTGTAATTAAATGTAGCAGAATGGAATTGGTATAAGGGGAGATTCCTAAACAGTTTTTCTTACTGGTTTTTTTCTGTTAAATATTGACTGCTGGCTGTCATCCATGCAGTATTTCAATCTCATAGAGATTTTACTCTAAACCGTTATCATTACTGTGACTGAAGCTACAGCATGTATCTTTCAATCTGTTTATTTTGCACCCTTTCTTACTGAACCACTTGCTCTCCATAATTTAGATTTTTTTTTTTTTTCACAGAGACCAACATGTTTTCCCCAAGCTTTGCTGCTTTTGGAAAAAATCAACAACAACCAAAAACATCTGGAAACAAGTCTTACCGCAGATTCTTCATTAGATTTAGGTCTGTTTTACTTTTCTGTCTCACATAGCATTTTGCATTTTTGCTGAAAGGTCTTCCACATGCTTGATGTGCCTCCTACATTGCTTCCAGCACAATTTTACATAGGCCTATTTTCTTATCAGCCTCCCGTAAAAGTTGTGGAGTTGTGGAGTGCATGAATAATAGTTTTCTGGTCGCCAGATTCTCACACCTGATTCGTGGATCTTTGCATCTCTATCAAATGTATCACGAGCCTCTCGACTGCCGCTCCGACTAATGTTCTCTCTTCAGCCAGCCTATCTGTTTAAATAGATGGCCAAATTCTCATAGGTTAACAGTTGTTGTATACACTTTCCATTATCAGATGATGGACTACACAGTGCTCTGTGAGCTGTTCAAATCTTGAGATGTTTAATTATAGCCAAAACTACTTTAAGGCCCCATCCACACTAAGATGTGCTCAGGCATAAATGCAAAACCACTTTGAAAATATTTCAAAACTCCTCTTTTCATGGTACTGTGGTTACTGGCTCTCCACAACTTTATCAGAGATGCTTGCGTCATGGGCCTTCCTCTAGATAAACATGCCTACGCCACAAGTGTGGCATTGTACAGTGTTGTGTGCACGCTCAAATACCTCCACGGTTTGTTTTGGTGCATACTGACTACGTTCATTTGGTGGCACACATTTCCTGAGCTGACTTCATGCTTAGAGAACGTAGCCTAAAGTTCTTAAAAACGTTCCCCCCTGCCTGCTCTGCTGTTGTGTTTTTGTCTTCATGATGCTTCTTGTCCACAAAAATCCCTGACAGGAGACTAAATCACACATGTTGGCTCTATTTAATAATGCGATCCTTGTCTTGCATGTTTAAGGTGTTCCTCAGCTCACACTCACCTGGCTTCACCCAATGTGATTAAAAGGCTTCCTGAGAAGCAAAGACAATCATTTGCATCAGGTGTGTTGAACCAGAGGCATATCAAAAACAAGAGGGACTGTTGACCTTGAAGGACAAGGGTTAAGAAACACAAAATCAGAAGACTTTTTCAGGCACTCATTTGTGTTACACTCTTTCAGGGATATTAAAGTAAAAGGGACTGAAAAGAATGCACGCCACACCTTTTTTATTATTGCGGTGTACAAAAGCATTTCAAAGCCATGTGTCATTTTTCTTATACTTTTCAACTGAGCTGAGTGCCAATTTCCAGCAGTCAGTGGGTGAATGGTATGATGCATCATGGACAAGTCCCCACTCTTCAACAATTTGGATATACTAAAACACAGATGCATACTAAAAAACTTTTAGTATGCATGTTTTACAGAGAACAAACTGGGATTTGAATCCATTCCACAGCCCTAAAGCATTTATTGTGATGCTATTTTGAATGATTTTTGTTGATTTTAGAGAGCTTATTGAAAGAAGCTTTATTAACTGAATATTAGAACTATAAATATACAGTCATATGTTTACATTATTGTTTTTCATCACAATGTTTTTTTTTTTTTATCACTGCTGCTTACCTTATCAAGGCTGCACTTTCAAAAATGAAATTGTCAAGAGAGCTGTTCTTAACGAAATTTCTTTTTGTTTACACTTGACAAAATAAATCTGTCTAAGTCTATTTTGTATTCGTGGATAATGCTAGAATATCTATTGGATGACTTGTTTATTAAGACTCGGTGGAAACTATTGGGAAAGCTGCAGATTGCAACAAACAATGAAGTTGTAGCTGTATTAATCCAAACGTATTAGCGGCCATTCCCAGTAGCTTTTCTTTTTTTATGTACAATGAGTATAATATTAGAACAAAATTATCCTCTGTGTCATATGCCATTTTATTTTATGTTTACAAAATTATTTTTTAGCAGGCTTCATGCAAATCTTAGAGAAAATGCTGACATCTCATGTAATGTTGACAAAAAGTACTTATCACATTGAAACTTCAGGATCAAGTATCAAATGGTAAATGCATCTTTAGAGTCTCATTGACCTCCTCCTTTACCTAGTCATATAACATAGGGTTGAGTCATATCCATGTGTTTAACATTAGTTTCTCAGGTTGTACACAAGCAGCTTACATAAGACAGTCACCACATATACAAGCTGAGGCATGTGTAAATAAATCACTAAATAGTTTACTGCTTTTCCGCTATGCTACATTTCAGTTTTAGGCAACAGTTGAACATTTTGGACATTTCTTTAAAGAAAATTTAAAAGAAAAGTATCATCGATAGGCTATAGAAAGGGGAGAAAGAATAAGGCCTTTTTAAGTTATCTTTAATAACTAAATGAAAGCAGAAAAGCTGTAGACAGAGTTTGAGGGCTTTTTTTAAACATAAAATGTTAAGATGAAAAAACTGAATATATCTATAACTGTGACACATGAAATGAGAAGAAATGACAGCTTCATCATGAAGGTGTAACCTGAGCACAGCTTTGCAGAATAAAAAAAGTTTCAGGTTTAAAAAAATTCAACCAACTTAAAGGTTTAGTGGAGTATTTTTGTGAATTTTTGATAAGACACGCCCTCTCTACTTAAAAACAAAAATCCAAATGCACATGCACAACACTGTACCCGCTTCAGAAAAGTTGCTGTTTGCATCGCTCATACAAGCTTACAGGTCAGACTCATCAGCGGTAAGTGAAAATGGGGACGAGCTCGTAGGGCGGCTTTATGTAAACATATCACCAGAATGATTGACAGTTAGAGAACCATTTATTTTGACAATCCAACCAGAAAAAAACCAAAAAACATCCTCCACTGTTCCTTAAATGTCACAATTCTTTAATCATCCATGACTTTTGATTAGTAATTTCAGAAGTTAATCCATGTCACCAAAGCATTTTACTTTAGTGCTAGATTTCTGCCTCTGGTAGTGGCTATAAGCAGCTTCTTCAGGCTTGAACTGACACAGTACAGGAAGAAAGAGCTATATATATATATATATATATATATATATATATATATATATATATATATATATATATATATATATATATATATATATATATATATATATATATATATATATATATATATATATATATATATATAATGTAGTATTTTTATTCTTATTAAATATTTTTCCTATGGTTATGAAAAAGAGTTTTATCTTATCTTAACTGTTCAGTGTTTTTTGTTACCTGAGCAACTTTATTCTCATTACTGATAGCCTTAGTCTGTTATGTAGCCTGCAAAGAGATAAGACGACTTTGTTACCTTCTTATTTAACAAGTATTAATAATCATCATTATCTAAGTCCCGCAGAAACAAAGGGCCTTTTCATAGTTACGATGCAGCCTCTATTAATGGATTGTACTGAACTGTTTTCTTCATGCAGTTTTGAGTTATCTATACTATGAAAGGTTCCTTTTGTTACTTGTATAATTGCTCTCCTGTTTATTAGTGGCCTAGAAAAAAACTTTCTAACAGCTTTAAAGATCGATTCATTTCTAACAGTACGCAAAACATTTGCTGCCGTTTTGCATGTTCTTTAACATAGTTCAAACAATCCTTTGCTGAAACCCAAAACAGAATTTATTGCATGACCTGAAAAAAGGTAGATTTTAAGCTATCCAATGTTTATTAGAGGTTTATAACCCGCAAAGGAATCCCACCATAAAACCCTGCCATGCAAACCACAAACAAACATTACACATGCCCAACTCCCCCCAACTCTAGACAAAATAAACACGGTCACGCATGGACTACTCTACACCTCAAACGTGTGTTTACAGGAGAAACAATATTACAGAGCCTGTGTAATTGTGACTTTGATAACAATATGGTTTTGACTAATGATGCTGAGCTGGAGGAACAGGCCGGGCAGGTTGAGCTGCACTTGATATAACAAGAGAGCACATGAGTTACAGGAAGCTACTCATGTTTTTTCATTGAACCAGGGAGGGAATAGTGATGAGTAATGGAAAAACACTAAAAAACAGCCCCTAACAATGAATTTGGAGCACATAAGCAGAACTCAACTTTAATTAACAAAAGACATATTTACCATCTGGAAATATTATTACTTTTCTGCTTAACTTTCTATAGGTGTTGAACTTTAATACAAGAAGTGCATAAATTTGCAAAAGGTGCACTAAAGGTTGTTTGTTATTCTGCAAAGGTTCAAAGTTCAACCCATATCATAGAGAGTAGGATGACAATAATTAACAAATTAAGGGAGCTTGAGTATTAAAAAGAAATCTACTGGAGAGATTTGGAGAAAATACCCATCAACCTAACAAAAGAAACGTGTAGCATCTATCTTGCTCAAATCAACCCACACATTCTTGCACATATTTAGAGTTTGGAGTATGCAAATGATCAAAAGCAGTCAAAAAATCTATAAGGAAGCATGATGTTTGCACCAACATGTGTGTGTGGTTGTATTAGTTGGGAAGTGCTCTTGGCCACAATTCGTTGACCCTGCAGGGGGGTGGGGGGGGGACAGGTGGACTGTGGCAGGTGTGGCTCTTTAGGGCAGAGCTTAAGGTTGTTTCCATCCCATAAACAGCGCGCAGGATAACATTTTAAGGCTACAGACATTGTTTTGGTGTTATTATATTTGCTTCTTTAGACTGATAACGTACATATTTAGCAAGGTACTGTACATATTGCAGAATGTTACACTGGTTGTGTGGGTGTCCATGGTGAGGATCTGAAAAACTGCATGACAAATGAATTAACCCTTTCCTTCCCCTGAGTATTCATCTTAGTCATTTTCTGACACAGTGCGCTACTTGGAAACCACCTTCTGTAAAAATGTTCAAAAAGAACAAATCCTATTTTAAAGTAAGAAGGATAAGAACATGTTTTAGTTCATGTGTGCATGAGTCTTACTCATAGCAGTAATATAGTACCAGTGCCTACAATTATAAGGCTTTAAAAGTATGTTATATTTTTCTGTCATCCGCTAATATCTCCATTATTTGGCCTAACCAATTATTTGAATGAGCAGTGTCATTTTTTTATTTTTCCTATTCAAAGAAAAGTCAGCATTTCTAAGAGATTTATCTTTAGATATATATTTTTTTATATTTGGATGAACATTTTTTGAGGCAATAGGACTTGGATCAAGGACTTGTTGGTGTTCTTCCACTGGGTTCTCACCAGAGCTTTCTTGAGTTTTGTCCCAATAATCCTGACATAATTGGTGTAACAGAGAAGTTTAAAGGCCTTCTTACATATACAGCTCTTCCCACAGTTTGACACGATGATTACAGCTTGTAATGACCACTTTAACTGCATCGTCTTTGTCGACCTTACACTTACCAGATTTATTTTGATTATTGCAATGTGTTTATGGCCTGTCTTCAAAATACATCCACAGGTGGACTCTAAATTTAACTCATGCTCTTGATTCACATATCCAAAATGCTCATCTAAAATTTTCCCAAGTTATTTAAAGATATAATGATATTACTGTGTGTGAAGGTACGGATTTGTAGAAACTATTGATCAAATCTGCAAAAAGACTGTTTCTCACATTTTGGCATTTACTAAATTGACATTATGTTGACTATTTAAACATGAATTGATGGTTATTTACACAGGAAATAGAGTTAGGGGGCGTAGCGCCACCAGTGATCTTCCTGTGTGAAACATGCACCGAGAGGAAAGGGTCTCTTAAACATTTTAAGAAAACTTTTTGTTTTGTTTTTACATCATTCTACATGTTCCACTATCAGTACATGATATAAGGCGGTAAAGGATGAGATTATAAATTAGTGCATTTTCAAATTGGTCATTTTAGTGCAAGGCTTCTTTGGTCTTGGTCCTTCTCTAAATGTTGACATTTGTTTGCACGTTTAACAGCCAGGACATATTTTCATGGACTAAATAAATTGTGAAATTGATCAGGTGCAGAGAAAAACAATTCATCGGCTGGATTTTATTTTAAAAGAAGTCCTTAGTCTTGTTGGCCTGTTTGAGATATTAAGGTAAATAAAAAGGTCGACAACAGAGCTGGAACATACTAGTTCATTACTCTGGTCTACTAGTCCATATTAAGTATAAAGGAGGCTATGAATTAGAGGAAACTGGAAATTCTACCTGATTCTGAAATGTTTATTTATGTCATAGAGAAGGTAAGACTGTCCTAGCTGCTGTTCTGATGCTGTGGTGCTGATCAAACATTGATTTAAGATCACTCCAAGTCCTGGTTAGTCAAAGCTGGAGATTAAGTATCACAAAATATGCAGCCAGGGAGCAAAACAAAAAAAATACAGAAAGAGGATGCTGACTAACAAGAGGAGATTAACCCTTTCGGTGCACAGCACAGCAGCCAGACATACAAACTGAGAAAGACACGCTATATGAATGCCACAAGTTTCATTTTTCACTTTCTGCACATAGCCTTCACTCTGTATCTTAAAGCTGCAGGGCCAAGGCAGAATACAGTTGACATTTCTCTTTTTTTAAGTAGAAAAGTGTACATCTAAGTCAGGTGCAAGTCCCACGCACGGTCTCACAGCTATAGATGATGGCAGGGTTACAATCCGGGGTAGATACTTATCAGTGTAGTGGTCTGATAGTGCGTGTTTTTACCAAGGGAGCGTTTGAATGAGTGTAATTTTAAGGGGCTAAGGAGGGGGCTCTGTTTGCAGTGTCAATATTTACAGTGACACATGCAGGATGAATGCTGACTGACTCTTGTATGGGCGTGTGTTTGTGTGTAAGGGGGGGGGACTGAAAGGCAGAGCTCAAATAGGCACCTGATGACATGCTCCAATGAAAAGATTAAGGTCATAATCCTAACTTTGTTTTCTAAAATCTATAAATCTGTTTGTTTTTTGTTTTTGTTTTGTTCTGTGGTTGTAACTGTTAGCCTACAGTCATTAAAAACTAAATTCGCAGAGAACAAGAGAAAGTGTTTCTGCAGCGTCAAACAGTTCTGGCTGTAACACTGCGTAAAATAAAGTTTAGAGAAACCATTCATTGCTGTTTAATGTGATTTATTAGTGGACTCCACGTCTTACACAACCTACACACCTGATTTGCATTGCAAATCGATGCCATGCAAATGAGGGAAACACAACCTGGCTGCAGAACTTTTCAGTTCAGAACACCACCCTATAAGCTCTCCCTCGTGCATTAGATTTAATTGAACTTTGACTCTGTATGTCAGAGGTTTTCATGGTTTTAAGACCCTTTTTGTTTGAGACGTGAATTTTTTTAGGCCGAAAGAGTTTGGAGATCATCTCAGTTTCATGAGTCAACACTGTGACTCATTCATCCTCATCCTCTCTGTTGTTTGACCTGCAAACTACAACCGAACACAACTTTACCTCCAAAGTTTTTTGTTGACACATAAACTTTACAGCCCCAAGCCACGGTTACATCACACAAATCATCACTTTGATTCATACGTGACCTAACTATTATTTACTGTAAACAAAACAATGTGGAGAGCCCCTCCCCAACCCCTTGCCATGAGGAATGGTGGGTCTCTCTTTCTCATTTCCCTCATAGGAGGTAACCAGAACTGCTTTATTGCCATCTAGTGGCCATTTGATTTATGCACCTACCCCCTGTTGAAGCCTCTACTTGTAAACACAAATAAGTACACAGGGACATTATTTACCTTGATTATTTATTATTCTGTTTACAGGTGCCTAGAAGTATAAAGAGAAACCAGGTGAGCCATTCAGATAACATGATTAACAATTCATTTGTGAAATAAATGGTGTATTTTTCATGTGATCATATCTTAAATTATTTATGATACTAAGGTTTTCCATAGAAACATTAGAATCTGCATGAAATGTTAGACCTTAAAAAAGTTGATCTTAAAATACATGAATTCATAAAGAATGCAGCTCATCAATCTACTTCTACTGCTAATTTTTTTTTTTTTTTTACTTTAATTCTATATTTTTTCTTGTCATTCTAAAGCATTAGGTCAGAAAAACAAAAAAAACAACAAAAAAACCCCAGAAGATTTTTGCAATTTTTTCTAACCCCTAGATGTTTATCAAAACCAAAAATTTCAATGTACATTATTGGGATTTTTTGTTATTAATAAACACAAAGTAGTGAAAAAAATCCAGCATAATCAAATGTGTTTAGAGGTCACCTGCTTAATTCCTAATGTCCTGTTTGAAATCTGCTTACAGGGAGCCCGATGTTTTATTGCAGATAACTATGACAACAGCATCCCCATAGTAAAACATGGTGGTGGCAGAATCATATTCATGCAGCTACAGGGAGGCTACCTGGGATAAATGAATAGACAGATGAACAGAAAACGCCTGGATAAAAACCTAATTAGAGACTACAAAAGACGAGAGTTTGGGGCAAAGGTTCAGAAATTTAGCAGGATAATCCTAATAAAACTTAAAAGAACGATTCAATGGAATGGAATAAATTAAAAGGAAATTGCTGAGTCAAAATCTAGACATATAACCTGTTAAAAAAATGTCACAGAGACTCTGCCAACAAGAGTGAGCTTAAGCTTTTGTTGCAAATGGACAAAAAAATTGACAAACATTCAGGGCTCCAGATGTGCACAAGTGGTACTAAAAGACTTGTGACTAAATGAAGTTCTGTTTCTATACAATATAAGCGTAGGAGGTCAAATACAAATGCGTGTCACCATTTTTAACATCTTTATTTGCAAAAACATGAAAACATTAAACTAAATGAAACACAAAGCCAATCAAATCTATTAGAACTTGTGGTTGTAGCTTTATAAAATCTTAGAGCATAGATATTTTAATCAATTGTTTTTCATTAGGTTTTATTTTTGAGAGAGAAAAACACATAATCTCTGCTATTATTGTGCAAGAAAAACTTCTACAGATTTATCTCATTACACCATGGCAACAAATTACATATTTGACTGCTATATTTTTATACTAGACCTGTGCATTTTATTGGTACACTTTAAGATGAATAAGTTGATATCACACCTGTACGTAGACATTCAGTACATAATATAAAGTAAACCTAGTATGGCTCAGTTACCCTGTAACAGTGTTCGTTCTGAGAGGTATTCAAAAACAAGGCAGCCTGATGATTTACTGTTTGGACCGGTTGGCACTGACAGCAAATATATGAATTGTAGAGAAAAATCTTCAGCACTTCTTAGGTAGCATATTCAGAAATTGATGCATCACTTTGTTCCCAGTTCATAGCTGCTTTCAGGTTTGGAAGCTAAAAAACAGGACCGAAACAGTCTTTTTGGGGTCACTTTCTGGAGTTCAAAAACGGTTAAGTTAAGCCCGTTACAGTTTATAAATACATTTGTTTTATCTGTTTCATCTTTGCAACATTGCTTTTAAAACAAAGTGGGACTTCTAGCAAAGCAAGCAGGATGCCATTGAAAAAAAATCACATGTTGCAAACTAAAAATACACAGAATTATTGCACTTCACCTCTTAAAGGAGGCAATATCCAACTTTTATCATTTTAACAAGCGTTTCTTTTTAAAGCTGAAATGTTTGCTTGGATTAATAAAGTTCCTCTGATTGCATTTGCAGTGTCCATCCCATTGCAACAAATCTTAGATCTAATAATTTCTGGCATATATACCTAATAAAGTTCAGCAAAATACACATATTTTATACTTGTATTTACAAATATATAATGATCTGCTGCTGGAAGCATCATGTCCACCAGGCATAGTGCACACATTTATTACACATTTATTATACATGAACATCTTTTTTTAGTAAATGTTTACAGATAGTAAAGATAGCATATACTGTGACATCAAGTGAAGTAAAAAATATACAGATGCACAGAGAAATTGGCTGGTGAGCAGAGCTAGGTGAGTTTTAGCTTGATTGGCTCTGAACTGTGAGAAACTCAACAATCTGATGGTTTTCCAGTCAGTGAACACACCATAGACTCAGTTAATATCCCACTGGGATTGGTTGCCAGTGGGATTTGCAACAATTGATTTCTCTTATTTTTACACTTTTGGTCATAAAAGGAATATACAATTTAACTATGTTTTATATTAAGCAGGATATTGGAATTTAAAACTCTGAAAAGAGACCTCTGATTTTCCGAACTGACATTTGAGCTTTAGTTGATGGTCAGGTTTGAGAGATTGAGTTATTTACAGAATAAGTGATGTTTCAAAGGTACAGGAAGCACTTTAAGAGAAAATTTAATTGTCTATAGGAAAATGTCTGCTGTTTAATCCAGCGCTACTTTCCTAACAGTTTATTTTTTTTAGGGTAGAAGGGTTGAACATATAACAGCGAAGTTGTTTCACTTTACCCTCATGAGCTTCAAAGTTCTCTTAATAAAGATGCTGGTTCTGGAAATAGCAGCCCTTCATACTCGGAGAGCATGTAATGGTTTACATTCATTCAAGGAAAATGGTTCTTAAACTGATTAAAAATACCACTTATAGATATATATTTTTTTTACCTCTTAGGTCAAGATGTAAATATGACTGACGTTAAAATCGCACTGAGAAATGATCTAGTCTACAGTAGGGATGGACAGTTATAGCATCAAGTATTGCTAATCAGGGAAATAAATGCAATGTCTGCAAACCCTCAAGCACTACCTAGATAGAGACTGATACTTTTAAATGATCAGGCCATCAATCAATACCATTGTTTGAAAATATATTTGATGCAATTATCGTATGCCCTTTAGTGGCGCGACTTAATTAGTGCTGTGAAAAAGCAAATTTCATCATAGATAAGCTTTACTAATGAGGGCTTTGAGTGTAAGCAATAATAGATTTATTTATAGCCTTTTTTTAACAACTTTGTATCACTTTTTTGTACATTTAATATCACAAAATATGTGAAACTTTTCATCCGATTTTGTTACTTATTCAAAGTTCTGAAACCCAGTGAGATTTTTTAAATAATGTGAAACCAAACAGGCTATTTATTATTAATGACATTAACTATTAATCAAATTAGAAAAGCACAAATAAAGTGCATCCTTGTTTGTTAAAGACATTACAAAAAAAATTGATTGAGAAAAAGTCAGAACATATTTCAAACACGTGGGTGAAGCGGTGGTACTTAAAAAACAGATCATTAACTGAGGCGGTACTTGCAATAAAGAGTTTCAGAAGCATTGATCTAGGCCTTTTACAACTATGAATGCTAACCATGCTAACTTTAAATATGGAAAAAACAACAGAAATCAAAATGCAAACTCTATTGTAATTTTCTTCTTCATTGTATGACTGCAAAACCATTTTTCAAACGTATTCATATTGAAAGCTTCTTTGATTTTTCATCAAACTATGACAAACAAGCGTTTCAAAACCAAAAAAACGTAGACAGTTAACGAAGCAGTGAGCTAATGATAATCAACCGGGAGCCAAGCCACTACAGTACTGAGTCTGCGTTTCAGTGAGCTTATATGGCTGAAGTAGAGCAGGCAGAAACTTTTATATGATGAAACGTACTGTCCAGAGAAGCACATAAAAAAAAAAAAAAAAAAAAAAAAGTTTCAATGAAAGATAAAGCAGCTGTTAAGGCTTTTTTGTGCACGAGATTTTAAAGTGAGGCTGTGATTAAAATCCATTCAGTTAGAGAAAAGTGAAATGAGTTACAGAATACAGACATAAAAAGGTTTTTGGCATGTGAACTGCTGGGATTATACATCACAGTATGTAAAGTTTATACAACTTATAATCTGATGAAACCGTTTTTTGGCTCATCACGCGATGATTCAGCCTGACTGTGAAACATCAAGGCAGCAACACCGACCTAAGCCACTTTTAGGGTGAGTCATTATTTAAATCGATGAGCTGAGTCAGTCTTAAATGGAGAACATGCTGTATGTTACGGTGTAGAGTACCTCGACACAACAACTCGATGCTTAAGAGTTAGAAACGGCTTCAGTGAAAGGTAAACCAGTGAGATAAAGACACACAAAAAGCCCAACTACAGTGCAAGCATTTTGACACTTAAAAATTTGATTATTAGTACATTCTTAATAATAAAATGATAATATACATATATTTTTAGCACAGTCCAGCTGACCATCTAGTTCTGCCTTTATTTGTTCTGTCGCTTGCAAACCAAACCAATATTAAAAATCTCGACAAAACCCAAAACCTTTTAGTTCATTAACTTTTTAATTTTATTTGAGTACAGACTAAAGTTTGTCAATATTCTTCTTTGTTTTATACTACGATTATTGTGCTCCTCAATGAATCTTCTTACTTTTTGTTCCCCGGCAATGCTTCATTCATCCCAGCTCCAGCAGAGGGAGCTGTTCTTATTTACTTGCCACCCTGCCTTCCAGTGCTCCAACTGTAAAGAGCAGCCAGCCGTGGGAGCAAACGAGCTGGAGAATAAACATGGATTTGGATAAAAAAACATCCTTCCTCCATGTAAAAAGGAGATCAAAACCCAGCAAAGCAAGAAGGGAGACATTATGGGATGTCCTCTGCTTCCTCATGTCCTCCTTGAGGCTCAGGCTCCTCAGCGTGGGAGTGAGTTTTTGTTTCTACTGGTGTGTGTACGTATCTGAGGCGGCTCCAGCAGGCCTTGTTCTTGTGCAGGTGGGCCATCATTATTTGGCTGAGCACGCTGGGCTCAGTGAAGCGCTGCCACTCTTCAAAAAGAGGCTCCACAATGTAGGAGATAAAACCTGTAAAACATTTTACATTCCTTAATCAGGTCCACATCTGCTTTAAAATAAGGCACTTTATTTCAGTCTAAAACTAAAGAGATAACAAACACCAAATAGTATAAATACACATGTTCAGTCATCAGAAAGCAAAATATTTTTTTGGATATTAAAGGGGTCATAGAATGATTATATAGGGTATTTGGTGCTGGTCTTTAAGGTCTCTGAATAGGGTGTGTAACATTGGTTGGGCTGAAAATGGCATATTTGCTGTTTTATGAGCCCTAATGCAAGCCTGGTTAAAAGCCCTAAAATGAAACGACAGGTTTTCTTCCTTTTATGGTATACTCATGAAAATTTAGATAAGCTGTCAACTGATCGGTTGGTTTACAATAAGCAAAGCTGCTGAGCAAAGACACATCATAGCAACAAGCACTCACTCACTGAAAGATCAAATAGTTGATATGGTAGGGTGACCAGATGTCCTGTTTTTCCTGGACATGTCCTACTTTTCATACCTAAAAAAAAGGGTTGGGGGGAATTTCAAAATCATCAGGTTATTTTGGTCAAATACGGTGCAGCAGAACCGAGCCGCCAGCTCCAGGAACTCCGGCGGACGGGAGGAGGGAGCCAGCAGAGGAAGGAGCAACCGAACCCAACCCGGTGATGTAGCCGCAGCCCGTGCAAAGCATGGTAAGGGATCTTCTGATAGACAAAAGTAATCCATGCCTTTTGTGTCCTCGGATCCTTGGAAAGACTGTGAAAAGTTTCCCCTTTCTCTTTGCAGCCTGGAACACTGCATTTATGATAATGAACCAGTGGGCTGGTCTGTATGTCAATTTCCGGGCATGACAAAAGTACAGGCCAGAACCAAATAAGGCAACTTCCCCGAGTTTACGTCAATTCGTGCTTCGTCTGAATTCATTTGTTTTATGGTTGAGGTTTAGAATTGTGAGATCTGCAAAGAAAGGAGTTCTCACTGAACTATCGTTATTCATCTATGACAATGGAAATTCAGTTTTGCATTCTATGACCCCTTTAAAGTCTTTTTGTTAGACAGTAATGAATATTAAACAGATATTACCAATCTGGATAGCTGGAATAGAGTCTGTCTGTTGGTCACAAAGTGGACTGATCTCCAGGTTAAATTTCCTCTCCAGCTCACCTTTCAGATTAACAAAGACAGCATTTATAAAAGTATTTGCAACCAGAATAAACAGCAGATACAGAACATCAATATATAGAAGGAATTACATTTAAAAAACATATTTGCTTCGAAGTTCATTAATGAGAGCAAAGAACTTAAAATCTAGATCCAAATCTTTAGGGGTCTCATCTATGAATCATGCATATACATATAACGTGGCCTAAAATTACATTCACTGAAGCCCACGCAAAGTTCATCATCTTAAAAAAAAACAACTTGCCGTATACATGTCTGGTCTCTTAGAGACTTGGAGCCATTTTTGAGGGTACCAACAGTTTAAAGATGGCGTAAAATTGGGACAAGATGGTGATTGAGGTGGGAAACTGAAGCTAGATTGCATCATAATTATTTTATTTTATCTACAAATGCGAAACTAATTGTCAACTGACTCTATCAGATCTGGAACCACAGTGTGACATATGCTCTTGTCTCAAGAAAAATAAAAAGGTTCACAAATCAGTTTAAATTTAATAGTCCGCACAATATTCAAACACCTCATCCTCCTTGTCATATTGTTCTTCTTAATGATCAGGAGTTGCACAATAGATTTTATAAATGAAACACCCGACAAGCCCCACACGACAGTGGCCAAAATTATTTTTTTCCTGCGAGTTTGGTCTAGCCTCGATCAATGCCCCTAGGCGTGACGACAAAGCTGCGCGATGCTGGAGAAAGCACAACAAGGAAGATGGCAACAACTATTGAACAGTTCTCGTTTGACTCAGCTTTGGAATCAGTTTTGGAAGGTTTAGACTTGGGGTTTTGGGATAAACGTGAGCAGGAAGAGGCTCTACGCTCATTAATTTTTAAGAAGGACGTATTCGCTGTTTGTTCACACTCCCCCCACCTGTCACGCTTACTACGTCACAGTCCGTTGCGCTCATTGGTCAGAGTGTTGGCCAATAGGCACAGACATGGTTTGAAAGAGAACGGGTTTTTCCTCATCAACAATCTTCCGATGTCTCATTCATCGGGGCCAGGCTAAATTACACATTTACTCTCACATTTAGTCTGGTTTAATCAGGCTAATGGTGTGATGTGATTAAACATTTAAATACCTCCAAACCACCTGTGCATAATGGATGCTATGATTAAGCCAGAGACTTTGTAAATGAGCAGAATTAGGAGAGGACGCATTTTCAGGGATGACCAATGTCATCCAATGACCGATGTTATCAGTTGGTCAGATTCCATAGAGCGGTGCTCATGGATTTATGCTCTGAACGGGTCCAGTATTGAAGAGACCGACCCACCGGTTCATCACAGGTGTTAAACAGAGGTCAGTAACTCTGATATATAAAATATGAAATGGCCGAGGCTTAATGTGCTGTCAGATTTATTAAAGATACAAAAAATTGTGAACGATTAGGAAACACTTAGTTTAATAGTTAAAAAAAATATATATTTTTTTATGATAGCTGTTGAAAATTCTCAGTCATCCCGGGCACTGCAACCACACAGCAGCCTTAAATCAGTGAAAGCTGTCAACCACTCTGTGTGTCTTTTTGGCTCTTATTAGCACAATATTCCCCCACAGGTGTTAAACATCGTCAACAATTCATTAATATGACTGAAGCCACTTTTAGGAACAAAATCATTCTGTGATTTTATCCATCAATTAGACGTATTACAGTCAGCAGTAAGTAGCTACAACGCTGCCCGGATGTCCTTGTTAAGAGAATCAGTGTACTTCAGACTCTGATTGTGTCATTAATGAGGCTTCCTTTTATTTACTGTTGCCACCAAATCAATTTATCTGAATCTCCACCTAAATCACCAGCAATATTTCTAGCTCAGTTAATCCTTGCTTTTTTTGCTGTCTTGTGGTTACCATGGTAACCATTAAATAGACTTGATCAGCTGGCTTTTGTAACAAAAAATATACACTGATTTGGCACTTTAGCATGGACCATTTATGCTTGCATAAATGTGTGAAGATCAGGCATCCCCAAAGTCAATCCTCGAGGGCTTTTTAGGTTTTAGAAGTTTCCCTGCTCCAGCACAGCTGATTTACATTGATAGTTGATTAACAGGCTTTTGCTGAACTGCAATCATCAGAATCAACTGTGCTAAAGCAGAGAAACCTCTAAAACCAGCAGGATAGCGGCCCTTGGGGGGGTGCCTGGTGAAGATGGTCGAACATGAGGTGGAGCCTTGGACGATAACTTTAAGGTACAGCTGTTATCTATGAAGGTAAATTGCTCTGTTTTGTGCACATGATTTTATAAATCAAGTTGTTTATTTTTTAACATATTCCATTTTCCGGTTTTTGTAGTTCTTACAATATTTTATAAATGAGAACGGAGTCTGTAAGCCATGACTCCGTTTTCATTAGAAACCCTCTTTTTTTATCATTCAAAAGCACCAATAGAAGTATCTTTAGTGTAATTCTCGTCATTAAGTTTACTCACCTTGCCTATAAAATTCCTCACACACTCTCTCACTCCACTGCCTGCTCATTTGCCATTCCCGACATGGGTTACAGATATCCGCGCATTTCAGGGCAATCTAAAGTAAAGAGAAAATAAAGAACACGTCTCTACGGAATGAAAAATGATGACAAAATATGAATTTTATAACAGTCCAGTTAGGGATATTAAATCAGACCAAATTTTTGCTGTTTTAGACAAGTTGGGATTATCAAATTGATTTTGGTAACTGTTAGAATAGTAATGAGGGAGAATGCATTTGAAATTATTATCCTTTAATTCGAAACTTTACACACTACAGTAAGCTTCTATGTTTTTTTTTTTTTTATTGTATGACTTGGGCTTTAGTATTGTGGCAAAATACATAATTTATTATAACAGTTTGGGTCACATGTAAGGAATTTAGTCAAAGGGAAATTTTTGTTTCTACATTTTAAACAACAGGAGTTTGTTGATGGTTTACGTCAGTGTTTTCCAACCTTTTTTGACTTGCATACCCCTTTGGGCATTTTGTCTAACCATGAGTAGCCCTCTCAGTCAAAAGTATTGATGATTGTCCCGAAAGTGGAACGTACAATAACTAAAATAAAGACTACTTCAAGACTGACCTCTGTGAGAAGCAGAATGGAGAGATAAAGAAGATCTTTTGTCCCGGCTTCCCCTTGAAGGACTGAATTTTTTTAATCATTATTATTATTTTTTTTTTTTTCAATCTAATTTAGTTTTATTTTTATCCTATTTTATATGTTTTTATTTTTGCTAATGGACAAGTGAAATATCTCTATCACGGATAAATAAACTAACTAACTGACTAACTAACTAACTGTCATGGTTCTGTTTTGGCCTGGCCATCACCTCCTTTTATTTCCCAGTACCTCCTTCTCTCACACAGCTCAGCCTAACTCCCTCACCAATTAGTCACACCTGTTTAGCACCAATTAGTCTAGACTCACTCCACCTGCCAGCCTCTCTACAAAAGCCTCCCTCAATTAGCTCCTCCCTGCCGGCTTGTATTCAGTCACTACAGATTCAGAGTCAGGTTGAGGTTTTCGTTGCTGCGCTGCTGGATCTGAGCCGTCTACCTGTTAACTTTCGTCTGCACCTGGAGTGTTACACCAGCTCAGCGATACTCTGTGTGGTCCTGTGGACTCGTCCAAACTCTGCTCACCAAGAACTCTGTCTGTAAACCTGCGGATGTCTGCAGCCTCTGTCACCTGGAGCTCACGCTGCCCGCTGAGGATAACTGCAGCTGATGCTCACATGAACTCTTCCAGCTCTCGTCTGGTACAGCCTCTGGTTACCTTCATCCATAACTCATTACTGTCAATAAACCCTCAAGAGTAGGTGTGTGTGGGTGTGTGCATTCTGGGTTCATCTAGAAAAATTGACACAAAATCTTTTAATTTAGTATTTTTTTTATTTATGTTTTCCATCTCAAATAAAAAAACAAATTTGTTGCCTGGAATTTGGTAAGGAATCATAAATATAAAATAAAATCCTATTATAAACCTGTATTTATAAAACTGGAGCTCTTCTGAGTAACTCACTTATAAATATATTTAAACTTAATGACTTGGGAACAAAATCCAGAACAAAAATTTTACTCAAACTGACTTAATTCATTTTACTTCGTTTTCATCCAGACACCTGAGCTGCTTTGATGAGCTCCAATAGTTCAGTGTGAAAAACAGCTGATCCCAGATTGTTCTCTACATCCAGTCTGCTGTTCTGCTTGGTTGTGATGTGTGTTAAAGCTGAAGGTTAACTAAAACATATCAAAATAACTTTTTGTTTAATAAAATCTTGCCTTATTTTTTCGATTTTGTCCTCACAAAGCAAAACAGATCCCAGCTCTATTTTATTTTACCGTATTTTCACGACTATAAGGCGCACTTAAACGTCTTTTTTTCCCCTCAAAATGTGCGGTGCGCCCTATGGTGCGGTGCGCCTTATGTGTGTTGTAACTGCGACTTTTGAGACCACCTCATTGAGGAGATGATGAAAGAGTGGCTGAATGTAAGGAGGCCAGGTGTTTTTTTTCCACCCCTCACCATCGCTGTTAATATGTAACTCCATGCGTGCCCATCTCACAGCTGATGTGAAAAACAAATTAACGCTGCTCGACATCGGTGTGAACCGGACCCAGCAGGTGCAGCAGAAGCAGCGTGTTTACATGCAAAGTCAATGGTTGACGCGCGTATAGGTGCAGCAAAAGGTCCCGCAGCGCGTTTTGGTGCAGCACGTCGGGAGCGTTTAAGCATCTGAAGTACCGCCAACGCGCTGCTGCTGCTCAGATGGAAAAATTGAAGTTTTGCTGCTGGACGCGCCGCATCAACCAATCACAGAAGCTGATCTGGGAGCTGCCAGCGAGACAGACAGCGCTCTGATGACATGATATTAACGCAAATGGAAAAGGCTGGATGGATGCGTGGCTGAGGCAGGTGTATGTGAGAAGACTAGGTGGTTTTTTCCACGCATCACCATCGCTGCGTGCCCATCTCACAGCCGATGTGAAAAAAAGATGAATCAAATGAACACTGTGCTCGCCGTTATCCCGGGGGTCTGACAAAGGAGCTTCAACCGCTCGACATCGGTGTGAAGCAGCCGTTCGAAGTAAGGCTGCGAGCGGCGTGGGAGCGATGGATGACCGACGGAGACCACAGTTTCAGGATAAGAAGGCAGCGCCGGGCAGATTACGCCACAGTTTGCGGATGGATTGTAGATGCTTGGACTAACGTGTCTGCTGGCTCTGTTGTTCAAGCTTTTGCAAAAGCCGGCATTATTTCTGAGGAGCTGCGCTGCACGGAAAGTGACTGACAGCGAAGAAGGGGAAATTGGCATGTCTGATTTAGCGCAGCTGTTTTATTCAGAAACAGAGGATGATGACTTTGATGGGTTTGATTAATACTTTGTAATAAATACATGAATAAAGCACAATCATACTCAGTTTTGCTCCCGCTGTATTTTTCTCCCTGAAAACTTAATTCAACAGCATCCCCGGCGCGTCTCCTCCTCTTCAGCGCGGTGGCTGGCAGGTGTTTTTTCATCTAAATAATCTAAATCTTGCAGCTATATTTGCTGTGATCAGTGGGAATAAAGTAGTTTTAATATGTTTTTAAGTGAGAAAGTCCACCTGAAAACTTAATAATTGCAGTCAGTTCATCCAGATTATCTATTTCTGTCGGAGGCGCTCAGACCCCCACATACCAGCGGTGCGCTGACAGGAGAAATCCTTTCGTTCACCGCGGCTGCTGGCAGGTGTTTTTCATCTAAATAATCTAAATCTTGCAGCTATATTTGCTGTGATCAGTGGGAATAAAGTAGTTTTAATATGTTTTTAAGTGAGAAAGGCCACCTGAAAACTTAATAATTGCAGTCAGTTCATCCAGATTATCTATTTCTGTCGGAGGCGCTCAGACCCCCACATACCAGCGGTGCGCTGACAGCAGAAATCTCTTCATCAGCAGCCTGTAGGCTGGGCAGCCTGGGGTTCACCGCGGCTGCTGGCAGGTGTTTTTCATCTAAATAATTTTAGCTGCAGGCACCAGGATACCGGCAATAAAAGCGAACATATTCCGTCAGCAGGTTTCAGGATTTTAAGTTAATTTAGGAGTTATTACAGCGCTGTGTCATCTGCGATGTTGGTCTGTCTCACGGCCAGCTGCCAGGTTTGATTAATACTTTGTAATAAATACATGAATAAAGCACAGTCATACTCAGTTTTGCCCCCGCTGTATTTTTAAATACGCAGTAGAGGTATTTAAAGGTAGTAGAGGACTTGTACCTGTATATAAAAAACGCGCCCTATAGTCCGGTGCGCCTTATGTGTGTGTTAAATACAGAAATGGGACACATAACTGAGAGTGCGCCTTTTAGTCCGGTGCGCCTTATGGTCGTGAAAATACGGTACTACCTAAGAAATAAGAAATAAAATATTTTCATGTACCCCATGAAATGCACTTGTGGACCACTAGAGGAACGAGTACCCTTGGTTGGGAAACACAGGTCTAAGTGAACAACGGCGTTCACGAGGGAGTACAACTTACTCTACAAAAAAAAAGTTAAATTGCATATTAACGTCCCTCTTTGATAAAACCTGACATTTGGAAGGAAGAAGAACTAACCAATCAAAATGCTATAATTAAAACATCTGATTCTCCCCACCTTGCAGGAGGGACCCAGTCTAAAATATAGCAGTGAGTTTGTGGTTTTCCATAAACTTGAATTCTACTTTATTTTAACTAACCACTCAAAAGCATAAAAAAATTCACCATTAGCCAAGAAGAGATGGTGAAATTTCTTTCATGCAAGGTATACCAATATGTATTTTTGAAAGCACATTTTAAAGGGAATAGGCTAAATACCTGCAGTATGAAATGCCTGTGTGTTGCCAGTTGAAGGTCCAAATCCTGATTATCAAGATGCTCTCGGAGTGTCGCAAGGAATTCGTTTTGCCTGTTGATGTCCGTAGCCAAGATCAGTGAGCCCAGCTGCTGTTCTATGTCCAGCCTGTAGTTGAGAAATGCAAACCAACTGCTTTAAATTGAACTGTAACAACTTCATTTTAAAACTGTTTCTTACACCAGTGCCTTCCCTTAAACAGGAAATCAAATGCATTTGCAACTTTATCTAGTAATTTATTTGGTATAATATCAAAATGAAAAATGTTTAATTTATGGTTACTTTAGCATAGTAGCAAAGTCTAATGGCATGAAATAATTGTTTTTATTAAAACCAAAGTTGCTACACTGATTGGAACCCCTTAAAATCTTATAGAAAAAACATTGAGCTTTTCTCTGTTCTTATAAGTTGATCAAGAGACTAAAAGAGAAGGAAATTAACTTTGGATTAGAAAGTCATGGTTTTTTTTTTCCAAACAAAACATAGGCATGACACAGGGACTCAATCCACATAGCTACTGTTAAAGATGGGAGAGACAAAAAAAAAAAGTAATTTTAACCTGGAGAGAGACACAGAGAAAAGCTGCAGTTAGAGAAGTTTTATTCTATGCAATTCAGTTGATTTATACATTTCCAATTGACAACATGCCAACCCTGAGCACTCCGCAGAGACCACCCAACCAGACCATACAGTCAGATTGGTCAAAAGTTTTCAAGGAAAACCAGCTGATTCCATTGACTCATTTACTCTTCTGCAATCCCTCACATCGAGCATGCATGCAGCGTCTGTGGAGGGTAAAACCTCCAGCAGAACCAGGCTCAGTGTGAGCAGCCATCTGCTGAAGCAAACTGGGGTTCAAATATTTACATGAAAGAAATTAGTAATTTGACGCTCAGACCCCGGCAGAAGACTTTGATGCTGAGATTAGACATTCGCTTGGATGAGTAACATAGGAAAAGGATTAAAGTTGTCTCACTCCACGGGGCCTGGCGCTGGAGGTGGAATAAGCCAGAGGGTGAGTGGGACTGAGTGAGGGAGGAGATGAGGCAGAGGTGGAAGAAAGTTTGCTTGCGTGCAGGGGAGAAGCTAGGCCAGGAGCTAAATTAAGGGGATGTTGAAATAAAATGGCCTCAGAGGAGGTACGGCCCCGACTATGATTGGCTGAAGCTGAACGAGGGACATGGCAGGTGGTTCAGGTGAAGCTAATAAGAGTCCTCCAGATTTAATTTTCTCTTAAGCTTCATTTAGGGAAGGCACAGATTTTTTTAGCGACTGAAAATGTCATCATCGTTCTAAGGTTTTCCAAAAGGGTTTACATTACCTTACAGGGGGGGAGCGAAGATTTTAAAAGGATGTTAAAAGTTCAAGTTTGATTTGAAATGTACAAAATAGTAATACACTTTATGGATTAATAGCAAAAAGGTGGAAGATAATGCATTTTTTTTAAAACTGGAGATCCCTTAAGAAAAAAAAAAAGAAAAACAACTGAAAATATACCAAAAGGTTTAAAAAAAAAAAAAAAAATCCATCTAAAAAAAGGGTTTTTGCATTCAAATCTTAACTTCCATAAGAAATCCAACTTAATGCATAAATTGCTGGGATATGCGTGTTTTCTTACGACATGTCGGCAGACAGGTGGTTCAGAAGACCCGACTCTCGGAGCATGCCCACCGTGGATCTCCAGTGGTGGCTCTCCAGCACAGAGGTGTTCTGAACAGGGAGAAAGTCAGTCTCTACGCGCTCTAACACTAAAACCCCCCAAGTATAAATCCAGACGCTGACACCCATCAGCCGGTTAGGTGCTTACCTGGTAGAGGGATGCCAGGTGGTGTCTAGTTTTAATGAGAAACGGCTGGTTGACACCAGGGTGATCCACGTCATGAGCTGCCGCCGCCATCAGACCCAGGAAGACATCCACAGGAGTCAGCTGCTCTGCCAGCTGCAACACACAAATGCTCTGAAAAGGCTTGAGGTAATATTACTAATCCTACTTCTTAGTGCCTATTCTGAGAAACATCCAATTTCTCGTTATTTAATTTTTTAAATGAAATATCTATAGAATAGAACAGAATAGAATAGAAAGTTCCTTTATTGTCCCACAAGGGGGAAATTTTGGTGTTTACAGCAGCAAAAAGATTATAGAAAAAATTGTCACACAACTATGGACCTTAGAAAAATGTGTAAGAATAACATAATAGTGAAGTGTTAAGAGTTAACAATGTGAGCAAAACTCTCAAACAGATTTAATGTATACTAACTAGAAACGTATTTTTGGTCAATTAGTAGACAGACATCTGCCTTTACTTGAACGACCAGTTTACTGGTCTTTCCCTTTTTGAGAGGCTCAGAGAAATAGGATTCTCGGTCGGATCAAACCTTAACCTCCAAATTCATCCCACAATAAAAATTAACATTGTTAGCTGTTCAAAATTCAGAATCATTATGCATCATAGTAGGGAGTTAAAAACTGAACGCTAAGTAAAGGAGAAAAGAGGATATCGATTAGTGAAAATGCAGACTCGCATTTTATTTTCTGAAGGGGAGTGTAAGTTATCTTCACTATACTCGTCAGTGGGTCATATTAAATTTCATGTAGTGCTTTTAACTAAATGGATTCATCACAAAGTCCCTCTTGGAACAACATAAGCAATTACTGTATGAGGGGAAAGATGCAAAGACACCACATCTGGTCAGAGGGCTTCAGAGAAATCTCTGAGCTCCAGGTGGATGTGTCACTGAGTTCAAGTGAGCAAGAGACGTCCCTGAGGGAGCACAACTAATAGATTATGTCAAAGAGAAGGCTGGGACCGGTGGAGCTTTAGATTGACTGGAAAACACTGACACAGTCCACATGTGTGTTTACCTTGGTCTCTTTTAGGTAGCAGTACATGGCTTGAGTTACATCAGCAGCATGAACAGCATTATGATATGGATTGTTGGAATGGTAATCCTCCTGCACCATTCCTGCAAAGCGTTATAAAAGCATCAATGAGAAGGGATGTTATGAACAAATTTACAAGGGTTTTTGTTCATATCAGGTTTTTGCAAAACATAAAGTAAGTATTGATAGTATTAAAATACAGAAAATGGTATGAAGTGTTGAAAAGGTAATTGCAAGTACTGCTAAATAAATTTGCACTACAGGACTTAAAACTGTTGTTTTTTTGTGTGAAAAAAAATCTTTTCAGATTTTTTTAAGTTGACAAGCTTCTGGACTGTAAATATATATCTAAGCCCATTTGGTATAGAATACATCATAAACGATGAAGGATCTGAAAGGAATGAGAGGATTGGCAGTTGGAGCAGCCCTAGTTGGCAAATAGCCTGATTAGTGAGCTCACCATACCGAATGCATGTATTGCACTACTAGGTCCTGGTCATCCCAATATCTACAGGTCTTGGTGCTTTTAATAAGTTAGGAAGACTACAAGATGTTTATTTCACATTCAAAAATACTTTAAAAATTCTGGGTAATTCCAACATTCGTGAAATTTTAAAATAGGAGTTGGAAGCGTTTGCTCTGAGAGAGCAAGACTATCACCAGCTATCAGGAAGGCTGAACAGAGTACAGCAAAGTGACATAAGTTTGAGATCATAGAATTTTTAATCTTTGTCCGCAGTTCAGGGAGATATTTTGTGAATTTCAAAGCTAAAAAGAGCTAATGCTGGTCTTGTTAAGCTAGACAACATTATACGATAAAGACTGTTTAAATTACAAACTATGTAAACTTCAGTAAATTCCAGGTTTGAAATAATTTGCTGTTCCATGAAAAACTTCAGGACAATTTCTAATCCGACTTCCCTTTAGTTTTTCTAATCCAAATTTAAAACAAAATGTGGAGACTAGGATTACCTAACTGCATGTGAGATTTTGATCGCTCCCAAATTCTAATCAGTTTTCAAAAACTGTATACCTTTCAAGACAGTGTATTACAAGAATTTTGTAATGCTTATCTGAAGAGCTGTTGACCTCTGATAACCAAGTTTTAAACTTATGTGAATACAGAAAAACAGAAAACATCTCTTGAATTAATTCCCAATGCATTGATTGTGTAAAAACCTATTCTACACTTAATTCACGATCATTAAATAGTCCTGATTATCTTAGTCTATTTTAGCTTTAGTGAATGATGTCATGATAAATAATTTAAAAAGAAAAGTTGTTGGACAAACAACCTTTTTCCATAGAAACTGAAATTTCTATTTTCTAGGAATATGAGCCAGAAAAATCTGTATGAAATATAAAAATATATATTTTAAGAAACTACAAAGATTAATGCCAGGTCTGGTATTTTCTTATGTAGAGTTCTAATGTAATGATAAAAATTTGAAGACCAATTTGTGGCTTTTAGTCTCAGTCAAGCAATATATCACAGCTTTTATTTCAAAACTTGTATTCATTTTAATGGTTATTCATCTGGTTATGTTTCACATCTTTTTGTCAATATTTTACCTGAAAATGGGGAATTTTATATTTAGTCAAACACTGTTATTCTAAAGGTGCTACAGAAATAAAAATGTTTATTGAATGAGTCTAATAGATCCTTTATAGCAGTTTTTAAGCTTTCAACTAGCAGACATGTCAACTTAAAGATTAATTAGCATGAACTAGGAAGTTAAAGAATAGAACATTTTATTGGTATCCTAGCTACAAGAAAAAAAAAAAAAAAGCAAATGTCTGCAGCTAACTTACCAAGAAACCTGTGTAGTTTAACCATATCCAGCTGGAAGTGGTGGATCAGTCCACAAACATTGAAGAGGTGGCTCATCAGAGTCACCAGACTGTTACCTATGCAGATAAAAACATAAAACTTGCATCTTTTAATCCTTCATACATGACAACACAATCGTTCCAAACCATAAAACGGCCCATAGATAAGGATCCCGCAAAAAAACCAAGAGGATATAAATATCATGGGGGGGGGGGGGCATCTTTTGGATGAATGAAATATCAGCAATGATTAAAAACAAAACTCACCATTTGTAAGTCGGTCAAAAAGGAAAATGTCAAAGTTCCACGTGTCTACTTTTGAGAGCATGTGCTGTAAAGAGAGACATTCATCTGAGCTGATTAATTTTTCCACAAACATGAAGAAATCTTATAAAATCTTTGTTTGGAAATTTGTTTTTGTGTCCTTACAGCTGCCTGTCCCAAGTAGTCATCGTCCAGCAAGTGCAGGGACCCGGGAGTGTGGGGCATTAATCCCCTCAGCAGCTTGGAGGCATGGCAGTATCTCTGGAAGCTTAACAATCGCTTAAGTTTCCTCCTTGTGCCGGACTCAACCTCTCCTGGCTGGGAACTTGCTGAAATAAATAAAAAATCAAAGGGTAAAAGTCAAGGACTAAAAGGGATCTGAATTACAAAAAGGGGGAATAAAGATACAAGTTTCCGATTGAGATCAACTTTAATGATCCCCACAGAATTATGATTTTCTTTTTTTTTCTTTTTTAAGAGGAATCTGTAAGACACAACTTTGGAAATAAAATAAAAACATACAAATAATATGCACAACATTAGACTGAAAATAAAAAAAATATATATAATATAATTAATATTCATCCATCCATCCATTATCTGACACGCTTGTCCCGAGTGGGGTCGCGAGGAGTGCTGGTGCCTATCTCCAGCAGTCAATGGGCGAGAGGCGGGGTACACCCTGGACAGGTCGCCAGTCCATCGCAGTAATTTAATATTCCAATCACCCTATTATACAATAGTAACCATTCAAATGCCCCCACTTTCCTTGATGGGTCCTTGGCTGGTCCCCTACAATTACTTTTTAAATATCAATATTTTTGCAGAACTATTCTCTCATGATTTGTGGACATTAAGATCTAAAGAGAAGCGTCAGGTCAGACCCTGTAACTTAGTGTAAGTTATGGAGTCAAGAGTAAAAAAATATGCAAGAGGGGTCACTCCAGTGGCTTGAAGTTTGAGGGGATTTTACTTTGGGTTGGAGGGGAGTGGGAAGGGCCATTTTTAATGGCTGCTACTGTACATCAATCTTGTGTTTAAATTAAATTTAAATTCCAAGACGTTTGACTTTAGCAGTTAAAAATTAAATAAATATTCCAGGTTATTGGACAGAGGTGGTAATTTTAATTATATAACAAAATTATAAGTCCAATTTATCACAATTTTTTCATTCAAACTTAGGTCTATATCCAGAGTGCGAAATACAGGGGGGGTCCAGGGGGGCTCGACCCCCCTGATTAACCCATGAGACCACCTGAAAGCCTCAAAAACAAAATTTTAAGGGGGTCTTAAATTGTGTAAAAAAAAATTTAAAAATAAAAAATTTTTTTGTCACTAATGGTCACTAAAATGTTTTTAAGCTCAACATGTCCAGTATTTAAAATTCAAAACATTTATTCACAAATATGTTCTGTTTTTTGCCAAGTTGAGCCAGCCAATCCTGTTCGTGTATGCAAATTAAACATGTGCGCGCCAAACAGAAGAAAGACGTAAAGTTGACAACAACGTTACGAAAATAATGGAGATGGGGACCCCCCCAAATATTGACAGGTATTTCGCACACTGTCTATATCCTTATAAAAATACATCAAAGTGCATTCTGTTGGTTGATTTTCTAATAAATATAAATCAGTGGAAGGTACTTAGTTTTATTTGGTTATGATGTAATTAATGAAAAGGGTTTCAATGAAAAGGATGAGTAAGATTTTATTTTTATTTCAGTATAATATCTGCTTTTAACTGATCACAACCATTCAAGGAAAAAAATATCTTTCCAATATTTTGCCCATATTATGTCTACCATTTCCTTCCTTCCTTCCTTCCTTCCTTCCTTCCTTCCTTCCTTCCTTCCTTCCTTCCTTCCTTCCTTCCTTCCTTCCTTCCTTCCTTCCTTCCTTCCTTCCTTCCTTCCTTCCTTCCTTCCTTCCTTCCTTCCTTCCTTCCTTCCTTCCTTCCATCCATCCATCCATCCATCAATCATATATAATAAATATAAATGAAATAACTAATCTTACAACCAATACCAAATACAGATGTTATTTAAGAGTAAAAAAAAGGTATTGGAAAAAAATTCTTTGTCATAGAATAAATAAAAAATACTTTTTTTAAAACTGGAATTTGGAAAATGATTTTTCAATGGAAAAAAGCTCTCTCAAAATATTTTTTTTACTCTCAAATATTGATTTTTGCAGACCGTGAAGACATTTTCTCTGAAAGCTGGATTTTTATAATAAAACTTTTTTTCTCTCTCTCTCAAAACCAAAGTCTCTGCTCTCGATTTAGGATTTCTCTCTAAAACATCGGGGTCAAAGAGGAATCTTACTTTTCAGGATCCGCAGATCAATGGGTGGGAAAGAACCTCGTCTCTCTGCCAGCAACACACCAGCATGAACAGGGTTCAGCGTTCCATCAGCTATAAGAGATGGGGGGGGGGGGTAAAAAACATGGCCAGAGAAATAAAGAAGAGGTAATAATATCATATATCAAACAACAGTGGGGTTCTAAGAAGAGAAAAGTGATGCATGTTGATTTTAAAAGCAACTGTTTTAAATTTTGTGAATTTCTGATGTAAAAACCAAAAATCTTCTATGCAACAGCTCTTATAAGCTAACATGCTCTTTGATAAAACGAGGAAATGAGGAACAAAAACAGACAGAATTCTAGAGTAAAGAGGAGAAGTCCACAGAACCAGAGGCCTGGGACAAATGAGATAAAACAGAATGAGGTCCCTACCACACACACAATCTTTCTAGTCTGGAAACTATGGGAATAATAAATAATTTAGAGATCAGCAGTCAGGAATTGGAGCGTAGTTTACCCCTAAGGTTGCCAGTTCACATCACCTCTGAGCTGCAGCTAAAAGCAGCTGGCAGTGGCTTGCTGTCACCGTGGCAACTGCTGGGATCTGCCAGAACCCGCCATTAAAGTTTAGCCTCTGAAAGAATTGAGGCGTCACTTTTTTTTAACTTTGTGGGTAGTAAAAAAAATGGCACCACTTCCTATTTCTATGCACAGTCACATGAACATATACTCAGAAAAGTGACTCACTATTTTCAAGTGGCCTACTTAGAGCACAAAAAGAAGCAAACGGGGAAGCACGGCTTTCCCTTCATCTGGAACATTGGCAGAGAAGACAAAGACAAAATACATTATCTGGTTAACACCATAGAAACTGTTCACTCCTCCAGATTGCAGACAATCTCGATCAACTACACAAACAGCTGCTCTCTTTTGCTCCTCTTTTCTCTGGTCCCTTTTCAACCCATTTTCTCATCGTTCCTGTGTTTACATCCTCTTCCTTATTCTGATCCAATCCGTCTCGCCAGCCCTCTCTGTGCCTTTCCCTTCCCTTAGCGTGGTAGTAACTGGGTCATTGTTTTTCCTGCTGCAAAGAACTGGGTCATTTACGATGAAAATGCGAGTCAATCAGAAAGTGTGCTTGAAGAAGCGAAAATGTGCCCTAAACATGAACACTATTTTGGACATACATTTAAAAAATGAGGTTAAATTGGTTTCTCGATGAGTCTTTTGGCCGCTACCTTATTCAGGGGTCAACACAAACTAGGCGAAGATTTACATCGGCTCATAGCATAGTGGGAAAAGTTTTCGTGCAAGGGGTATTGGTGCACTACACAGAAAAGACACTATAATGAGAAAGATCATTATGAGATAATATTGTAGAAATATTGCAAGGATCAGCCATCAGCCAGGAACTATGCTTAGGATAAACAGCAAAAGCTTGGGTGGTTATCAAGGAATTGTGTACAGTAGGTAGATCTGAGAAATTGTGTGAAAATGTGTCACATTTCCCGTCTAAGTCAATAGTAGGGTTGTCAAAAATATCGATATTCAAAAAAGTATCGATACTGAAACGTTGTATCCGGATACAATACTCGTTTTTTAAAGTATCGATACAGTGCCACCACCAGTGGCACCTAAACAGTCATTCATCTAAAGTGCAGAATAGTGGAAAATGCACTTTCTGAACACTGTGTGATTGAATAATTCTGTGCACTTTTCAGTTTCAGACTTTTTTTTTGTAACAGGTGCAGCTGCTGAGAATTATTTTTGTTTCTTAACCGGTTTGGCTAGCATCATTGTTATGTGTGCAAAGCATAGCAAAGGAAGGAACACTTAATTTTAATTTTATAAGTTTTTCATCAAGCTTGCTTTATATTGTGCACAACATAAAACCTCAAAATATTGTTCTTATTATTGTTTATTGTATTTATTTATTGTATTTTATTTATTAATTAAAATATTTCTGTAGAATTTTGGAGTCTTTGTTTTGGTATCGAAAATGGTATCGAGTATCGAATATTTTCCTTAGTATCGGTATCGAGTTGAAAAGTTTAGTATCGTGACAACCCTAGTCAATAGTAGCAAAACTTCCGGTAAACCATCATGGAAAGCTTTTGGAAATCTTAGGGCATTCCTACTAGAGATAGACTGATACATCCGCCGACTGATATTCATTTTTTTATTTCGATATTGACCGAAACGCATGTCTTCGCCGAATTTAGCAGTCATACCCCGAGATCCTGTTTTGTTTTTTACTCTATTTTTTTAATCAATTTGCACAGTCTTTTATTTTGTGCTTTTACGGCACTAGTGGCTCATTTTTTCTTTTCTTTTTTGACAGTAGACTGACAGGAAAGGGGGTATGAGAGAGGGGGATAGACATGCAGCAAAGGACCACAGGTCAGATTTGAACCCAGGTCGGTCGAGGGCTAAGACATGGGTCGTACGCGCTAAGCCCTGCGCCACCTGCACCCACATAACTGTTTTGTGTTAGTTTTGTTTAAAATGATGAGCAACATTTGGTATTATGTCATTTTTGATCCTGTAAGTGGAGGAAGGGAGAGCAATATCAGCCCCTCATAAAAACCGGCAGAACATATTCGTGAATGGTTAGACTGATTAGACCGATATTAAAATAAACTGTATCTGTTGATCTCTAATTCCTACATATATGGCTTTACGTTCTTACAATAAAAGATTAGATCCAACTATGACCTAATATCTTTTTTTTTAGATCAGCACAGAATGGAAAAAAAGGGAAATAGGGTGTCCTCCTAGATACTGTATATCAAATTCCTCTTAGCTCCAAAAACTACATTCCTTTATTCAAAATACTTGATTTTTCTACTTGCAACTTGTTAGCTGGACACATTTTTAGAACCTACTCCAACAGGTTCTTTCTGCTTTACTTTGTCCGATCTGCTCCAGAACATGTAGAGAAGTTACAACCCCTGTTCCAGCAGCTGGAACTTCCCTACATGTTCTAACAGAGATTGTATGTAGTGTAAAATAGTTCATATAAACAAAAAGTGTTAATCAATCAAGATCCATATTCAAGATCCCAAATTTTATTGCAAACAATCCTTGTTTCCAGGTTTATGATATTTTAAGTCTGCAAAAAAGTCTGCAGTTATCCTGCAGAGGAACTCTAAAACTTTTTTGTACTTCTTTAATTGCAGGACTATATACGTGTGTGATTGTATGAGTCTTCTTTAAATCTAAGGGGAAAATTTGCAGACAATTCTGTATTCTCAATATTATGAGTCACTGAAGGGAATTTCTGATTAATCAGAATTTCAGAATTAATCAGCAATAGTTTCTGATTGACAGCTGAGATACAGTCACTATCAGTGGGGCTGTTTACTGTCATATCTAATATTTAATGTTTGTCTTTTTCTCTTTATCATCATGAGATTAGGTATAAACTTTAACCTAATCATCCACATTCTTCTGAGCATATAGATGTTGATTAGCAGATGATACTGCAGCTTTATTTATTGTCTCATCTCCTCAGCTGTCAGATCGCCTCGGAGTATCCACCTACGTCATTTGAAAACATGCGTCCAGAGGCACGCTTGTCAGGGTTAATCTGTCACACACACATCGATGCAGTTTTCAGAAAATGCAAACCTGAACTCAAGCATGGGGGCAGGAGAGGGAGCTCTAGGTCTCAATTTCATGCACAAACCAAACAAGAACTAAAGATTAAATCTAAAATTTTATTAAACTGCAAAAAATATGTTTTTAAAGTAGTATAAGAGAGAGAAAATGAGAGATCTGAGACATAACATCTGATTTATTGATGGGTCACAATAAGCTGCTCTTGGTATCCACTAACTGCTGCCCACTTAATTCAGAATCAGAAATACTTTAATAATCCCAGAGGGAAATTACTTAAACACAAGTTGACACACATTATAATAATAATAATAATAATAAATCCAATTTTGTACCGCACTTTTCATTAAGAAAAATCTCAAAGTGCTACACAGTGCAAATAAAATCAAAGATAAAAATTATGCGTCATAGACAGTGTTTATCAGATCCATGTTTCCCACAGGCTTTATTCTTTACCTTCCAGATATGTACTGCTGTTCCCTTTGATCAGCTTCAGCTGTTTTACCTCGCCAACGTCCTCCTGTTCCTCTTCCACCCAACAGCTGCCTTCACCTTTCTCTGGCCCCTGCGGTCCTCCCCTGCGAGCTCTCCAAGCCTCTTTGAGCTGTCGGATCAGAGCTGGAAGCTCCAGGGCCAGCGACAGCCCAGCACAAGAAATAGGAGGGGGCCACATTCGTGGACCGGGAGGCTGGTCTGGACAGACCCTGACACCAGGATCGGAGTCCCGCATCCGAAGATCTGGACTCCAGAGCCCCTCCACGAGTGGCATTAACACCACAAAGAAATAGATGATGCAGAGAGAGGAGGGAGTCAAGGAGGATGACAGGGACAAGGAGGCATGGAAGAAGGAAGAGCTCAGCATCAGATTGGGATCAAAAATAAAAAGGAGGGTCAACTAAGAGTGAAACAACTCCGGATTCAGGACAGAGTGTCACAGAAAGAGACAAGAAGCAGTGAGGAGATTCAAAGCAAGCAAAAAAAATCCATAATTTTAAAGCCCTAAACCAAAGAATCTGAAAAGAATGTGCCGCTATCCAGTTTGAGAGTCCAGAACTGGCATTCATGGTCCCGCTCAGTCTGTGATGTTGACTCTAAAAGCCCCTCCTCTCTCAGCGCAGAGCTCTCTTACACACTCTCCCTCTAACATGCTGCCCTCCTAACAACATGTTAAGCGATGTGGCTGACAGCCAGTCTCATAAGTGGCTGTCACAAATTAATTCTACTACACACATTTTCATTTCATAAACTAATCTACGAAAATATCAAGTCTTTCTGTAGTGGCTACATTTCTTTCCTGACAATAAAAATTATCTTCACCACTCTTGCAGGACGTGAGGTTTCTGACTTGTTAACCCTTCTTAAGAACTGAGGCAAAACAAATACAAAAAATTACAACAACAAAAAGAAAAACAAAGAGATGGTCCATCACATCTAATAAATCCGTAGTGACAGTCGAACTTACAAATAACCTTAATGGTCAGAAAACTGTTTTTACTCATCCTACTCCATTAAAACTTCTAATGCGCTGCCATGCGCACCCCTGAAGCAAAACTGCTCACATGACCTTAACTAAACACAGGACATTAAAAGAAGCCCAATTAAATTATATAATATAACCACAAAATATAACCAAATGCTTAATAAAATAAACAGTATATCTCAATAACTATTTTTCAATCAGATTATGCACTTTCTGTGCATATATTTCACTTAAATCAGAAAAAGGGATTTCATTCACCTATTTTCCAAACCTAAAACAAATAGATATGTAAAAACTAAAATAAAAAAACTTTAAATGTAATGGGGTAATGTAGTATGAATTTTCCCTGCTGGGTTTCATGAAATACAAAGAGTTTAAACTTGCACAGAGGAAAATAACCCTGCTAATGTCTCTTCATGTGTGTTTGGCTTGATGACATCACAAAAGTTAATTTGAGTAGCTAAATGAGATAGTTTGCCAATGGAATTAGTATTTTTAACTCTTAAAATGAGATATGAACTTGAAATAAGACAATGCAATTGTGTTTTCTTATTTTAAATGTAAATTGTCTTGTTCCATTGGCAAAATGTGTCTTTTATCTCCACAATCCAAGATCAAATACACTTATTTTAAGAAAAAATTACATATCTAGATTTCAATCTTTTCCAGTTTGGAAATGCATCAGTCTGAATTCAAACTACTTCAGCTTACATGAATAACCTCTCCTTATGACTTACTTTATACTTTATACTTATACATCTTCAGAAACCAGATTCAGAGAGACATCTTCCATGAAGCCGAGATGCACAAAATGTACGACACAAATAGAACGAGTATAGCTGCCAAGTAATGTTTTTTCCCCCCCTTTATTTTGTCCCCCAGTTATTTTGTCTGGTTTTTACTCAAAAGATGTGGATGATATGGTAGGCTCTTACTGCAAAGACATGCATCCATGTCTGCTTGGAAATTATTCCCACTGTGAGTAACAGGCGAGGCAGCAGTGCAGAAGTCCATGTTCTAATGTCTGGCTCACTCATTTTGCTGCATTCATTAAGAATTCAACCAAATACAAAAGAGGTACTGGACGGTGCTCCATAATAAAGCTGGATTTGATTTACAGAGAGGAACTTCTTGACACATAAGAAAAATAAAATAAGGATGAATACTCACAAGAAAAAAAAAAAACATAGACCAGCCTAAATCAACTCTGACCCCTTGGCTTCAGCCTTGCGTGATGTTATCAAAGGTATTTTTTGCTGGAATTTTTCATATTTATTAAAATGTATAAATATATAAAGAAAAATCTACCATAGCATCTTTTATATAAAATATCTGAGGTGAGTTTGATTAATATTTTTCTAACAAAGTGTTTCGTAGTCTCAATAAAACTTTTTTCAGTGGACAAATGACCCAGTGCAGGTGCTTATAGAGATTATAATAATAATAATAACTGAACTGTATTGATCTCACATTGGAGAAATTTATCTCTGCCATTGTGGGGCACCCGGGGAGCTGTGTGGGGTTAAGGGTCTTGCTCAGGAACCCAGAGTTGCAGTCTGTGGGATTGGGGCTCGAACTTAGAACCTCAGGATTCAAAGCTTTATGCCCTAACCGCTAGGCCGCTACTCCCCTTAAACAATACTAAACTCTGTTTACACTGTTTTATACTTAGTCGTGAAGTATTCACTGCTTGTTATCCTCTTTTCTCTCCCCCCCTTTTGCTGTTCAGCTACCGAAAATTAAAAGCCCATTAGTGACACAAAAACCTAACAAAAAAAAAATCTTCCTTATATCCAATAGTTAAAATTTACAGAACAGACTCCTTTTAAACACAGAACGTATTCTGCTGTAAAATGAGCACAGGTGGAGAATAAACTATTAGAAGAGACATTTTATGGGATTGGTTTGGTGCTGCTTAAAATTCTGCAACCCAGTAACCCAGCCTCGGGGATCTGAGAAATGCAGAATAATATGAGTTTAGTTAAACACTCAGTGTGTGTATAAAATAAATAAATAAATGGCTTGAAATCAATCAATGAAGAAAAAAAAAAAAAAAAAACAAGGGTTCAGCGACTGGTTTTGTTGAGCTTGACTTGGTCTCCTTGAATAACTGGCAACAGAAGCCTGGCCAGAAATTGACCGACTTGTAAGCAAAATGACAGAAACAGGAAACAACCAACACAGCTTTTATAAGTCCATGCTGATTATTTTGACATCTGCCAATCTCTAGGATACGATTTCTGAAGCCGATACTGCTTTTTCTACTGCCATTTACCTGACAGAAATAACACAATCACAACAAATGTGGACAAGTCTCAATTTAAATAAAAAAGAAAGATTTGTCACCAAAAAAAAAATAAAAAATTAGGATGGATAGCAAATGGATCTGAATACATGGCTGCCTAATACACTAATGAACCGGTAAAATGGATACATGCATCGTCTGATGCAATACCAGAATATTAGCCAACCGATGCTTAGTCTACCTCTAGTTTAAATAAATAAAAGCTTAAAGAATGCAGTGCAAAAACATACCAACACACTCACTGACATGCAGACACTTAGTCTTTCCGAACGGCCTTGAACATCACACATCAACAGCAAGAAGCTGACGATAAGAAATGGCATGAGGAAACGCTGCTTCTGTAATTCAATTCAGTTTATTTATATATTGCCACTTCACAGCACATGGCATCTAAAGGCACTTTACAGAGACAATACAGTAGGATTGGTTGAAGTGAATTAACTGCACTCTTTATAGTAAAATATTGGATATGTAAGTGAAAATGTAAGCATCACTTCATTAAAGACAGATGCATAGAAAAGTGAAATAAGCTTACTGCATTTTTTAGATGATTCTTGGTTTAGACACTCTTAACTTACATGAATGTGCAACCGGAAAGCTCTTGTAGAACTTAGCAAGAAAAATAAAATTTAACTATCTGATTCTGTTGTGGTGGAGCAGAAACAGTCAAAACTTTCCTCTTATTCATGACTTTAGGCATGAGGTACACACCTACACCAGGCTGTCTTACTAACCTAGCCTGAAGAGAGGTAGCAAAACGTTGAATCAAAACTGAGCAGCCAGGCAGCTCAGCATCCAAAACTGTAAGTATGATAAAAAGCTGTCCCCACTTCTATTCACATTTGTTTTGTTGCTAATCTGATCTTGAGAAATCGTTGCAGTCTTTAAAGTCACTAATACAATGCAGCTTTTGTTCTACTTTATAAGCACAAAAGACTCCAGGGACTTCAAGAAAATGCTTTAAGAGGGATCTTAAGGGTGGTGTAGATCGGTGTTTCCCAACCTTTTTTTTTACTTGTGTACCCATTTTGGGAATTTTTTTGTAACATGACTCAAAAGTACTGAAGATTGTCCAAAATTATAATGTACCATAATTTAAATTAAGACTATTTTACTTCATCTTTTAATTTGAGCATTACATTTTTATTTAAAAAATGCTTTCCATCCCAAAAAACAAACAAAAAAACAAACAACATAGGTATGTTTCCTGGAAGTTTGTAAAGAATCAAAATATATAATAAATAAATCAGATTATAAACCTGCATTTATAAAACTGGAGCTCCTCTGAGTAACTCCCTTATAATCATATATAACTATGGTCCTCACAAAGCAAAACAGATCAGTGCCCTATTTTAATTTACAACCTAAGAAATTAAATATTTAATGTACCCCTTGCAATGCAAACAAGATTTCCTAAGGAAGGGTTCGACCACTTTTACAACCCTAGGAGCCATTTTGTCCTACTGTAAGTCCAGCTAAGCAAAATTGGATGACAGCAACAAAACCAATAGATTTTATTTTCATAGAAGAAAATCTACATTTATGTAAAATAAAAAAGTATGTTCTCTTTATGTTTGTTTCCTTGAAAATAATGTTAAAATCCTTACAGAAAGGAAAACATCATTTTTAAACTAAAAACATATAATAACTGAAAAATAGATATATCTTTTACACTTAATGTAAAGAACTGTGAAGGCTAACATTTACAATTTATCTTTACTATTCAGTACACTGCTCAATTCTTTATTATTTTCTCACTAAAATACAAAGAAGAAAACGTGCAACCACAGAATATAAATACCATCAAAGGAATAAAATTCTCTCGGATCCAAAAATTAAACATGAGCACACCAGACCACTAGGGGGAGCCGAACACCATGTCAGACAGATCCAACAAAGACATTAACAGAATGAGCAGAAAGTTGCAAAGATGTTTTCCTTTTTTTTAAAACAAGAGACGTAGGCCAAATCCCAAACCGCTCCATAACCACTAACCCTTAACTTTAAAGGGTCACTCGCAATGAAGTCTCCCTCGCAGCTGTGGAAGGCGCCTTGATTGGGGGGAGGGGAGGTATAAACGGGAATGGAACAATTTCTTTCCTTCAACAGAAAAGGAAAGCAGTCAATGACACCCCATGTGTGTGGCTGTAGCTTTATGGTGCAGGTTAACACAACATTAAACAGTTGCCCCTTTCTTAAAACAACTGTACAGTCAAAAAACTAATTAATCACAATCAAACTTTATTGATTTCACACTGGAGAAATTCACTTGTGCATCTTAACACGTCACGTGGTTCCCGACAAGTCAATCACATCAACGCTTCTCCCTCCCCACTTTGCACGTACCCTGACACATGAACGAATCGACCCCCCAAATGCTTGTGCAGGCGCGAGGACCAGTGACGTCAGGTCAACTCAGTCACATTACCTAGTTCGAAGCCATAGTCGGTCTGCGAGTTACTCTCTAGTAGCTCTATACGGTACAAATTGTGATTCCTGTGTGTTTTTTTGTAGGTTATGACGACACGATCAGCCAGCAACTACCCAGCTCGACACCTACAAAGCAAGGACTTTTTAAGCCCCTCCACCCCTGCCGCTATTCTGGCTTCACTCCACGGCTCTGATAAGTAATTACCGTATATTCAAACAAACATGGCTTTGACCATCAAAGCCCATACTGTCAATGTAATGCTTTGGGGGGAAAAAACATGTTTTGTCGGTATATGTTTTGCTTGTTTGGGTATGTTTATGCTTGGTTTCCTACAAGACTTTTGTTAGCAACCACAAGCGTTGCTGCTCAGGCTGTTAACTCCTATATCCCAACATCGCCATCAAGACCGCCTTTGACTTGTTAAAATATTCACATCCCTGTGGTTTGAATGTTGCAGTTGACAAACAATGGTTCAATTCAATGAGAGGCATGATACAGAAACAGGACTATATTATAAACAAAACCATGTTAGAAGCCGGCATGCGTCCGTCTATGTTCTTTGTCTGTCTGTTTGCTATATGTAGTATGTTTAATGTCTAAATGTCTGTCTGGGGTGTAAAATATTTGTCCGATTATGTTTCTATAAACATAAATAAACTGATTATTTGGTGAATTTAACAGCAGATAATTAGATTACAGTTATGTTAAAGCATAGATTAATACGGCAATAAACCTAAAAATCCCATGGATAACTGGACTCTCTCTATGCATCCAAGTCCAGACATTTGATAAGAAAGGTCTGCAGGAAACCTGTTGCAAAAAGAGTCGAATTTTTGCACGTACTTATAATTTGGATGCGTTTTGAGTAATTCAGTAATGTGTGGGACCAAATTCATCAGCAAATACTACAAGACAAACAATGACAAAACTTTCTTAAAAAAGAAAATACAAATAATGTGCACAAGAAATATGATCTGGTCAGACAATTTCTATTAGGAAGTGTTTGGTTTTAGTTATGCTGTTTCTGTTGTTATGCCAATGCTGTCAATGTTTCTGTGATTTTTGGAGGTGAACTTTGGAAAGAAAAGCTGAAAATATAAGCAAACTGTTGTCTCCTTGTTCAAATGTGTGTAAAAGAGGGAAAACTATGGGTCACTTTATAAGAAATGTATTAATTAATATATTTACAACTTAATATGTCTTGAAATTAACATATTAAAGGTTAGAAAATCTATTAATACTTGAAGTGCTGTACTGTAAACCCTCCCCGTTCCCGCTCAACATTAAGGTCCAAAAACTGGTTCCGAGTTCCGTCCAGAGGCAAACGGAAACAAAACAGACACACATATATTTCACACACTCACACACATCATGATTCAGAAAGGTATAAATAGGGCTCAAATAGAGGGCCATATTTGGGGGGAAACTGAGATGTCTGATGATGTAGCACTGAACTTATGAAGTGTTTATGACAGCTCTAGGAATTCAAATTGTAAATAAATGTTTCACCCCTCGGTAGGACAAATTGTGAATCTATTTCAAGTGTTTTTCTTTCTTTCATAAGAGATTTCTACCAATGAGCTTCCACAATGGTTGTGTATTTTGAAAAATACAGGCTGCTGGAACCCGATTTTTCCAAGATCTCCTACCGCACCTTTAAGCGCACTGCTCTAACCTTTAGGCCACCACTCATTTTGGAATTACTTTTTTTTCATGAACTAACATTTGATTTTCTGTCAGTATGACGAAGATGCAGCAAACCAGCAGAATTTACATTCCATCACCAAGTCCAGCGAGCTTGCAGCGGACATACCACTGGCCCTTCCCCCTATGTGGTTTGGGATGACACTTAATGTGGTGGACCCTCAGTGAGAAGACAAATTGAGGATTAGTGCTCAGGGGAAGGTTTGGAATTGGGCCATAAACCTCCTACAATATTTAGGAGCCGCTGTTCTCTCATACCAGCATACCCATACTCAATACGCATGCGCAAAACGTCATATTTTTCTTTTGCTCCTTTAGTTTTCTAAGAAAAATAGACTTTAAACTAACTTGACAGGCGTTTATCCCTTTAGTAATGTACAAAAAAAAAAAATATATGGTCAGATTGGCATACGAATATAAAACACCGAAACGTAACTAATTAAATAGTTTTTTTTTTGTACATGACTGAAGGGATACACGCCCGTCGAGGTAGTTTAAAGTCTATTTTTCATACAAAACTAAATGGACTGACTGTGGGTATGCCGGTCTGACCGGGTATGCTTATCTGACAGAACACCACCCATCTAACTAGATGTTTGACTCCCCCTAGTGGACTGCTGCACTACTGTTTCTGGTGTGAGCTCTTTTTTTTTTTTTTTTTTTTTTCGATTTGTGTTTTTTTTACCATATTTGTAGCAGTTTGCTTTCCATGTAGGTTTTTTTTTGGTTTTGTCTGATTTTCTGTAACGCTACACATCTCTCACTTTTTACACAGAGCAGTTCTGGAGCATTAAATGTTCTTACCCAGCATGCGAAACTGTATGACATTCTGCTCCAACCATTTAAATGAGACACCTCCACACCTCTGTGGCAAAGAGAGAAACAGAAAGGGGGGAAAAAACGTTTCTGTATTAGTATTGGTTTAGCTAAAAATTCACACTGCACTGAGAGATCAACAGTGACCCTTATGAATGAATAAACTGTGAAGCTAAAAGTCATGAGAAGAGCCACTGAGCTTTCTCACACTCATGTGATGCCTGGAAAACAAGGACAACGTATCCCAGAGGCTGTTCCATTAATGCTTTAATCTTATTTATTCATACCCAAGTAATAGCTTAAAAACTTTAGTGATTTAAGTAGTTTAACTGTAACTTATGACGTCCTCTAATCAGGCTAAGATCTATAAGTGATCCAACACGGGTTTATGCAAATACATGTTCTAAATTTCAAACCTGTTTGTTTTAATTTAAAATAAGTTTCAAACCAGAGTAACTGAGGCACTAAGTGACCCTGGCATCTGCTGTCCCAGTATCAACATGTCTGTGTTTGGTACAGTGACACTGGAAAAAGTGGGTCAAGCGGCACAGTGCCACACACTGCAATGATCTGCAAATTAATCACATGCTTCCACATGGCTCAGCCTCTTGGACAGTGGGCTTTTTTTAGTCATTCACTATCAGAGGTGTGTTTGTATCAACTTCAGGTCACAAGATCGTGCTTTTTGTTTTTCCTTGTCTTTAGCAAATACTGATAACAGAACAGAGAAAACATAATCATTTACACACGGAACGAACCATTGTATTCAGTATACCATTAGACAGTTTAGGTATGTTTGAGATAACCAGCACTCTGGGAAGCTAACTGCCTTAAGCAAAATAATTTCAATAATTAGTGGGCTTTTGAATTCTTTCAGTCCAATCATCTCAAAAATGTGAAGAGTTGGAAAAAAGCCAAGTTATGAAAACACGGCGGTCTACCTTTACCAATCAAAGCTCAAGTGGGATAATCTGTTGATTGGTTAAATATTAGTGATGCACTCCACATATCTGACTTTTATAGTGGAGAAGAAGCTGTTGTTTATAGACCCCACACATAGTTTTTTTTTTTAAATATAAACGCAGTTTCTGAAGACTGAAAAACACTTTTTAGGGCTGAAAACTAACACTGCACATCACCCAGCGCTATATAACTCCACTATTCAACAAGGTAGTGGCAGCATCATGGATAGGAAAGCTGACTTCCTGATCAGATAACCCCTGGAAACTTCCAGGCCAGTTCCGGTAAGAGGAGCCCAAAGATGTGCTGAGGGACTATATATTTCTCCGTCTGGCCTGGAAATGTCTCATGACGTTGGGGAGAGGAATGTCACGGGTTCCCCCTGTAACCTGATCTCAAATAAGCAGAAGACAATGGATGGGTGAATTGATTTACAACCCATTCAAATGTTTACTTCACAACCTGGCAGTAGGGCGTTTCACAATTAAATAAAATCCTAATTAAATACATTGAATTTTAAATCTGGCATCATTTTGGGGCGGTTTCAGCTAAAATAGCCTTGGGACACATTTAGACTGGAGCCTGATAAACTCACTGGCCTGATAAACACTCAACAAATTGTCTGTTATCTGCAGTCTCAGCCCTACAGAGGAAGACACATGTACCTTGAACAGGAGGATATGCATGTGAGCGAACGCACTGTTTACTGGCAGGCAGGAAATGGGTGGATGGAGGTAATCCAGACGCAGTGACATCCTCCCCACGTGCTTATGACAGAATTACAATATAACAACTTGTTATGGGGGCTTTCTTATCTCTATATTTCTTATAAAATATCATATTATTACACTAAAGTATTATTTTAGCTGAAAATTTTTGCTTTTTGATAAAAAATAAACCTATAAATAAATATTGGTTTTATAAATCTTTGTTATAGAAATATGATCGCATGACAATCTCACACTTAAACTGAAAGACACGTGAAGTGTATGAGTTAAAATGCAAATCAAATAAATATCTGTACCCATATGGAAATGTCAGAAATATTCTATCCTTTAACCAACTTTTTATCATCTAATAAAAAGGACACACCACATTGTGAAATACATGTTTTAATGGGAAAAAAAACTACAATTGTCAGCTAATATGTAACAGTGAGAGATTTATTTGAATGGTGAAGAGAAAATTGTGTGAAAAAGTCCTCCGTATCTCAAAATCAGAGAATCATAACATTTCTAATCTTGTTTTCCTATTTCATAAACATGTCTATTTATGTCTTAGTTAATGTTTGCACCATGTACTCTATAATATAAACACAAAGAGCGAATCCTTTTTGTTCTATAAGGCGTTCACCATCTGTTTGCATGTTTTCTGCAGTATCCCTGCTGCAGGTAGACTGCTGTAAACTGAAGTGACCCATTGCAATAATAACATTAAGAATAAACAGAACCTGCTGCACCCTGTCAGAAAATTAAGCTAATCTTAACTGTCAAATACATCCTTTAAAAAGGTAATTGGTGTTAATATATAAGCTTAAAAATATATTATTATATTAATATGTTATTACAATGCTTCCTCATAGACTAAAGTTTCCTCATGTGACTGGAGAGACTTCACAGGTCATTAAAGTGTGACAGTTATATCGTCTATGAGGTTTCAGCAGAACCTTCCCAATAACAGAACATTCTATAGTTGTACATACCTCGACCATTAAACAGGACATTTAACCATCCCGGCTGCTCAGGCGCAGGAAGCTGGCGGTGTGTTTTCATGTCAGGAGGAGAACGGCAGGAGAGCTCCGCATTCGGCAGAGAGGAAGTGGCACCTGTTTATAGACCCAGCTGTTTCATGCTCGTCGAGTGACTGACCTTATTCACCCTGCGTGGGAGCAACAGGAGGGTGTTTGAAGGGAAAACCTGGCGGTGTTTTCCCCCTGCAGCTCCTGCCCGCGTGCTCTGCGTGTGTATTTGATGGTGAGCTGAACCGCAGAGAGCGGGGAGGGGAGGGGCTACTTTGTAGCCATTGGTTGTAGCATCATGGGGGGTGGGACTTTAGCTGAAGAGGACCAATCCGGGACAGGCACTGTCACGGCTTTCATTTTGATTGGTTGTTTAGAAATGTTGGTAAACAAGGTTTTTATGTTTACTACTCAGATGAGATTCATTTAATCGAGCTACTTGCCTTCTTTGGTTTATTGTGATCTAACAAAAAACACATTAAACGAATAGTAGAAAAGTTTTACCTTAACAGATTCAAGTAAATTAAGGGCGGCTGAAAGTATCTGACATAATAATCGTGTGTCTTCATGGGAAAGGTGTTATAAGTTTTTTTTTTAGAAAACAGAAATGAAGAGCTGGCTCGCCGTTTTTGATGACTTGAGGGGTTGTAATTATTTTGATAATTAAATATAAATCATTTTACAGAGAAACTGTACATTGGCTTAAAGGATTTCTTTGAGCTCTTCGTTTCCTGGTGTTTTTAAAGAATCAGTTTTAAGAAGAGCTACAACTTTCAAATAAGCTCTAAATAAATGCAAAGTTTTACGACAGTCATTATTTTTATGATATTTGACCATTTTTGGGTCTAGGCTTTGTGGTAATATTTTTAAGATTTATATTTTTGAAAATCCTCTGTTTTGTTTTTTCCAAAAACTAATATGTATATATATATATATATACACACACACATATGTATATGTATACATATATACACACACATTAGTTTGCAAAAAACAAAACAAATGTTGGATTTGTATTATTTATTTAAGCGGAAGATTTTCAAAAATATAAATCTTTAAAAAATATATTAGGTAAGGATGAAGAAAGAGGATGAAACTATAAGTAAAATATGAACGTTTCATACAGAATAACAGATTAGGAAAAAGGCTAGCTTACACTTGAGACGTCTCTGTTGACAAACCACTGATCCTTAGATTTTGATCTAACATGTTTGGAAGCCAGGTCAAAATCCCACGCTGTTTTGTGTGCCCCAAGGATCTGAAAATACTGAATTAGAAAATAAAGGCACTTCTCAGAATTTTTTTTTCCCCCTATCTCAACAATATATCTTTTTCATTCCTCAGGTGGTGCTCCTGCTTTTAAGAAAGCTTGTATTGTATTTATTTATAAACTGAGGCACAATTAAATCACATGCATATAGCTGTGTGACTAAACAATATCCAGAGGCAAATATATACCAAACTCTGAACAGTTTGCTCTTTATTTAAGGTGTGAATTGCAAAACCCTGTGATGAGCTCAAGGCCATATGCCAGTATAAAAGTGATCCCATTGTGTTGTAGGTATATATTTATGAATGAGGTTGTGTTAAAAAAAGAAAAAAAAAGGTTTGTGATTTTTCACCATTTCTAGATTCATGCTCTTCTGTTAAGAGTCCCTAATCTTTGGTATGTTAATGTCCTGTTTACAGGGTATGACTTTTCTGCTCTGCTCTCTGCAGCAGTAAAACGTTTGTTAAAGCTCTTTTGCACTTTTACTTTTTAGAGAGACTCTAATGGAAAATACCTACACTGTGGCTTATTTTGACAAAACTCAAACTCAAAATCATGTCACAGACTCCGCATCACACTGATAACACCAAACCAAAATACTGCATATTTGCACCATATGCGGTATATTCAGCGCTCTGAACATCCATATCAATGCATTTTTGCACCATGTTTTATTTCCTCCCACTGTTTACATTTGATCACTGCTGCATTTTATGGAATGGAAATGATCTAAAAGCTCACTGCAAAAATGATCTCAAAATGAGTAAAAACGTCTTAAATTAAGGGTATTTACCCTTAATTTGAGCAGTTACATAAGATGATTTGCCAATGGAATTAGTATTTTTACTCTTAAAATAAGGCATCTAGATGAAATGCACTTGAAATAAGACAAAGCAATTGTTTTTTCTTATTTTAAGTGTAAATTGTCTTGTTCCATTGGCAAAGTGCCTCACTTAAATCCTTAATTCAAGAAAAAATGCACTTATTTTAAGCAGAAATGACTTATTTAGATTTTATTTTTTTGCAGTGCTGTACAAAACAAAATAGACTCAACCAAAAGACTTTAGGATACATTTCCGTCTTCACCTTGTAAGTATTTACCCCATCAAAGGCCTTGTCTGTGCTTGGCAGGAGGTTTTTTTTTGTTTTTCTTTTTAAATAGGTGGCTTCCTTTAGATGGAATCAGTGCATCTCTATACAGATGTCTTTTAAAACACACACACACACACACATATATATATATATATATATAAAAAGTTTTTCCTTTTGTGTGCTAAAGCTTAAACAAGGGCCTTTTCGTGAAAAATTTTGAATTTCAGTTTACCCTGTTTAAATAAATATGAGATTTAAAATGTGGATTGCTAAAATATTATTGAGTTTTATAAAACCCCACTGTATTGTGATCATGTTTTACTTACAATGTCTCAAAGTTTCTCAATATTGTTTCAACAGGATGTGAAATGATAGCATTTTTTGCATAGGACACATTTTGCATGACGTGATCTGCAATGGACATTCTTATTCCTGGCACCAATCATTATTTAATGAATTAGTGCAGTAAAATAACTAAAACACATAACTTATCTTTAATTATTTGACACTCTTGCTTGGAATGGTATCAGTTCAATAAGTGAAAAACATTTATGTTTGACAACAATATCTTCTTTTGTTTAAACATAAACAGGTTTTTGTATTTGCTTAGTTTGTATGGTTATGTGTTACCAAATTGAGGGGAGAGTAATGACATGTATTCAATGCTGACATCTAGTGGATAAAAATGGTTTTTAATTAAAATTCCATTAGACTGATTTTTCTTTTTTATTATAGGCAGTAAAAAAATAAATAAACCCAACTTAACATTTTTACTTAAGTAAAAGTAGCCTTTAAAGAAAGTAAACGACAAAATAAAACTTAGCAGTAGCTGCTACACAAATCAATTAAAAGGCATGTCCATCCTGGCATGAGTTTAACAGGCTAGCAAATGGCGACGACCATGACTGCGTCTGGCGTGATGAGAGACCTGAAACAGAAGAACTGGGTTATTACTTCTGCAGACCGACGGATAAAAAGCACTTAGGGCTCTGACCGTGGAGGCACACCTGAGGGTTTTCTGGACTGCCAAAGGGAGAAAGCTGCAGGGTATTCTCCTTGTCCGAGGAGGAGTTGTTATGATGGTGAGCAAATTTCTTTTTCAGCGCCCGAGCTATCAGAGCCGCGGGGTCATTTTGCAAAGCAGCATCGCTTCTTCTCTTCACTGGATTGCCTCCCGGTGATCTACAGAGATGCAAGACTTTAAAGTTTGCCAAAAGTCACATTGTCTAAAATGGTAGATGTGAACTTTCACCCACAAGAGTCTCTCTTCCCCAAATCCCTTTAAAATGTCCCAGCTAAGCCACAGCAGCTCTGACTAAAGGTGGTTTTCAATCTCTAAACTGTTAAGGATAAGAGTATGTTTTAATTGTTATATCAAGAAATGTTTAATCTAATGTCCCTTAACGGTAAAATAATTCAGTTAGTCTGAAATGTAAAACATTGATCTATGTATAAAACATTTATTCAACGTATAATATAGTAATGTAACAACAACAACCCCAGTCTTTAGATATTTATTTTGGACTTAAGCAAAATATTGTTGCAGCATCAAATTCAACGTGAAAATGTGCATTCCACACCAAATCTGAGCAATCCATGCAGGGTATAAACATTTATGACGCAAGAGGAAATGAACACACTGATAATGAAGGTATTGATGCTAGATTGCATCATAATAGTTCCTGTGAAACTTTAATTGTATACCGACTTTATCAGATCGGAAACAGCAGTGTGATATAAGCTAGCACTAGTGAGTTCTAGCTCTACACAAGGACCTGTTGCATAAAGAAAACATGCTTTTAAACAATCTTAAATCATAAATTAAAGTGTGTGCAGTATTTAAAAGTTTCCTCACCCTCACGTTCCTCTCTGATCAACAGGGTGATTGATATCATATATCGGTAAATAAATGTAACAATGCTTGAGGCAATGCTGCAAACATGTAAATGATGTTGTGACATCTGGGCACAATGGGGGGACTGGAGGATGTTGAAAATGGGAGAATTAGGAGGGAAGATGTCTAAGGAGTCGCCAAAGTTTCCTGGCCCATGATGAGGACTTGTTTGTGAGCCAATTTAAAATCCTAAGTGGATTACTTTGGATCCATGTGCTGAGCAGGTTCCATTGATTGGAACAACACAAGGAGGTCCATTCACACAACTCCAGTGTAGATTAAAAAAAAGGAAGTGCATGGTTAATTAACCCACAATAACCATCACTACATGGTAAGATTTATATATAATAACAGGCACATATAAAATATACTTAATATGGATGAAATGAATATGGACTTCAGCCAATTTCTTAAAGATCCAAAGTAATCCACATATCTATAGAGGGATAAGGAGAATTCTGCATATAATGAGCTTCTATAGCTGCCATCTTTGTTCATATTGAAATATGTACCACGATATGCAGCATTTCCAGATTTTCTGCATTTTTCCTTTACTTCTTACAGATGTCAAACCCCTCTAGTGTTCCTGGCAGCAAGCTTTAACCAATGCAAATTTCCCCACAAGTGTGAAACAAAATCAACAATTCATTAACTCTCTGCCAGAAACATTTAGGAAAATATTTTTTTCTGTGAATGTCTTCCAATGATGCAAGGTAGATATCACAACTTTGCAAAGAGCAAAGTCTTGGAAGACATCAGTTCATACATACAAGAAACAAGTCCATACAAGATTTATCCAACGCGCCACCTCAACCACCAACACATCCATTTCTGCCCAAAACTGAGCTTTTTGTTTGCCCTCTCTCCTGGGAATCAGCCTCTACATCTATTGCAGCAAATATTTTTTTAAGACATTTGCAAGGAAATTAGAGCTTTATTCTCAAGTTTCATAAAATCTTTTCCTATTATTAATTTCTTTCGAAATTTCGAAAGCGATTCCTTCTAACTAGTTATGCCTCGACTCAGTTCCTCTGAAGTTTGTCAAGCTGCAAAACATAAGGCTGGCTGAGCTGCAGGTGGAGACAGGAAAACACAGAACCTGAATCTTCCCCTCTGTACACAGTCTTGCATCAGCTCTATTACTTTAACATGAAGGGTACAGCAACTCTCACCTGAAGAAGCCGCCTCAAGCCACAGGAGCAGCTCTAGATCCAACAGAACTTAAGATTGTCCTCACCTACAAAAGCCTCTAAAAGCAGTCATAGCATGCAAGTGCTCTGATGAAGCACAAAACTAAGCAGTTTCTGTCAAGGTTTTGTTCCCCATCTTTGCTAGATTAAGTTATAATCAAGACCGGACCAATGGGTCTTGTTAAGAGATTGAGAAGTTTTGAATTTGATTTACGCGACTACATGGCGTGTCTGTGGCTGCAACAATGCCGCGGTGGACGCGAATAAATAGACAATCCTACTGTGCAGCCTTAACAGCTTACAGATTTTGACCAGAGCATTTTATGGTTCTATTTAAACATGTCAAAATCTCACAAAAACCTATAATTGGGATTGGAGCAGGTATGGAAAGCCAAATGTGCCGCATATTTCATAAAATAAATACTGTAAATATCTCCATTTGTAAATATAAACATTTAAATGTTACCAAAGATACTTGCATTAAATAACCAAATGTTTTTTTTAATCCTTAGAAAATGCATATTTAACTTGATAAATTTTTCCCCCAGCTTTTATTGTCATAACACTGTCACAAGTACAGAGCAATGAAATTCATTCTCTGTATTTAACCCATCCCCTTGGAGAGCAGTGGGCTGCCATTGTGCGGCGCCCAGGGAGCAGTGTGGGTGAAGGGTCTTTGCTCAGGGAGCCAGAGTGGCAGTATGTGGGAATACACTACATATAAAGTATGAACTGATGGCTCCCAACTCTTCAGTTCTGCCCAGGCCCAGCCAATGCTATCAGCTGGCCTGTAAATACCTATACTTGAAACATTAAATTCTCTTTTAATGTTTTTGTGACATGTTGCTCGTTCTTACCTCTCCACTCGGCGTAGTTTGACTTGATTTAAATCCTTCAGAACGTCCAGCATCGAAGGAATCTTCTTGTTTTCTACGTTTCCGTTTAGCCCCGAGTGCGACTGTGACTGACCATCATCAGATTTGTTGCTCCGACGCTCTCTGATCAGATCCATCACAGACGATGTCTCACTGGAGATTATGCAGAGGGGAGGAGGAGGAGGGGGAGGTGGCGGTGGTGGAGCCGAAGAAGGAGGAGCAGCAGCACGAGGTGTGGAGGAGAGAGCTGTGATTGCAGCAGGGGATGTGAAAGGTGAGCACAGAGCGTTCTGGGTCTCAGTCAGAGATGGAACATTCATTAAGATCTCTTTTTTTGGAGGTTTGCAGAAAATGCTCCACTGTACCTGAAGATGGCGCTGCAGTAACAATCATGGCAATCTGAGCCTGTAGTTTAAGCAGCTCACTCTCCAGCTGTGTGATCTTCTGCAGGGCTTCAGGGTCAACCGTCTGTGGCGCACACCCTCCTCTTCTTTGAGCTTGTCTGGGGTTTCTCATCAGCTCCCGACTCAAAGTGCCGTCTTTCTTTGGGGGTAAATGGTTCCTTAAAACGCCACACAATCAAATACAAATAGTGTTTGCTATGAGGGATTCTGATTAGTACTCAAAGTTATTGAATAGATTAACTGATTTATTGGTCTCACAGTGGAGAAATTCACTGTGAGACCAATAAAGTCTGAAATAAAGAACTGAAAATACATAGTATTATTGTCTGTTTATCCTCTATAAAACTTCTCAGAAATAGAGTTAGAGGTTTACAGTGTCGACCCTAATTTAAAACCTTTAGATAACTTCCCTAACCTTTAAAATGAAACATATCCTTTACAATTCAACTGGAAAAACTAATATGTAATGTAGTAATAGAACAAAAGGTAACAGATTATTTAGCTCACTGCATAGGTAATCAAACCCTCATAATACTTTATTCAAGACTGCGTTTTTAAGTCTTTACATCTTGTACTGGCACATTCTCCAATGTATTCCTCAAATTTATCAGACTGTCTGGACATCTATTGTCTGTAGCCACTTTTAAGTGACCCTGCAGATCTATCAAGTTCAGATTTGCTACCTAGGCTATTTAAGAACATGAACCTTCATCTAACAAAGGCCACCTATTCTTCTGAAGGTAAGAGTCATTGTCAAGCTGTAGCAGACACCAGGACGGTCTGAGTCAAATGGGGGCCCTTTTAATTTACCAGGGGCCAGAGTCCTGCACCGAGTCAGGTATCCGTTGGTATAAAACTTAAATCTATAAAAAATATATATATATATATATTATTTCATAGGTGCGGGCCTGGGTATATATGAACAAAATGTGGGTAACATAGTTACAGTATGAGTCAATTTTTTTAATATTTTCTTATTAACTCTACATCTTAAAAAATGCATTGATTCAAGAATATCCAGAGAACAGTAGGTTTTTGAAGCAATAAGGCAAACCTTTTTTAATTCGGCCAATTTAGAGCTTTCAATCTGTGAGTGCAGCGTGCTCTGGATGTGAGCGAGAGGCAATGTTCTTTGCCTCTATTATTATAAATTGCTGTGTGTACATTTTGTGAACGCGGTTCGGATTGCACTTTATCATTTACAGGTCCGGTTTTGAATCGGGACAATTGCAGGTAACGGATCGGGTTTCGGTTGTCTACGGGTGCAGGCAGATGCCGTTTTGAAAAATCAGACCCATGCAGGACTGTCAGTCTCTGCTTTCTGTCACCTTTGACCAAAACACACACAAAATAAGAAAATGCATAAAAACAACAAATAGCCCCTAATCCTTTGTACCTGGTTCTGGCAAAGCTTTCACCCTCGTAGTCTAACACCCACAGAACATCTGCAAATGTAGCAATAGGAGGTGTGTCTGCTTCATCCTCAATGTATCCATGGGGCTTATAAGTCAGCAGGGGGATCTAAGGACAGAAAAAAAAAAACATTCAAAGGACATATTGCAAGCATGGTATATCCTAAATACTGTAATCTAATTTGCTTTCCAGTAAATACCAGGCTCTGTAGAGGTTGAAATGTTTTGACCTTCCAAAATTAGGCAAACACTTCATATGCAGCCTGAACTCCATTAGAGTTAAAGAAATAAGTGATCAGATACTTCAGCTCTACATTTTTTTTTTACTGGATTAGCTAAATAAGGTACTATTATATAAATTCAATTATCTGAGGATGAATCTTTATGGCAGCCACAAAGCGCAGTTGTTTAGATTACCTGAAAATGGACACGTGGAGTTGGCTGCAGTGGGAGATTTGTCCCAATCATTCGCACAATGCTGCGATATTGACCACACAGCTGAGAGTCCCACACAGGAACAAGCTGCCATCGGATGAAACACAACCACAAATAACAAGAGAGAAAAAAATTAAAAGGGATGGAGGAGGAGAGAGATTCAGTGCAGGCTGAGAAACATGTACTCATCTGGAACAGGGCTGCAGTGTCAGCATGCTTACCATTTCTGGAGCTACACCGAAGTACTCCAGGACCATACACAGCACATCCAGAATATCCTCTACTAAAGACATGGCAAGGACTTTTCCCTGCAGCAGCCGATGACTGCAAAGCTCCTGTTTCTGCTGACGGACTTATTTTGAGGCCAACATGAAGAGAAGTGAGATACTTTATACCTGAAACAACGAAATAGGAACACATCCTACTAAGCTTTGCAGATCCTCACAAGCTTCGGTGTAATTTCAAAAAGCAAAACATAGACCAAAAAAAAAAACAAAAAAACACCATAAGGTACAGAGAAAAGAACAAACTTAGCCAATAAATGGCCCGTTTACTTGTATTGAATAACATAAGTTAAGCGGGTTAATTTGCTATATGGGTATTTATGGGGTCCCATTTGCAATGTTAAGCAGTGAAAAATTAGGAGCAATATTTATGGTTATTTAGCATAGCTGATTCATTCATTTAGAAATAAATATTTAGTGTTTGAGCTAAATATTTATTTTGGAAATAAAACATTTAGTTTGCTAAATAAATATTTAGCTTACAAATTAAATGTTTTTTTTTTCTCAAATATTTAGCTTTAAATATTTAGTTAAACATTTAGCTCCAAATCAGATTTTTACTTTGAAACTAAATATTTATTTAACAAACTAAATATTTAATTTGCAAATTAAATATTAAACAAAGTAAGTTTTTTTTTTTTTATGAATGAATAACAGTGAAAAAATGACTTGGAAAAAAATAATCCCCTTATTCTTCTCTTAAAACACGATTAATAACCATAAATGTTTCTCAAAATTTTTGACTGCTTAACTTTACAAACTGCACCCCATAAATACTGAGGGGGAAGCGTTTTAAAACTGCCTCAGTGAGACAGTGGAGTGGCTTTAAAGCTGGATGTAATGCAAACCATTTTAAATGCAGGTAATTTAAAATTGTTTAAAACAGTTCAAAACAGGAACACAGCCAACCTCGTTGCTACTCTACATCATACATGTGAATGCATCACAAACTGATGGCCACTTTCATTATATCCTTTCATAAAATTCGTCAGTCAACGCTTTCAGTGTGTATCTCGGACCATCAGAGAGAGGAGGTAACATTAAAGCAATAAAAACCTGATCCTTGTAGCTCTGCAGTACCGCAGCATATGGGGAAAAGCTGCAGAGGTCATCAAAAGTTACCCAACAAAGCCGCAGCGAAGATGTTTTATAGAAATAAAGCATATGAAACTTACCGTCTACTCTTCTTTTCAAAGGAGCCACATGTTAGTTGCCAGCCATCTATTCAATCTTTTAACCAAACTAACATGTAATATGTTCAGAAAGATAGCTTTAAGAATACCCGTTCTCACGCCTCTAGGCAGCACTTCCGTAAAGTCAAATAATGCCGCAGTAGCAAACTGCTTTCTTATTGGCTGCAGCTGCGGACGAGGACAAACATCCAATAGGAAAGAACTACTTACAAACGTTCAGAACGTTTGACAGCCAATAGAACGTCGCGAAAGAAGAGCTACAAAATTTGTATTTTTCTGCACGAGCTTCTTCCTCTCTTTGGTAAGAAAACACAATTAAGGTACATTTTAAAACCTCTACGGTTCTATAGGGAATTCTTTAATATAACGAGAAGGGCATATCAGTTTTCAAAGTTTGAAAAATGCAATCAAGCAAATAGAAATGTACTTAAGGTCGAGCAACTTAACGTGTCATAAGATAATAGCATTGTTAGCTTCCCATTATGAAACGCAGATGCTCGAAAGTTCAGTGCTTGTTCTTTTTTAACAAACAAAAATAAGTATTAAACTATTTTGTTCTTAATTAAATTATACCTCCACAATAAAACTACTGCTTACTTAAGCAAACAAATCAGTTTAAACTTCACATCCACTCCGGGTTATCGTTTTAATGTTTCTTCCATTTTCAGGTCTGCTGAGTTTTCCAGTCATGATGGACGCCCTGTCGGTGGTGTGTCAGCTGCGGGATCTTGCTTCTGAACCGCAAAACCGAGCTGTGATCGTCCAAGACCAGGGTTGTCTTCCTGGACTAGTTCTCTTTCTGGACCACCAGAAACCAGAAGTGTTGCTTGCAACCTTGCAGGTACACACATTTAGTAAAACTATCGATTCTCTACAAAAACGGCATTTTGTTTAGATTCTATGTGATGAACAAACAGAAACTGTGGAAATGGGACATTACTAAATTGTTTAACAAAATCAACAATTCTCAAAAAGTGCTGATGGATTCTGGCCCCCTGACTCAATGGATTGTAGTTTCATCTCCGTTGCCCTGACAACGAGTCTTTTTCTGATGTGTTGATGCCACAATTGGAAATATGACAAATTAGAAAGAGGTTGATAATGGGGTTCATTACACTAAATTTTTTACAGCAAGTTGTAGGTTTGCAACTGGACTTTCTCCATTTTTGAATAATGTAAAATCACAGTTTGGTCCTTGAACTTTATCCTATAGTCTAATGACCCTTAACAGAACAGATGTTTCAAAATAAAAAACACGTAAAATATTTTGTGATTATATCATCGTGGTATCAAGCTGTGCAATATTAATATGGAATAAGTTCCCTGCATGCTGTCAACGTATTTGAAACTTTCATCTTACATGCCAATACAAATTATAATAGGTTTTCCATGGGTCATTAAAAAAATCATTAAGTGATTATATTATTTGTTTGTAAATTAAGGCTGTAATTGACATTAAAATTCATTAAATGTGATTATCGTGGCATTTAAAACGCCTTATTTAGAAAAAGAAAATCGTTTATAAAAAGTATTTCGTCAGATATATCGGATATAACTGGTTCCCCGTGTTTGCGTGGAACTGCTTCTGGTTGATCGCAAAGCCGTATGTTCGGAAAAGAAGCTCGAGGCACAGAAAAGGCTAGAGAATGGGAAAATGCAAACTTCAACAAAAGTAAAGGTGACAAAGGATTTTGTCATGTGTGTATATATATATATATATATATATATATATATATATATATGAATGAGAGTTATTGGTACTTGTTGATGGCATTGGAATTATTTCTAAGACCTTAAAAAGTGCATTTAAAAGCATTAGTTACTCATTCCAGTATAAACCCTGCATAGAACAGAGCCTCACTGTAGCAGATGCTCACACCAGACACAAATTACATTAAAATCACAGGGGTGATGGAGGCAATTCAATGTTTTTACTATAAAGAACTAAAAATATTACACATCTTTGTCCTCAGACTCTTCGTTATCTGGCCGAATTACCTCCCAACGTACCCATTATGAAGAACGAGCTGGGTATGATGGTGAGCTTGGAAAATCTTATCCAAAGGTAGGAAAATTAGATACAGATGTTAAAATACCTTATTTTCATCGAGGTGGTACATGTATGCTAGCTGGGACATAAGGTAGAACTTGTTATAAATGATCAAATAAATGTGGTTATGATTTTTTTTTCTCCTTAGAGGGGATCTCTCTCTTGATATCACGGCTCTGGCTAAAGAGGTGTATGGCATTCTGAGGGAGCCTGTTAATCCAACACCACGCACACCGGAGAGGGAGAGAAGGAGGAAGCCTCAGTTCTTTATCAACTCCACCAACAAGAAGGCAAAATCTGTCACACTACACATCCAAGGGCTGGAAAGCACTGTAAGTTTACTAAAGTATTTTACATTTACTAAGTATTGACCTCATTCATGCTGTTAAGCAACTCCTAGTTTACACATGCATTGTCTTTCTGCTTTCAAGCATCAAAGAAGCTTGTGTGAAGAGGCTCTGCTAAAAGTCAAAGGGGTGATCAGCTTCACTTTTCAAATGGCCTCTAAGAGATGTACAGTCCGTATCCGTTCAGATCTTCCCACTGAGGTAAAAAAAATTCTGGTTTCCATCTGGAAGTCAATCAAAAAGCCAGCCAGGAATTTTCATAAATAAAGAAATCTATTGTGTCTAAAAAATGTTTCTTTTCAGAGCCTGGCAACAGCTATCGCCTCCACTAACGTGTTGTCTGCTCAGCAAGTGGTGAAAAACGAAGCAGGAGAGGAGGTGAACAACATTCAAATCAGATTTTTTTCACAAGTTCCTCCTGAGCATTTTAAAATATTTAATGCCCTCCTCTCCCCCTCATGTCATTTCCTAAGGTTTATATCCCTCTGAAATCAAGTGGCGTTCAGGTGCCGCAAAACTCCGCCCTCCCAGACTACCTCCCGGAGGAAGAGGAGAGCCCGGAGAGGGAGGTTGACAGAGCCATTTCCCGCACTGCAGCTAAAGAGGATTCTAGTGGGAGCTGGCTGAATGCCGCCGCAGGTTTCCTCACAAAAACCTTCTACTGGTGAAGCTCACATTTTGTCCAAAAGCTGTCCGGATAGACTCTTCAGCACAAGTTGGGAGGAGCTCACATGAGGGCTTTATGTCTGCCAATCAGCAAGATACAGATTCCACTGTGTATGTGTGTATATAGGGATTTGATGTCCAAAATTGTTCAACCTGAGCAAATCTAAACCTACCTGTGTTTCATTGCTGTTTTCTATCCCCAAATACTATATAAATGTACCATCCTTCTTGTCTTTTCTGTTTATCCTTTACCTCCAAACATTCAAAGCTAAAGGTTTCTGTCATTCATTGAAATCTTAAGCTGTCCTGCTGTTTGTAAGTAGTAAGTAAATATATAAATACTTGTATCGTTTGTGTGCATTGTTTTTTGTACAGAGTAAAAAAAAAGCCCAGAAGAACCAGAGCAAATATTTAATTACTTCAAAGAAAATTTATTTGCTCACAAATAGAGCTGTAATCATTTTTTTCACCTCAGTAATACAATGGTGTGAATAACTTTCTACCAACCAGTATACAGTTATTTAAATTAAGGGATTTCTTTGCTTACAAAGCTTTGTCTTTAAGAAAATATCCACTTATATTTCACAAACCTATAGTTACCAGAACTTTAACAGTCCAGCTGGAAGAAACCTGGGACAAGAACGTGTGAATGGTATTAGTGACAATGTAAACCCCAAAGATCAGGCTGCAAAGAGCTGGAGAGAGCAATGTATGAGTGGCTGCTTATAAAAAGGCCAGCATTTAATCTCTTCATATCTGCATCAACAGGAAGACCTTAGTTTGGCTGAAAATGCTAAAGCTCAGGAATGCATTTCTACAATTCAGTGCAGACATGGACAACTTCAACAGCTGCAATTTCAAAAAAAAAAAAACTCAATTAGCAGCATCCTTTCATAAAAAAAAGGATGAAATCAATATCGGTTAACTCTTCCTCCTTTTGAACTGGTTTGGGGGGGAGGACTCCATTCAGCTTCTAACGCAGCCTAATAAAAGGGAATAGCTAAATACTTCCAGTTTCACTGTAAAAAGTAAACCAACAGGTTTTTAACCCAAAGAAAAAGTATTTTCCTAAGTGAACAAAAAAGATGCAGGCAACTTAAAGAATCACATTTAATCTTTACAGCCATTAAAACTAAATGAAAATGAGGTTTTGCCCTATCCTTCTGTTGCCTGAGAAAACAGAATCCTAATGAAACTAAAGCTTGTAATACTCCATCACCCTGGTCTGTATCTGATAGCCCCTAATTTTAAACGCTGTTGACGAAATACATTGTTTTGCATGACACTCTTTATAACTTTGTGCTGTCATTCCATCAAATCTAAATCAACAACTGTGCAGTTTTGAACCTTTTTTTTTCCAGATATAAAGTCACATTACAGTTGCTGGAATTCAAAGAACATTGAAAACAACTTCAAGTATCACAGTTGGAGACTTAAAAGGTGACTCGGTTTACACTACAATATTTGTCCCTGCTTAGCCTCACTTGATAGAGCAGGAGGGTCAATGTTGTCCTGTGATTTCAGGTTGTTAGAGAATCGAGGGGAGGAACTGGGGCCACATTTTCAAAAAGTTATGCCCAAGTGTCAGGGAAATTAGCTCTTTGTCTGATTTTCCAAAAGTAAAAAAAAAACACTTCTTTTTGGAAGGATGCCTTGTTGTAGTTCTTTGGAGACACCAGTTCTGGGACATGGCTATGAATATATGGTGTTAGGAATCCTTGGTTTGGTTCAGTTCTCATAGCTCCATGATTCTCTGTTTCCTTCTCGGTTTCTCCCGTCTCTGTGGAGTCCTTGCATCGCACAGCAACATCAGGCCACATCTGCATTTTAAAAGGGCAAATAAAGAACAGCAAATTTGTAAATACAGTATAAATGACTATTTTTGGGAAGAAGTTTCATGTTTCTGGCCGTCATACCTTGACGATTTAGCCAGCGTACGCTGACGTACGAAAATTGAGGCTAAAACGCTAGTGTAAGTTGGATAAGTTAGGGGTAAGTTTTATATAAGTTATGAGCACGCTGGCACATGTTGATATACGAGAAATTCTGCATGCTCACGTATGCCAGCGTTTGCTCATAAGTGGTACAGGTAAGTTATGTGATAGTTAACACATTTTAATTTTAATTTACTCATAAGTCGTGTTGTCTAGCTTATTCACCCTGTATCATCCCAATCGTAGGGTGAGCGTGAAGGTGAGTGTGATGGATCCTCCCTGCGTTCACACCCGTGGCCACTACCAACAATTTAACTTAAAGACACTGAATCTGCTGCGACTGCAAACCTTTCTTTTTAGCTTTTATTTTTTTCGTGAGCGGTGAACAGTAGCTAAGTTATTACTGTGACTATGAAGCTGTGCTTTTTATGCTGGCCTGGGCACCTCCGGTTGCATTGCTCCCCCCCCCCCCTCAGGACACTGGCTTGTGCATCCTTTCATGGGCATTACACTAACCTGCGTTATGGATAAGTTAGGCTGTCGTTCGACATTAATTCTGGACTCTGGATGAATACTCTATGTATATACCCAAAATTGAAACGATACATAGAAAGTTCAGCGTATGCCGGCGTTTCAGAAGATTCTGGGACGTCTTGCATACACTGACTAAGTCGTCAAGGTGTGAGTGCGCCGTTATCTGAAGCATCTCACTGGCTAAGTTATGCTAACACACAAATAGTGATATGCACTTGATATCAGTCTATGCCGACATGATCTGATCATAGCTACAGTTATATTGGATAATATCAACACAATCTTTTTGTAGGAAAACCATTTTTAAAACTGGTGATTTCTGCAGGAGCTTGTCTGTCTAATTCAGGTAGAAGAAATCTGCTCAGACTCTACAGACATCAATGCTACACTTCTATAGAAACAGTGCTTAAATTAGAGTAGAAAATGTGTCCCATCAAAACAACATTGTGGGAGTAAACATATCACCTGGTACTGACCTGGCCCTTGCTGGGCTGATATATCTTCTACTCCACTAAGAGGCTTTAGAGGACCGTTCTCCATGAAGGCTACGACAGAAACTTTACTCTCCTCTACCACCTTCTCCTGCTGCTCCTCTCCTTCAGGAGGAGACAACCTGGAATGTGAAGGCAGGGTGATTTCCTCTTCAAAATCCCCGTTCTCCCTAACAAAAACACCAAAACGGAAGGAAAAAGGAGCAGAAATAAATATGACAGAAATGTTTTGGTGTGATGTATTAGTGCTGTTGAACTGTGTTTTTCCCACCACCTCTGGTCTGGGTGGCTCAGTGCAGTGGTGCTGGGCTGTGGGCTGAGGTTAGGCTCACTGTTGGATGTCTGAGGCACGGCGGCAGCAGGTGCTTCAGCAGAACCAGGAATCACTGATGAAACAAAAGATCAGGACAATCCTTCAAAAAACAATCTGAGAGATTTTTGGGAGAAGAGAAGAATGGTATATGGAGTTACCTTCGCTGTCTCTGGTCCTGACTTTCTGGAAATCAGAATAAACATTTTTAAAAGAAAAGTTTGTCGTCTTCCTTTTATAGCCAGTAGGCAGCTTTACCTTTTCAGATGTGTCCGAGCGTCTAGTTCTCTTCATGATCTCCTCCAAACGCTGTGCCGGATAAAACAAGATGCACAGAAAATGAAAACACGATTTCGATATGGATCATCAGTTCATGTTTGAGGATATCACCTTCTTTCTCTCCAGTCGTTCAGCCTCTTCTTTCTGAAAGTGCTTCTCTCTCTTCAGCCTCAATCGCTCCGCCTCCTCCCTCAATCGAGACTCCTCCTCCTCTTTCTAAAGCAAAACACAGGGAAGAATATTGGGATTTTATCTGTGCTCGCAAAATTCACTGTGACCTTGAGTATTTTGGGCACCAAAATCAGTAGCATTTGTATAAAAATCAGTTCAGTGACACAACAGGTGAGTCCAGAATTATTCATACCCCGTTAGGTTTAGATTTGACATTATTTTCATTCAACTCACAAAATTGTTTGATATAAAAAGTGACAAAGTCTTTTTTCAAAAGATAAGCTTCATAAAAGTAAAATGAGAATTAATTTTGAAGAATAGAAATTTTCATTTATCAAATAATGTCTTAAATAACAATTTGAGCACTGTTTGTGGACATTCAAGCTGTCATTGAACACCTCATGCTCACCAGCCATTAGCATGTTTCCACAGGTATTTCTGACAGTTTAACTTTTGCTATGAGCTCCAAGTCTTTGAGTCTGCAAGGTCTACCAGGCCATCAATATAAACTGTGAAAGAATACTTAAAAACTTTAAGGGGTATGGCTAATTTAGGGTTTAACTGTACACCCAATGATCTAAATCTTACAATGCCCACATATGACATTTATTACATTACAAAAAGCCCTTAGTGAAATAACCGACTTGGCTCCTTGGATGATCTCTGACAGTGAACGCATCATATTAGACCTCAAAGCAGATGGATTCCTTGCATCTCGAGTCTTCTTCCAGATTTTGGGACCTTATTTTTTTAAAGAAATACCGACTTAACTTTTTTTTTTTTAAGTGACTTAAGCTTTTTTCCGAGGTGAGACGCTTCTTATCTCTGGTTCTAACCTGCCCCCACCCATCCTCACCACCTTCTACTGTGGCACCATAGAGAGCGTTCTGACCAGCTGACTCACTGTGTGGGGTGGAGGCTGCAGCGCCTTAGACTGGAAGAACGTGAGAAGAGTGGTAAGAACAGCAGAGAAGATCATGGGGGCTCCTCTTCCCTCCATTACAGACATTTCATCCCAGCGCTGCACGTCCCGAGCCCGTAACATCATCAGCGCCCCCTTAAGGGCTGGTTATACTCTCCGCAGCAGTGTATCACAGTGAGCTTGTCGCAGATATTTTTAATTTATGCCCAATTTTGAAGTGCGGTCTGCCCTATGTTATTTCCTGGCACGCCGCAAGAGGGACAATCACGAACTAGCTGTGGGTCTAGATACGGCCGAGGCGGTGAGGAAGTGGGGGCAAATTTGTGCGAGAACATAGGGACATGAGGGTGAAAAAGAGCATGGATCCAGGTGGAAAAAGGGTCCCAGCGTTATAGCGCACCTTGCTCTTCTAGCTGGTCAAATTTCACAAGTTGTTTTCAACAATGGTGGTCATACAAACAAAACAAGCCGGTATGGTACAAAACGGGAAACGCGCATAGTGTAGAGCGGATGTAGATTTGACCAATCAGAGGCCTTCTGTCTGCTGTCACCTATAATTTTGAAGAGGCGCACCAGAGTGCCTGCGGGAGGGCAGGGGCACATTTGCGTGCACCGTGACACACATGCAGACGACCTGGTGTCTGAGCATAAATCAGCCTTTACACCCCCACCATGGCCCGTTCTCCCTGCTGCTTTCTGGTAAGAGGATTTGCAGCATTTTCTGCAGTACCAGCAGGTTCTGTAACAGCTTTTTCCCCACTGTCATCAGACTGCTGAACTGTTGAACTCTAAACTGGTCTCTGCATAACACTTGCAACATTATTTTGCTCCACCAACGTGGCTGAAACTTTTATAATTCTTTTAAATACAACACAACTCGTTCTGCTGCATTTTGCACCTTATTTATTTTTCACTGCACTGAACCTTTCCATATTAATTACCTTCTTTGGGGCGACAGTGGCGTTGGATGTAGGAGTTTGCCCTGAAATCGAAGGATTGAAGGTTCAAGCCCCGGCTCAGACTTTCAGTGTCGTCGTGTCCTTGGGCAAGTCACTTCATCTGCATTGTCTTCTGATGGTGGTCAGAGGGCCCGGTGGCGCCAGTGTACGGCAGCCTCGCTTCTGTCAGTGAGCCCCAGGGCAGCTGTGGCTACAATGTAGCTTGCCACCATCAGTGTGTGAGTGTGTGCGTGAATGGGTGAATGAATGTAATGTAATGTAAAGCGCTTTGGTCATGTCTCCTGACTTGAAAAAGCGCTATAAAAGTACAGGCCATTCACCATTTACCTTTTGCACCATTATTTTTTAAACTGGTTTTCCTTTTCTCCAATACTGTTTACACAATGATAACTGCTGCACTTTAAATGGTAATTTTGATTTCACTGTTATAAGCTGCTCATTTCACTGTTGGAAGCTGAAAGCAATGTAATTTTGTTTTGTACACACTCTGTGTACACAAAATGACAAAGTTTGTCTAAGTCTAACTTTATGTGGTGACACAGAAGCCACAGACTAATTGAAATCCATGCTGTGTGAATATCCCTCCTAAATGGCCTCTTAAATTCATAACTCTTTAAAGACTGCAGTTTTTCTTACTGCTTTAAAAAAAATTTTTGTTTTACTTAACTTTCCATTGCTCTCTTTAGAAATCCCAGTTTGTGGCTTTCACTCAATATATTAAATTCAATACAAAGTTGAAAAAAAAAATGTATTAAACCCAAATAGAAATAAAATAATTGTGACTCTACATCAAATATGTATTTCTCTTTTAATTATATTAGTCAAACATGGACTTTTTCGATAGTATTTTATTTTGTTGAGATGTAATTTCATCAGCAAATTTGGCTCCTAAAAAAATTAAAACACAAAACTAATCTAATGTGTTTTTGTTCTTTAACCTGTTTTCGGAGTCTCTCGGCCTCTTCTCTGTCCTTCTGAAGCTTCTCCTCCTCAGCCCTTCTGTCCTCCTCCTCCTCCTGCCTCTTCTTCTCCTCTGCCAGACGCTGGGCCTCCTCCTCTCTTTTTGCCCGCTCTTCAGCTTTACGGCGGGCTATCTCCTCCTTTGCTAATCTGAGCAACAATGAACCAGTATATGTTGATTACAATTGACCTGCACCGTTAGTGCTGCAGATGTCCTAACAGAGCCCCCTTAGAGTACCTCGCCTGCTCCTCCTGTTGTCTCCGCTCCTCCTCCTCCCTCTCTCTCTGCTCCCGGGCCAGCCGTCGTTTTTCAGCCAGTATCCGACTTGCCTCTTCTGGATCTGTGGTACCAGCTGACAGTTTCTGAGCTGGAGGACTGTTTGTACTCTCTGTTAAGAATCATAAAATAATTGCTAAACAACAAGCAAAGCGCCTCCATCATGCAGATAATAATGCATCTCATTCTGACTGACCGTTTACTCCAGCCGGTGTGCTTGAAATCTGCTCACTGGAGGGTTTGTTCTGACCCACTGGTTGGGGTCTGGGTTGAGAAGGACTTAAAATCTGCTCCTTCTCCTCTCCTTCCTCTTTTGGTGCCGTTGGTGTTGACGGTTGGGAATTCTCAGGTGTGATCCTGACAGGACGAAGGTTCCCAGGATCCTCTGAAATTGGAGACTTAACTAGCTTGGGGGTTGACGGGCGTCCTATCGTTTTCTGTGGAGGTCTGTGAACAAAGGAGAAATAAAAACATTTTGTAGCTGATGCGAAAATAAGGTCAGAGTTTCAAATGATCTTTTACCAGATAAAGACAAATTCCTGTACCTGCCAGCAGAGGGCGGTGTTGTTTTGTTGGACTTCTTGCCTGAAGAAGCAATGGACTTGTTGGGGGGTAATGACAAAGTAGGAGCCAGAGGGAGGGAGAGGTTGCTCCAGGATTTTCTGACACTCTCCCGGTCCTTTTGCTTAAACAGATTTTTATAAAAAAAAAATAAACAATTTAGAAAATGCTTTTTTTATTCTTAAGATTTTTTTTTTCCATTAAATTCTGTTAAAGGAGAATTCCGGTTTTTAACACTTCGAGAATCAAGAATCCACCTTTCGTATTCCATTTTCAGAGTTTTTTAAAGTGTTTAACAGAGACGTTAGCACCTCGACGTCGGAGTACACAGAGTGTAGCGAAAAGACTACAACTGTGTAAACAGGCCCCATTTCCGTTTCCGGTGGCAGGGGAATATTGACTATTCCAACAGAACTCAATGGGATTTACAAAATGCTAAATAATACACTACAGGAACGTTTTTTCTTTACGAAACTTTTTTTGGAACGTCATTGAACAGCGCTGACGACCCGGTGAGTAGCATATTTTAAAAAAAGAATGTTTAAGGTTGTTTTAAGGACATTATCGGACATGCACAATGGAAGCCATTCTAAAGCAGCCAGGGGGGGATTCTGCATGAGCCAAAAATCAGAGACAGGACCAATTGTCAAAATTTTGGTGTCGATCATTCGATTTCATCCTGGACACTACAGAAAATGGGCTAAAAGTGTTAAAAACCGGAATTCTCCTTTAAATATATACCACCAAGCCAGTATTTCTTTTAAAAGCTTGTACGGTAAAGTATCTCTATACATCGTTTAAAGAAGAATCAAAGAGGCTGATTGGAAGTCTGCAGGAAGTGCAAAGATTCACAGCCTAAATAGATGAATCTATTAGCAGGACAGCTATCATTCATGGGCTCCACAAATCCTGGTTTTATTTGTGGCTAAAAGAGAGCAGATCTTAGAAACATGACATTCCATTTACAAATTGCAGATGGCAGGAAAAAAGACAATTTTACTGTACATCCTGTGCCTTATGCAGAGGAAAACAGATTGTCTAATGATGAAACATGATGGGAGCAGGTTTTTCTTCTACAATAACAGAAAGGGTAACCAACATATATCATATGGAGAAACAATACTATAGCTCAGTAAAAAACTTTATGTCTTATTATTTGGCCAGGTCAAAGTCTTCACATTAATATAATATGTTATATTTACATAGTATTCTTTAGCCCAAAATAATCTTCATTTGTTGATAAAGTAAATCAAGCACCACACCAATTACTGAAGTCATAATAATAGACCCTTGGGTTAGAGTTGGAAAAAATGCACCAACCATTCAAACTAAGGATGCTTTCAAAATTATAGGATACATTTCCCATTTAGTGCCATGTATGACAGGGGCACAAAATTGATATTTTTATAGGAGGAAAAAGAGGAATTCAGCTGTTCAGACTACCCTTAAAAAGTCGGATGTTGTTCACACATAAGCACAAAGTTTTTCTTTTTTTCATAAAGTAGTGAGAGAAATAGCCCGCACTAACCTGCTTTGTTTGCCCCTCATTATTTTAGGTTTATTGTGAGGCTCAAAGGATCCCTATTACTGTATACTATATCCATTTTTTCTCCTCCTGAAGTATTTTTTTGCGAAGACATTGATAAGCTGCACATTCTGTCCCTTGTTTTTTGCAAAGCTCAAGGACCTTGGGTCTATCTCAGTCGGACCTACGCATCCCCCTTACGTAAAAATATGTCAGGTGTGATCATCCCCGTCGACTTTCAATGAGTCGACACAATTTTTTTTGTCAGATGGGATGCAAAAATCGGATTCGGTGTGTTCTGGCCTTAAGACCTGCATCAAAAACCACCATGTTTGGGGTAGAAAGCCTCATAAATTAAGCATTTAATCTCCTGTTAGGATGGTGTATGAGTGGTTGGGATGGACATCGACGAATCAAAATGAAAAAGTAGAAAGAGGAGAAAAGCCTTTGTGAACATCTGTTATAAAACATGACTGGTTTTATACTCTATGCAATACAACCAAAAAAGTCCTAGTTTAAAAAATTACAATCTACCTTTAAATATGTTTTAATTATGCAATAATTTGCACAAAAGTAAAAAAAAAAAAAATGAATCAAGTTAAAGAAACATAATACTACAGCACCTTATAAAGGAAACTTTTAGTAGCAAATTGAAAAAGTCTGACCACATAGGTTATTTGATCAATATTTTGGCACCAAGCATTAGTGGACAGCCATAAATCTGAGATGAGTAATTTTTATGCTTACTTCTTAGGCAACTCTTTGATGGTGAGAAATGTTCCCCTCCTACCTGCATGGTTCCCGTGGTTCTCCTCCGTGGGGCGGTGGAAGCAGGGGAAGCTTTCTCTCTGCTGAGGCTCCTATCCTGGCTTCGGCAGTGAGGGAGAGGCTGAGTCTGCAGGGCCTTGAAGGACATGGTGCCCATGGGGTGGCAGGAAACTGAGCGAGGACACATATGCATGGCTACAGTGATGATGCACAAGGTGGGAGGGAAGGTTTGGAGTTTTTAGGAGCGGGTATGGTGTGGGGATTTATGGGACACCAGAGGGGATTCGGTAAAAAGAACAAAAAGGCCAGAAACAGGAGGTAGTGAGAATGACGTTAGGTTAGTGGTACGAACAAAGTCATGCGTTCAGGGAGGTTAAACATGGGGTTGAAGGAACAAAAGATGATGTTTGGTAGTAAGAAAGAGCAGAAGAGAAAGAAGTTGTTAGTGCTACAGACTAGTTAAAGGGCTACATCTTCACTGACAATATCCAACACAAGAAATGCCCTGAATATGTAAGTATATTTAGTTAATTATTCAATCTGGACAAGCTAGTTAGCATTACAGGTTATTCCTAATACCAATCACAGGAAATATGCATGAACTGCAACACTAACATAAGCAAGAAAGCACATTAAAACACTATAATCAATGTTAGAACTAAATGAAACAAGACAGGAATTTATTTTGTGTGCAGATGATGATTTTAGGTCTTCTCCCAAACTACTCATGTATACACCACATGGGCATCGCATAGCAATTACTAGTTACATGTGCAGATCAAAGACTGCAACTTGTTTGATAGTTTCTTTTTTGGAAATATTGATCCTCCCCTTAAAAAAAATTAAATAGAAATACCGACAACCACACTTTAATTTGTCGACAACATCTTTTAAGCTCGTTTTTTTATGTGACAACACACTGAATTCTTCCCCCAGCCTGTAAATGGTATCGCGTCGATTGCTGGTCATTTGTGTGCTTGTTCTTTATCCAAAATGTTTGATAAAGCTACCCACGGCTGAAGCCAAATAATCCAACATGTCTTGACACGTACTGCGAGGATCTCCAGTGCTCCACTCCAAAGGTGGGTAGTAGCTAGTAGTATTTATTCACTCACTTTTTCCTAAGTTAATTTGATTTAAAAAATTACCTTTAGGAGTAGTTGTACTTCATCATATCTTTTACTGAGTTACTGTACATCTTCATAAAATATTGTTCTTACTGGAGGGTAAAACACTAAATAACAAACAAGCTTGCTTTAAAAGGCAGAGCTCCAGGCAACATAAGTCCCTCAAAACAGGTATTCCATTTGTGTAGAAAAGCTTACTTTATATCTGGTGAACCTAGTGGTATAATTTTTAAGGTGATGTAAGGAGTAGATATTGTCACTTGAGCTACTTTTATACTTTGATAAAAAAAAAATAGGGTTTGGAAAAGTGCTTCTGTGATGATTTCTTATCTTACATTTATTTGTTTATAAATATATTTTTTATAGTTTTTAAACGTATTTAAAATGCAAATAACTTGTTAGTTATCTTATTGTATAACTTTAAATAGTAAATCAAAGGTTATGAGTTACTCAGTACTTGAGTAGCAGTTTTAACTAACTTTTTTTATCCAAGTAATGTCTTAAATTTCTTTAAAGCTATAGAGGACTATGTTTTATTTCCAGGTGGATCATCTAAATAAGTCGTCCTCCTAATTGTCAATCATTCATATTGCCGTCCTACGTACTCTTCCAGTTAGCCATCTTTTTCTGTGCATGCGCACTTTCAGCCGTAAATATGTGGTGAGCTACGGTTTCAGACAGTCACTGAAGCTCACCTTTCTCACCACGGTTCTTTGAAAATGGCCAAGGGTCATTAGAGAAAAAGTGTCTACAATGTGTATGAGAAGAAAAGAAAGGCTTCAGAAGATACAGATTTATCCCAGAATGCTTCGCGCAGAGAGCTCTCCTCACAAAGCATTATTGGATTTGCTTTCACAGCGGTCCGCTGTCGCCGTAGGCTGTCGATACCAGACAGTGGTGACTAATAACAAAGATGGCGCAGGCAACGCGAAGTGGACAAGGAGTTATATGATCGACAAGATGCAAAAAGCAGTGATCATCTGTCCGAACGGTCAGTTCACTATATAGTCCCCACTCTATATAGTGATCGAGGGATTTAGGGGTTAAAGCGGAGATTCGGACACAGTAGACTTGTATGAGCTGTGAGAATAACAACTTTTAAACAGAGCGTGCACAATGAGAAATGGGCTCATGCATGTTCTCACACGTGTTTAATAGGCATTCCATCTCGGGAGAAGGTAAAGGGTTGTGCATGTGCATTTTTATTTTAAAGTGGAGAGGGCGGTTCTTTCAAAAATTCGCAAAAATCCTCCACTATTCCTTGAAATAGATTTGATACATTTGATAGATTTTAACATTCAACATATAATGAAAGATTTAGGTAATACCTTATAATTATAAACAAATTATTGGGATTTTTTTCTGATAGACCATAAAATGGCAGGACATAACTGAATTGAAATGACTTAAATTTACTTAATGAATCCCACTTTGCAGTATTTACAGATGAAAGTGTGTCTGGGGTTTAGTAAAACATTTGCCCATTCTTCTTCGCAAAATCGATAAGACCAGTCAAAGGATAAAGAGTGCATAAATGTGGTTGGGACACATTAATTTGTTCTGGGTGCATGTTTGTATTTTCCATCCATCTAACAGATTTTTATTATAAGCTTTTACTGTATTTAGCCTTTTCTATCTTCATATAGGCTGTTAAAAAACAATTAATGCCATTACCCAAGTTTCACAGAGCCATAAATACCATTATTTATTGTCTGACATTCTTCCACATTTTGCTGTGGAAGAAGAAATTGGGTATGAAAAGGTTTGTAAATAAACTGGATCAATATTACTTAAATTAAAGAATAGAAGACATTTTTATATTCAACTAAACTATGCATTAAAGAATGCTAATAATTTTTTTTACATAAACTTTATATATCCTTAAACAATACCAATCTACCTTTTCTTTACAAATTAAGGTTAAAAAGTCAGAGCTTCTTTGGTAACAGAAGAAGACGACAGTCTGGTATCATTGGCTCAATTCTTCCTAAACAGCTTAGACACCGGGATATTGTCCTCCGCTTTATTGCATCTGGTTTCATTCATTAAGAGTTGGTGGAGACCCACAGTAAGCTTGGGATGCCTGATGCAGGCTAGTAAAAGCAGTACTTGATAGTGTGATGATTTAAGTCCTGCAAAATCTTAATAAACTTCAAAACCCTACCAGTTAACCATCTATAGAAAAACTCTTTGGATCAAGATTTATGAAATTTATAAGAAAAAAATTCCAAATTAGGAAAACCCCTGAGTGAACAGCAGGGACTCCATGTTACCTGACTGGTCTCCAGACAAGCTCATGGCACTGCGGCTGCGGGCCAGGTAGGAGTGCGTTGGCTGCTGTAGGCGGTTCACCACGTTGCTCTCCCATGGCGTCAGCGGAAGGCGGCGGAGTCCTGAACACAGACACATATAATACCTTAGCTTTGATTTAGCACGGCTAAAACTATTACCGACCTACTGATCAGCCCAAGCAGCCCAGCAAGCAGATTATAAACCATTAGCAGCACCAGTACATCAACTCTTTATTCCTCTGAGGTGAAAGGTGAAGAGAAGGTGAATTTAAACCATGTACACCTCATTGCATGCATTAAATTGGAAATGTTTGAGGAAGCAAACACCCTGGAGTGAACGGCACACAAAGGCTAGATGCAGAAAGGAGAGGGATAACAGAATTCTGCAACAAAGATCAAAACGCAAAAAAAAAAAAAAAAAAGTCCCAGGATGGATTTTATGCAAGCCGTTTCAACACCTTACAAATTAGCCAATAGCTTACCAGGATTACCCTTGAAAGTAAATGATTTTCATTTTAATACAATTACTCATTTTGATTCACTGTATCATTCAAAACATACAGTACAGTAATGGTTTGGTCCTTGTTTAGTCCTCTAAAAAAGTAATTGACCTCCAGATTTCTTCAGTTTGTTTATTTCAATATACCAAATGAGTTTGATGTCACACAAAGATAACCTGAGTAAAGGCAAAATACAATTTATAGACGATTTTATTTATTTAAATAACTGAAGTATAATTGAGGGCATTTGAAAATCTTTGCATTTATTATTTATTCAGTCATGAACTGCCGGTCAATTTCATGCAGCATAATATCATAACCTGACAGCTTGATATTTTTCCTCTTGTGAGGAGTAGGATTCATTGCTGTATCAATACCAGCAAACTTTCTGGTCCAGAAGAAAAACTACCTCCAGACCATCACACTGCACATGCTTCTTCTGAAATTCTGTTTAAGTTTTTATATCTTGTTTATACTTAATCACATTTATTATTGATGTTTTTTATTTATTTATCTTTACGCCACCGCAGTGCACGGGTCTGTTTTCTAAGTATGCCTTTATTTTTCATGTAAATAAACTTTCCTCCCCTTTTGTGTTTTCTCTATATGAAGATAATGGTTCTCAGTCAGGCTACCGACTATGCGAAACCTTTTAAAAAAAATGGGGCTCATTCGGTGTATATTTCCTTTTTTCTTCCATTTTTTTAGTATTGCTTATTGTTCTTATGTTGTCATACAGTTGCTGTTTACTGTGAGTGTGGTCTAGATTCTACAAGTTACGCAGGTTAGTATTGTTCACTTATCTTGATAAATCAATTCTAAATTAAATATTTTTCAATTTTACTCAGCTTATCTTTGAGTGAGCATCAAGATGTTTCCTGATCTGAAATATGCAAAAAAGAAGTTATCTAATGGGATAAAAAAAAGCTTTCAATACCTTTGCAAGCAAAAGATAATATAGGCTGAAAACTGGAGGAATGAATCCTCAATTCACTGTGCAGTTTAACTAATTACACCAAATTATTGTTTATTTTGTTTCTTGGTAAGGCAATATAGAATTAAAGCCAATTAATTAATTGTTATGTATGTAATTGTTAAGAAATGGTATTGTTCTCCCTAGACAGGATGCATAAGAGCATTCACACAAAACAAAAAGATTATTCTACATAAGAGTATTACAAAAGGCTTACCGTATTTTCACGACTATAAGGCGCACCGTACTAAAAGGCGCAGTCTCAGTTATGTGTCCCATTTCTGTATTTAACACACACATAAGGCGCACCGGACTATAGGGCGCATTTTTTATATACAGGTACATGTCCTCTACTACCTTTAAATAGCTCTACTGCGTATTTAAAAATACAGCGGGGGCAAACTGAGTATGACTGTGCTTTATTCATGTATTTATTACAAAGTATTAATCAAACCTGGGAGCTGACCGTGAGACAGACACATCGCAGATGACAGAGCGCTGTGATCACTCCTAAATTAACTGAAAATCCTAAAACCTGCCGATGGAATATGTTCGCTTTTATTGCCGGTATCCTGGTGCCTGCAGTTAAAATTATTTAGATGAAAAACACCTGCCAGCCACCGCGGTGAGGCTGCTGATGAATGGATTTCTGCTGTCGGTGCACCGCTGGTATGTGGGGGTCTGAGCGCCTCCGACAGAAATAGATAATCTGGATGAACTGACTGCAATTAAGTTTTCAGGTGGACTTTCTCACTTAAAAACATATTAAAACTACTTTATTCCCACTGATCACAGCAAATATAGCTGCAAGATTTAGATTATTTAGATGAAAAACACCTGCCAGCCACCGCGGTGAAGAGGAGGAGACACGCCCACAGGCTGCTGTTGAATTAAGCTTTCAGGTAGAAAAATAGAGCGGGAGCAAAACTGAGTATGATTGTGCTTTATTCATGTATTTATTACAAAGTATTAATCAAACCCATCAAAGTCATCATCCTCTGTTTCTGAATTAAACAGCTGCGCTAAATCAGACATGCCAATTTCCCATTCTGCGCTGTCAGAGTCACTTTCCGTGCAGCGCAGCTCCTCAGAAATAATGCCTGCTTTTGCGAAAGCTTGAACAACAGAGCCAGCAGACACGTTAGTCCAAGCATCTACAATCCATCCGCAAACGGTGGCGTAATCTGCCCGGCGCTGCCTTCTTATCCTGAAACTGTGGTCTCCGTCTGTCATCCATCGCTCCCACGCCGCTCGCAGCCTTACTTTGAACGGCCGCTTCACACCGATGTCGGGCGGTTGAAATTCCTTTGTCAGACCTCCCGGGATAACGGCGAGCACAGCATCCATTTGATTCACCTTTTTTTTTTTCACATCGGCTGTGAGATGGGCACGCAGCGATGGTGATGCGTGGAAAAAAGCACCTGGTCTCCTCACATACACCTGCCTCTCCTCATCCATCCAGCCTTTTTCATTTGCGTTAATGTCATCAGAGCGCTGTGTCTGTCTCGCTGTCAGCTCCCAGATCAGCTTCTCTGATTTGTTGATGCGGCGCGTCCAGCAGCAAAACTTCAATTTTTCCATCTCGAGCAGCAGCAGCGCGTTGGCGGTGCGTCAGATACTTAAACGCTCCCGAGGCGCTGCGGCTGCGGGACCTTTTGCTGCGCCTATACGCGCGTCAACCATTGACTTTGCATGTAAACTCGCTGCTTCTGCTGCACCTGCTGGGTCCGGTTCACACCGATGTTGAGCGGTTGAACAGCAAGCACAGCATTCATTTGTTTCCCCATGTTTTTCACATCAGCTGTGAGATGGGCACGCATGGAGTCACATATTAACAGCGATGGTGATGAGTGGAAAAAAAACACCTGGTCTCCTTACATTCAGCCACTCTTTCATCATCTCCTCAATGAGGTGGTCTCAAAAGTCGCAGTTACAACACACATAAGGCGCACCGCACCAAAGGGCGCACCGCACATTTTGAGGGAAAAAAAAGACGTTTAAGTGCGCCTTATAGTCGTGAAAATACGGTAGGTTGGAGTCAAAACCTGATGATTAAATGCACAATTAGAAGCATGTGGACATTTCCACTAAATGGTGAACTGTTGTGAATTGTAATGCATTCATAACCAGCAAATACATAATTTGGTAAGCAAAGGAATTCTGAACAAACACTTTCGTGTTTATTTAGTTTTCAGCCTGTTATCTTTTCTGAGCTGGACATTGCATTAAAAGGAGCCAGAAGTGTCCTAAGTGAAACCTGGGTTTTTGTGCTGCGTGGTCTTCCCCTGATGTAGGCGGGGTTTGGAAAGAGCTTTGCTCATAACAGGGGTGGAAGTTGTTCTCATCTGTAAGCCTGTCAGCAACAAATAAACATCAAAAAATACATAACATCGTGGTGAGCTTTGCTGTAGGAAAAATAAAAACAATTGATTAACAGTTCAGGAAACCTTAGCTGCGTTTATAGCCTTGGGAGACATTTTAATCACATCTATTTGTCCAAAACATATCACTCTACAGTAAAGAACCATATGGGATAAATGAAACCAGCTATGAAGACAATGTAATTGTGCTAAATTAATAAAATTTAACTTGCACCAAAGGAATTTCAGCTCCGGTTGACCAAACCAGCTCTGCCCTTTACTTTATCTACATTCATCTGCTGGAGCTCAGGGACCGCAATAGAAATCCTGACCAGTGCAATCCTACAAACCATATTTTTATGTATGACCCTCTATTCTAAAAGCAATAAAAATGAGAACATTCATCAAAATGGAAAGAAAATATAAGAAATCCCGTTTTCTTTCATTACCTCGGTCTGGTGAGTGCAGCAGAGTGGCAGAAGAGGAGGAGAGCCGCTTGGTAATGATGGGGTCCGTATGTTTGGATAAATTAACAGTGGAAACTGACCTTCTGTCAGCATCTAGAGTCAAAATGAAAAAATAAAATGTTAATAGCAAACATGAGGACTTGAAAGCTAGTAGTCTAATGGTTTCTACACCTTGGGTTAATTTCTAAGTGGTAAAACTACCAACAGGTAGTAAAAATAAACAAATTAGTGCTAAACAAAACATTTCTGTCCTTGCCATACAACTTCAGACAACACCTGGAGGGCTGCTAACCAAATCCATCTGTCTACATGTGTACTACTGCTAGCAATCTATTCCTAGCTCTCTAACGGACAGAGAACAATAATATTCATAGTGGGACGTTAATCCATATCTGCGGTAGAAACTGAAAGCACTCTGCATGTGCTCCAGTCCAGCAAGGTCGAGTGGACAGAGGAAAGCAGACTCGACCAAACCTGAACCAAGACAGGAAGAGATCGGAGAGCAAAGAGCAGGTAGAGGGGTAAGAGAGAGGTGGAATTTGAGAACAAAAGAGAGAAAGAGAGGGAAAGGTGGAGAAGGGTGTGAGTAAGCAGTAACAACAGAAGGCAGCCAACCTGAAAAGTGCAAAAATAAACACTAAAGAACATGTCTGACGAGCTGGAATGATTTCATCCATAGTAGTCTACTGCCAGAGACACAAAATCAAACAATGTTCAAAGTTTTAAAAGGGAGATTTCTGTGGGAGAGCTGGATGTGTTTGTATAGGGCCAGTGCAGGTGTGAGATGTGTCTCAGTACCGGCTGGTATGCTGGTAGTGTTGCTGTGCAGCACTCCTCCCCAGGACCAGCGGTTTTGCTTTGGTCTGGTTTTTTGGCTCCTCTCCAGGGTGCGACGTATCACCGCCTCATGACGTGCCTTCAGTAAGAACAGGAGAAAATCCTTAGTGTGGCAACTTTTCACGCTTTGAGCATAATCTGTTTAGTGGCTGGCAGTGAAATATGTGTTATAGTTTAAATTTTAATATGGAGAGCACTGTTTACATATCCAAATCCTTTAACCCATAGTTTATATAAAGGTGGCATTATTTTCAGCCTTGCAATCAATTAAGACCTTTGCTATAGCATTCATTTGGAGCTCCTTTTTGATCTTAACCTAATTTGTTTTCAGTTTACTGTTTCAATTGCATAAAGGTAACCCTGATTATTATGCTATTCAGATAATGCATTTGAAATATATGAGCTTATTAGTATTAATTCTGAGTAGGTATACTTTATTTATACTTCCCATATTGTATTTATATTTCCAAATTGCACCAATTTTCCATTTATAAATAAATGGGAATTGGTACAGCTTACAGTGAATGTTATTAATTTTGGAGGATAAAGGATCATTTTCTGCACTTGTCTTAATTCCATCTGAATACAGGCATTACATGAATTAAACTTTTTTTTTTTCAATTAAGCAAGATCTGATGGGATTTCAAACAATATTTGATAACTTGGCAGATTTTCATACCCTATGACTCCTCAACAGTTGCCACTGTTATATTCTAATTCTTTTAAGAGGCTTTTGAGGCTTTAAAAGAAACAGAATGAAAAAAGACCAATGCATACTCGGTCCTCCTCCTGTTTCTGTCGTCGCTTCTCCTCCACGGCGGCCCGTCTTTTCTCCTCCTTTATTCGCTGCTCTTCCAGTTTTCTCCTCTTCTCCTCCAGCTGCTTCTCATAGTGCTGCCTGGCTCGCTCCTCTCTTGCCTGCCACTGGGCCTCTTTGGCAGCTGCGTGAATTAACACACAGACAAGTTGCAATTTGACATGCGTTTTTAAATTCCCAAAGACACCCGTGCAAACAGGCATATGTGAGCGATGTGAAAGGTCAAATGCAAATCATGTGAGAATGAAACAAAGTAAATCCATGAGCTCCTTAGATGAAACCAGATCCTTTACTTACATAAAGTATATTCAGGATATATAACAAACAGCTTTTGACTTTTCAGCTTACTAAAACCTGCCCGATGGACTGCCACCTTATGTAAGGTGGAATCCATGGCAACTGGGTACCTTGGTTCACCCTGGACTTTATGCAACATCCAGGGAGGCCAGTACTTCACAGCTGCTGGCCAAGTTCAGCCACAAAATGTCAGGAGAGAAAACACAGGATCCACATTGGATTGCCTTAAACATCAATTTTCCTTTGGAAACCTTTTAAACACAAGAAGATAAAGAGTGCTCACCGTTCTGTTTTTCCCGCTCCTCTCTGCGCTCACGGGCCAGCCTCTGTCTCTCATCAATCTTGTTAAAGAGCAACGACTCTGAAGCAAAATTCACTGGTACTGTTAGTAAGTCTTCCCATTAAATGGAAAGAAAATAGTAGAAACTGTTAGATTTTTCCTGTCAGAAAAAAGCATTTAATTCACAATTTATTTACCTGTTTTGGCAGCATAACTACTTGTGTTTTTGGAGGTTGCACGGTTAGGAATTGGAGTGGGTATTGGTGTCCCAGTGTGGGAGTAGTTTTGTCCAAATGCTGAAGAGACGGTACCATCCTCTGACTTGTACTGGGAGAAGGATGCTAGAAGGAAACACAACAGAGCAGCATAAAACATGGAGGAAAGTGGAAAAAAGTAGATTAAAACTGAAAACTGTTTCAGGATCCGTCATGCAGAAAGGTCCTGACCACAAGAGGCTGTACAACTTTTTCCTCCAAATTCCACATACTTCCAACAGGATGGTGTTTTTTAGTAGACACTGGATTGTCACTTTAATAATTACATCCTTTTTTTATGCCAATACATTTCAAAGATAAAAAAATGTAAACTTTTCTAGCCTGGATCTACAGTATCATAAGATAAATATCTGATATAAACCGTTTAAAATTAATGAATAAAACTTTTACTGGATTTTCATTGGTTCCTAAAGTGATGTGTAGTTATGAATCAGAACATTTTGTCTCGATTGGCCAATACCAGCAGGGATGGCCTTAAACAGGCTGATTATTTAATCCAACTCAACATCTTTTTTTAAAACAAAAGTAAAAGAAGCACAAATGCTGTATGTTCAACTGAATTAGATGTTTTTTTTTTCAGCAGTTAGAACACTGTGTCAAAGAACAGAGAGAAACCGTAGAACAAAAGCCTTGAACCATAACTGCATCTCTTCAGTGGCACTAAAGGCACTGAAGTCATGTTACTAGATAAGTGATTTTATCTTAGAATGTACCAAAAAAATAAAATATTTGCATTCCTATTTAAAAAATGAGATAATGATATAATTTCCTGATGTATTACAGTTAATAACGAGTGCTTTCTGTGTAAATGCTTCTCAATGACTAACCGCAGGAATATTAAATCTCTTTATTTGTTCGTTAATTTCATTTAAACATTGTCATTTTCCCTAAACAGTGTACATTTCCTTTAAATAATGGGCTCCGTCTGACCTCATCAAATTGTAGCTCCTACCTCCTGTTACTAGCTCCTATTCAACAGTCAGCACACTACCATTAGTAAAGAAACTCCAGACTGCTCTAATAATTGTAAAGCATGCTTGGTAATTTGGGAGCTTAACACCTCCACTTTAAGGCTTAGGGTGAGAAAATTTTTTAAACGCAATAAATGTAACCAAAAATTGTGCGCTTCTGCAATTTGGGAATTGCAATCTTTAATAAATTGCCAGTATATAGATGTTGTCAGTCATTTTTTAGTTGCGGAACTAGACAATAAAATGAACAAGAAATAGTGTTGGTTGGTTTTATGTTCTGGTCGTCTCTAAATTGGCCTGTTATGCTATAGATGGTGGACGGATTGATGGATGTTTATTGCAGTTCAAAAATCAATTAAAGATTACAGAGGAGAAATACAGTATTTTTTTCACAAATGCAGCAATATCTACATGTTATTGATGATGTAAATGACTGGAAAGAAAGGCAACCATTACAAATGTTTACACCCTTGCAGCTGTTTTTCTTTTTTTGCTTTATTCTATAAATTTATCAGCGAAAAATAAAAATCATCCTAAAATAAATCTGACTTTTTTGTCAAAAAAATTATTGCCCCTAAGCCTAAAAACTGGTTCACCTCTTTCTGAATAACTGCCAGACAAAGGCACTGGGATTAAGTATAAATATTACCATGGGCGTCACCAGACCCCATTTACTGGGGCACGTGCCCCAGTATAAATGGGCTGTGCCCCGGCCCAGTATAAATCTCATGAATATTTGCAACAGTATTAAATTTTTTTAATGCATCAATTTAGATAATTCCAACGGAAGGAGACGTATATTTCTACTCAAATGCACAGCAAGTGCAGGCTCACAGGTAAATTAACACGCTGCTCTCAACTGAGTTGGATGGGACACTGTACGGCCACGACCCATTTTTAGTTCTGGTAACGTTTCTTACCTGTCAATTTTATTATTTTCCCAGTGAAACCAAATGATTTATAGGCTACTAACTGAAAATTACTGCATTGGTTTGTAGATGGATATCAGGAAATTCCTCACACGAAGCAGAGACAAGGAAGCAGTAAAACAAGATGAGAGAGGGAGGTAAGGTCCCGTAATGAATAAGTGATTTAAGCTAAGCAGTTACATTAGGGACGTTATAAGCAATATGATAGATATTTACATAATTATAAATTTACGTTTTTTTAATGTTTGCTGTAGAAAAATGAGAATGCAGGTGCTGGAGTAGGAAAGGGAGGAGGAGGCGAGACTGACAGGCAAGAGACAGGTGAAGGACAGGAGAGACACGACCATGAAGGTGATGAGGGAGCAACAACCAGCTTCCACAAACAAGAAGGAGACATTAGTCACTTAGGGGGAAAGCATGATGGTCCTAAACAAGTGAAGTTGTCCTACCATCAACAGCACAAATGTGGAGTAAAAAAACGTTCATTTAATTCAAAATGGTTTGAGCTTTTCCTGGTTAAAAAAGAAGGCCTTGTCATCAAGGATATGCAGTGTGTTTTCAACTTGCTTGATAACATCATATTCCCAACACTAACGCAGGTCATCCAGATCTCCCTCACAATGTCAGTCTACAGCTGGAGTTGTGAAAGGTCATTCAGTGTGTTGAGAAGGATCCACACTTGGCTGAGGTGCACAATGGGACAAGACAAGCTCCATCATCTTTCTATTTTATCAGTTGAAAAGGAAGAACTTTCTAAGCTGAGTGACAAGTGATTGACCGCTTTGCAAAAATGATAAATAGGAGGTACACTTTAATGCTCAAAAAATAAAAGGAAAACTTAGCTCAGGATGAGTTAAACTTTCCCCCGAACTAAAACTCTGTAACCTAGGAATTAATGATTACTTCAGAATGTGTATAAGGAAACTTTTTATTTGTCAAAGTTGTTGATGTCTTATTTTTTATAGCAGCAATGTTGAAAATGTTCATGTTTGTTAAAACAAATATGCTCTTATACTCAATATCTCAACTGGTAATTTTGGTAGGAATGTATCAGGGTTGGGCAGTGTGCTTGTCTGTATTTATGTATGGAAGGAGGGGCATATGCAGTAGGGGGCCAGTGCCCCAGTAAAGCTTTGTGCCTAGCAACGCCCCTGAATATTACTAAAGGAATTTCACAGAAATATTTTAGAAGGAGGAAAAAATCACAATCCAACAGCTTCCACTAATTCTGACTCAAATGAAAGACTACAATATTATCAGCCTCCTATCTTTTCAGGAACATGACGGCTTGTTAAGTAATTACACATAACACAAGTGGAAGAGGAGCAAAGTTCAGATCTCATATCTGACTTCACCAGTGGCAAATCTCTAATGTTTGACAAAGTTTCTCTGAGCTCCTGATCTATTCCCCCGTTCCTGGATAATGTCATACATCCAAAACAAAGACTGTAAAGTGGCTAAATATACTTGAAATCAGTTTCTTGTAGATAAAGTGAGACACATAACAGTTGAATTACTGATTGGTTTTAAAAATTACTTAAACATTACTAGACAGGAGAATCACCCTTCTTATATGAAATATTGTTCTTCCTTTCTTTAACCAGTTTTAACATCTAATAGAACTGCTTGTTTCATTGTATTTAGAAATGTTATCTTAGCTTTTTTATTAGTTTTAATAATATTTTTAACCTATACTAATATATGTTTTTATAATATTTGAATTTCTAATTGTATTAGTATGGTCTACTTAATAGTTTAAGCAGTACTGGTTCCTACCATGCTGTCACATCTATTTATTACTTTTCTGCTTTTGAAGTTGTTGTAATATCTTGCTTTTTAGGTAGTAAAAAACAAATAAATGAAGCTAAACTAAACTAAAAGCTATAAACCAAACATTGCTGGCTCCGCCTCACAGCAGGCTTATTGTTTTACAATGACTTACAACCAGAATGGAAAAAAAGAAAAAGACATGAGGTCATAGTTGTCAGGGTATTGTATGTCACTGTCTATGGGGCAGCTGCAGAGGTGTGTACACAAGCGCTTACAGGTCTGCACTTCCTCGGGTGGATGTGGTCTTAATGACTATTGTTGCAACAAGAAAAGCAGCACCAGGACTTGAAAATCATTTTTCCTTAAATAAAAGATCTGTTCAAACAGGAAAGGATCATTTCCCACAGCGCAATATTTGACTTCCATCCATGTAATGTCATCTATCTTGACTTGAGATAAAAAAAATTGCTTTATGCTTAATAATTAATAATTAAGTGTACATAATCACATATCTGAGGGCAATTCCAAGTCTGATATAAAGAAACACAGCAAACCACCCTAGTTTTATGGATTTCCAGAGCTTTGATTAAGCATTGTTCGGTGCCCTATTCAAATGCATTCCCTTCAGAAGAAGGAAAGGCCTGAGCCAGATAGGATAAAAATGTTTCAGCTGATTCAGCTCTTCCATAGAAGCCTTCTATTTATAGAAAATATATTAAATATATTCCTATATAGCTTTCATTATGAAATCTGTAAAACCCTTAAACGATTGGGCATTTTTATAGTTCAAAGGGTTTTATAAAGCTACTTTTGTTTTAATTAATAAAAAACTGTGCTCCTTAAGCTTTGTTTTCACCAGGGATGACACATTCTTTGTTAGACCCCTAAACTTCATTAGATAATGATTTTTACAAGACAAAAACTAGTACTAAGTTTTCCAGGCAGGCACTTGACTACAGTATGATGTATGTATTAAGGTGGAGGTCTTCAACAGGTTACATTTGATTCAACTTTTATTTTATATTCCCCCCTGAAATTTTTTCCACTAATTGAAATGTCTTTAAACACACATTAACATGAATTCAAAACACTGTAATTAACAGATAAATGGAGGCAGTAGATGTCTTTCAATCATCAATGCACACATTCAACAACACACAGGAGCCCTTTCAAGTTGGGCGCCGTTTCATTCACAGCACCTGTCCCATCAACCAGGAATCAGAATCAGAAATACTTTAATAATCCCAGGGTGAAATTACTTTTGTTGCATTACTCCATATGTAATAGAGGGACTATAGGACCAGTTTGATTTAACACAATTGCATGTTATATACTGTATATATATATATATATATTTAGGGGTCCCTGCTCCATCTTGCAATCAGTTTAGGGGTCCTTGGTCTGGAAAACATTAAAGAGCCCTGTATTAAGGTATTTAGGTTTGGAAAAGTCAGTCCCAATCTAATAGTTTCAACAGGATTAGGAAGCCCAAAAAAAAAAAAAGAAAGAAAAAAAAATTCCGTTTGATGAGCGAACGCACCAAGAAGTTAAAGACTGCCGCACATATATTTTTAAAAAAATCATGTTTGGTGCAGCATGCAGAACAGGATGCTCAGCTTTGTTAGGTGCAATGCACTCAACTTATCAAGGTGCATACCAACTCTGCTGTTGGAAACAGATTCACATACATAACTTTGGGAAGAGGCGTAAAGCTTCCCATCGGATGGATGGATGGATGGATGGATGGATGGATGGATGGATGGATGGATGGATGGATGGATGGATGGATGGATGGATGGATGGATGGATGGATGGATGGATGGATGGATGGATGGATGGATGGATGGATGGATGGATGGATGGATGGATGGACAAAATAAATTATAAATTAAAAAATTTAATTTCACCTTTTCAAATGTTTCAGGCATAAACTTTTATTTGTAGATCATAAAGCACATCAGTTCTATTTCCCGCCTGTCTAGATAGTAAGGGGATATCAGGTTTTCCCTCTTTGACTCATTACCCCCTGAAACCCGATTTCTGATAAACAGAAGGCAATTGATAAATAAGAGCCAAGATATTCCCCTTTGCCATTTGAAACACACACAAAAAAACATAGTTATGGTTAAAAAAAAAAGTGTATTTAGAAGTAATCATTGACCCCTATTGTTTCAACTGATCACCCATCTGTTGCATAGGACATTAAGTCAACAAATGTCAGATATCCTGAATTATATTTGCTTGTCCATACTGGCCAGCTGTTTAACAGCATTCGCAAACATAGTAAATGTCCAACACAGGCTCATTGTACCTACTAACAATAAAGGCTATAACTAGGTTTACCTGTCATTGCTGCCCTTAAACTTTGAACATTAAAAAAATATATAAAATAATTCAGCTATTTCGGTTATGCAATGAACTACATTACACAACACAATGGAGAAAGGGCTTTTTTAGAACTCTGGGTACTGAGCAGAAAGACCTGGATTTAATCACACTATTTTTTAGATGTCTAAACTGACAATTTAAGTTAACTAAACACCACATTTCAAGATTTCTTTCAAGAAAATTATATTCGGTTGCTGTATCCTCAGCTGTATTTGTTTTGTCTTGTAAAAATCACTAAGTTGGTCAAACCTCCCATCGGTCTATCATTTCATATTAAAATGTACCTGAACATCATCTCACTATGACCAAACAGTATTTGTATGTAGAAGAAATACATGTCTTTCTTTACTTGAGGTACAAGGTTTACTTTCCCCCACAAGCCCTGAAATTTGATATTGTAAATTATGTAAAAACACAAAATTTTATAAGGATATTGATTTTCTTTAAGGACTAAAATTATAATATGGAGAAAAACATGTTTGCATTTTTGTAGTTCCGATCATACTATAACCCAACCTTATCCTAAAGAGCATGCCTTTAATACCTCTTTTCCACATTTCTTTTTTTCAATATAAAAATGCAAGGTAAATTATTTAACCCAGACCCTCCGGAATGGCCAAACAACAAAGATTTACCTGAGCTGTTCATAATTTTAGATGTGTCAATCGAAGCGAGTGATCTGTGACCCTGAATGGGCAGTCCACTCCAGCTAGATGAATCAAAGGGCCGAGAGCTGGGTTCCTACTTCCTGAAAACATTCTTCATGGCAGAATTTGGGCTAAAATAAGGATCCCAAACTCCAGGTAGAAGCCAAAATAAAAACAATCCCATCCCACTCTTTATTTAGAATGAAAAATGAGCGAGGTCAGTTGGTGTCATGGCTGCTGACTCCTAGGTCCAAGTCCTTTTGTCCCAGTGTGCATCTGTGCATGTGTTTATGCATTTTGCATGGGAATGTATGACAGAGAGATATAAGTGAGTGTGACTGTTTAATCTGCTCCTCCCTCCTCTTGCTCTCTGTGTCTGCTTCTCTACACGGCCTCCCCGCCCCCAGTCTATCTGCATTTATCGCCGGTCAGATTAAACGGTCAGAGTTGGCGATTAATGCTCTGCCGTCCAGGCTAGTGGGTAACAGGCAGGCACAGTGTGCAGCTCCTTCCTTCCCTGAAGCCTGAGAGGATTAGCTGTTGCTAATGCTAAGCCAAACTATAACCTCCAACCAACAGAGAGGCAAAGGGGGCAGGGTTGGAAGCATTCCTTTATAGATCTAGGATGGGCTTTCAGGTTTGGATGAAAGGTGGAAGAACAGGGACTTTTATGTTTGTTTCCATGTGCAGACATATTTCAGCTCAATTGGAAGAAAAAATGCTGGGGTCGCACATAAAGCAACAATCCTGCTGAAATGTCGTTATCCTATCTTTGTTATAGAACATCTCATATTACTACTTAATAAGGGACAGTATTATATTTGGTGGTACAGGGAGCACAGCCACTTTGGAAACATATACAAATTTTGTGACACTAAACGTACAGGTCACGTTAAAGGTATAGTGGATGCTCCTTTTCCAGGTGCATCATCAAAATAAGTGGTCCTCCTATTTGTCAATCATTCTGGTGATATGTTTACGTAAGGCTGTCCTACGTGCTGGTCCCCATTTTCACTTAAGTGGTAAGTCTGACATAGTGGGAAAAATTGCAAATCTTCTTTTGGAAAGCAAGCTTGTATAAGGGATGCAAACAGCAACTTTTAAACAGAACATGAACGAGGAGAAATAGGCTTGAGTATGCTTTCACACACGTTTAAGTGGCGTTCCATCTTGGGAGCGGGTAAAGGGTTGTGCATGTGGTTTGTTTTTTTTTTAAGTGGGGAGGGTGTGTCTTTCAAAAATTCGTGAAAATCCTCCACTATACCTTTAAATAGATTTTATACAGGCTGAGCAGGTTTAACCTTCAATATATAATGAAAGATATAGGTTATACCTTATAATTATAAACATCTTATTGAGATTTTGTTTCTGATAGACCACAAAATGGCAGGACATAACTGAATTGAAACAACTTAAATTCACTTTTATGAATCCTACTTTGCAGCATTTACAGATGAAAGTGTGTTGGGGGTTCACTAAAAGGTTTGCCTATTCTTGTTCGCGAAATCGACAAGACCAGTAAAAGGATGGAGAGTGAGTAAAAAGCAATTTTAACATTTTCCTGTTCACTTTCAAGTGAATTCACATCTGGAAAATGGTTGGGACACATGAATTTGTTCTGGGTGCATGTTTACATTTTCCATCCATCTAACAGATTTTTAAAATAAGCTTTCACTGTATTTAGCCTTTTATATCTTCATATAGACTGTTAAGAAAGCAAACAATGCCATAACCAAAAGTTTCACAGAAGCAATACATTTCTGAGGAAGAAGAAAGTGGGTATGAAAAGGTTTGTAAATAAACTGAATCAATATTACTCAAAGAAGAGATGAGTGAACTTTTGCTAATTTCAGTGCAACGATTCACAGCCATCTCTACAGAGTTCATTCCCCTTATTTTCATCCATTATTGAAGGTTCAAGTGAGTTGCTTCATAAGAAAACTGCAATAACTTATGTTCAAATTAGACATGAACAACTGAAGGTATGGCTACAGAGAGACAATTCAAAGCTTAAAAGGATCACACATTAAAGCAAATAATCTACAGTATATAAGTGCAGAGGCAAAGAATATAAAATTAAGTTAAATATTTCACATGTGGAAGGCATCCTTTCTTAGCAGTTACAGCATTTGATACAGTCTTGTTTTAGACTTATAAAACATCAAAGTCTCTAAATAAATAATTCTTCCTTGTTTTCCTTGTTACAGTCTCCTAGCTGCCATCTGACCACAAGTTTCCACAGAAACAGGTAAAAGCTGTCGATCCAGCTTCTTCAAAAAAAGTAACACTTAAGCTTTGAAGACCAGCCAAGTTTAAAGGGAAAGTCCCAGCACTGCATATTTCTTACGGCTGCGACTGCATTCCCATGCTGACGTGTTGATAGACCTCTGAGCTTACCAATGTGTTATAGCCACATACGCAAGTGAAGCTCAGTGCACCTTCGCTCTCATCTCTGCCGTCCTTGTCTGGACCTAATCTTGCATCCTCAGCTGAATTTTTTTTCTTGCACAAACAAAACTGTCCATTATCCCAGGCCCTGTGCAACAAATGTGTCTGCAAAGTGCAGGAGGAACCAAACCATGCTGAGCGATAAAACACAGTGCAACATCTTCATTTTAAGTACAAATATATAACAAGAAAAAAAAAGTCCAGAAAACTTTGATGCGTTAATTTTCCGTCCCCCTGCAGCCCTGACTCTCTAGAGAAGCGTGACTTTCCTCTGCTTAATTATAAACTCTGTGTCCTAGATAATGACCCTAATTTAGGTAAATTTATGCACAACCAAACTTGCCTAATGACACAAAATAGCCTTCAGCCTCATTTCCTTCATACCTTGTTTCTTCCTCCTGCCAGCCTTCCTCTGTCTCTGTACCTCCTCTTCCTCGGTGATGGTAAACAGTGGTTGTATCGTCAGCCGACTGTTTCTCTTCCTCAGCCTCCACTTGTCTCTGGATGAGCCACTTCCTCCGCCTCCTCCTGCTGCTTTCCTATCCGGCATTGCCTGCCCTGTTGCAGCAGCTGGTGCCTCGGGGCTAACTCACCCGAGCCCTGGCCATCCCACCCCACCCAAAGTTGCTAAGGAATTGTGGCAGAGGAGTGTGGAGGTCAGAGTCACCCCTTAAAAGGTATCCTCTTCAGGATGATGTAGACATTATACAGGTAAATACAAACATCAATGCTCATCGGGGTACCTTAAAGCTAACAGGCTAACAAGAGGATAGACTAAAAGGTGAAAATGTTGAGGAAAGCCAAAGAAAGGCAAAAATGATGAGTCAAGAATAAGCCCAGTGCAGTGCGGATGAAGGAGTCGGAAGCAGGAGACAAACGGAGCGCTGTACCAGTGAGCCTGGCACAGAGAGAGAGTGAGGATGAGGATGAGCACTCCTGGTGTGGCTTAGAGGAGAAAACTTAATCCACATGATGAAGGTCCTTAAGAAACACACAACTGACTCCTGCACTCTTCAATAGGTTGCTGCCTCTGCTCTCTTAGCTTTCCCCCACTCCACCCCCCCACTGGTTAGGTCTAATGTACACATTTGTAAGGAAAATGACATCACAGAACATTTCTTCTACTGTACGAAGATGCAAACCCAGGAAAGAGGGGGATAAAAAGGGGTCAGGAGAATTAATAAAATATTTAGGGCAGATCCGGTAGTGGAAGATGAGCCTGTTCAACGTAATGGGTTTCCCTGACAACAGCAGCACGTGGACCGGTGACACAGTGCAGGAGTAGTAGTGGGACAGGTAGACAGCGTAGCAATGAATGCAGTTTCTGATGCTATAACTTCAAAGCACTGGAGACATTTCTTTGGAAGGAGTCCAGAGAGCACATGGTTCATGGCTCCACCCACGTCTTTCATTTAAAGAGAAAACAAGTTAGTTCACTACAACAGAAAACAGCCATGAGTTGGTTCCTGCTAGATGGCTGTGCAGTTTGTGTAAATTCACACTATTCAAAGACACGTGTTGGTCCAACCTTTTGAGAGATTTACAGAAAAAAAAACAATTGTATACAAGGCCTTGTCTATATAAGACTCAAACTCACTGCGGATCCAGACACACACACACACACACACACACACACACATACACTGTACCAGAGACTGCACCTTACCTGCACTACCTCAGCCTGGAACAAACTATTGCTGCTGTTTTTATTGCTTTTTATTGTAATGTCTATACTTTATATTTATATTTATCTTACCACTGTTACCTGTCATGTCCCGCACTTTGTCAGTTTTTAAATGTCAGTCTTGTATATTTGTATATTGTAGAGAGTAAACGTAATTTCATTTCCCTTGTATGTCTTGTACATATGAAGAAAGTGACAATAAAAGCTGACTTGACTTGACTTGAATTGAGAAAGCTTCCTGGAGAGGTGGCGGAACGTCTTCAAATCTTGGAAACCAAGTCCAGTGGATATTTTTTGAACTTTTACGGAAACACCATAAATATGTTGCCTTAAAACAGCTGAATGAAAGAAGCTCAGACACAAAGCTTCCGTTCAGGCAGGCACAGCAGGAATTTATTTACAATCCAAAAGTATTTCCAAAACTTAAATTCAGCTTAAATTCTCTGTCAAAATAAATTAACAATAAATTAAACAAACATGAATCTCTGTATAAAACAGTTCCTTTTATGTATTCCCATATTTCCATGCTGTTTCTTATATTTTTAATAACAAATACCACACCACAAACAGATGGTTAGGCACTCTGCTGTTGATTCTTCCTTACTAATATTAAACAGTTTATTTTTATGGTCGACGGACTGGGCATTTAAAATAAAAAATGTAAAGATTCTGGGAGAACTGAAAGGTTATAAATTGCTCCGGTTGATCATTGGTGCCAAAATCTATTTTTTAATTAATATTTTAAGCTACCATATTTTCCGACCATATGCCGGAAAATATAGTTGGAAGACATCTTCTTATAAGCTATGCAGCTTATAAGAGGATGTAGCTTTTCTGTTGATATTTCCTAACCGCCAGAGGGGGAAGTCAAAATTGGAAATCAAAGAATAAGAGGCTAATTTTAATTTAGCACCAGAACATGCAAGCAGCAGGCGAGACTTATTTGTGTCATTTAAGCTGCAGAACTAATGAGGAGACTGGGCTCAACTCCTGCAGAGCTGAAATAAAGAGCCAACAAAGCCCCATCTTTCAATAGAAGCTCCTACTGCTGTGAGCCAACTAGCTAACCAGAGCTAGCATTCTTCTTTGTCCCTACTCTAGGGGTGATATGTAGAGCTCCCCCTAAAGGTTTGGTGGGAGACAGCCGAGTAGATAGACGCTTAAGCTGCGTTCACACCAAACACAGCAGGAGCAGCTCGTTTACATGCTAAGTCAATGGTTGACGCGCAACAAGGCTCAGCAAAAGGTCCCGCAGTGCGTTTTGAGCAGCAGGCGCAGCGCATCTGAGTAGCTGAAGCAACGCGTCGGGAGTGTTTAAGCATCTGACGCGCTGAACTTTAGCTGCTCGACGCGCTGCATCAACCAGTCAGAGAAGCTGATGTGGGAGCTGGCAGGTAGACAGACACATTGCTGATTATCACTCCTCTGAAACAGTTTATTAACGCCTAAATTAACTTAAACTGCTGAAACCTGCCAGTAAAATATGTTTGCTTTTATTATTGTGGTGCCTGCAGCGCCTCAGAACTAAACTTGTACAAGCATCAAAAATAAAGCAGCAGACACGTTTTTGCTGCTCCTGCTGAGTTTGGTGTGAACGCAGCATTACAACGTTCACATCATACGCTTATATATTTCAAGTCATAGGAAAGCGACTGTTCCAACCGTTGCATTTCCGAGTTCTGCCGAGTAGTCCACGACTTTACACCAGTGAATAAAGTGAATTTGATTGGTTGTTTATTAAGAGGGCGGGATTGTTGTGGCGCAAGGGTCGCAAGCAAGTTTGATTGTAGCCGGCTCCTCGGAAGCATCTTGCTAACCAGTTAGCTTAGTGCTAGTAGGTTCCCAATGGGAATTCCATTGGGACCAAGTAGCACTAAATTGGTGACTTAGAAACGACACTATCAAGGAACTCTATGGACAGCAGAAACATGCAAGAGGAGGAGAGTTTTGTGTCAGAGGTCATGGAAGAGTCTCCTCCATAATACATTTTTTATTTAGAGGAGGAAAGTGAGGACGAAGTTGTTGTGGAAGAGGAGGCCAGGGCGGCAGAAGCTTGGTTTGGTGTAGAAGGCTTAGAGCCGTACATGTTTGAGCCCCTGCCTCATAACGCTGCCAGTTCTGTTAGCTCTACGCCTGCCGAAGTCACAGACATGCATCCCGTGAACACTAGGATGGAACTCAATTGTAATTAAATGATTATTTCTTATTTCAACCATTACGTATATTAGCTCCGACATATGAAGCAAGATGCTATGACCGAAAATTTTGATCTACAGATGACCGTTGATACATGATTGGCCGAATTTGGCCGGTGACGTATAACTAACTGGCCTGCAGAAGATAAAAAAAAACACCACCACAGATTTTAAGACAGGATTTTGAAAAATATATATATATATAATAGTAATTTTCAAAATTTTGGGACAATATCGTCTAATAAAGAGTGCCTTTATATACATGTTTAAATCAGAATGATTTGACATTTAAATATGATTTCCCTACGACATTAAGTTTCCTTTTTTTTTTTCAAAAAAAAAGGTACGCTCTATAGTCAAGAAAATCTGGTTAATTTAATTGTTAATTTGTTACCGTTTTTTAACAATGTTATGTCAAGTCTGATGCATTCACTTAAATGGCAAGGCATATAATTCATTCAACAAACTGGAGTAGCAGAGAAGTACTGAGTATCAGCCAATACACACAGTACAGGTATCTGATCAGGAAAAACTGGATCGCAACTCTATAGGCTATTTTCAATCGATGTACCAAATATAGAAGGGAGGAAAACTAACAAAGATTGCTATATAAGCCACAAAGCATCTTGGAGTCAAAAATGATCAAAAAATCTGTGTGAACGTGTGCATGCTAATATAATTCTTACAGTTTAAAGGTTAAAGACTAATTCAGGTACCAAAAAAGATTTGAAAACTTACTTAACCAGAAGCTAATAAAGCAAAGCGTATAATTAGCAGGGAGGTGTCATGACTCAGAACAGTAACAGCTCTATTTCCTACTATGCATAGCTTTGGAGTATCTAATATAAGGCCTTGCAAAAGTGATTACGCCCCTGTGTTTTTTAGAATGTTTTTAGTTTTTTGTCTCTTTTTTTCTCTTTTTTTGCGTTTCACTTTATTAAAACCCTTAAATAAAATTAAGTGCCAAAATAGAGCTCATCTACTTTTTTGTTATGACGAAAACAACTACTCTGAGAAGGATTTCTAGGATTTTTTGAGAGCTTTAGTTGACTAATATTGTTACTTTGGAGGGGCTGCAGAGATCTACAGCTCACATACAACAATTTACATATAAGGAAGCAACAATAGACAGCACCTTGAACACACCATCCTTAATGTTAAACACAGTGGAGGCAGCATTATGGTGTGGGGATAAGGTGTTGTAATTCCAACAGGATGATGTTAAAAACACTATAAGAGGTATAATGATTTGTATTTATGAAGATAAATAACTACAGAAAAATATATTTTCTTTTCTTAACAATTCATCAGCAGTTATTATTATGTTGTAAATATCAATTGCAAAAAAATTGTTTATGATTGTTTGTTACAAGAAAAAACAGTAAAAAGCCAAAGCAATGCAAATACTCTGATGACTTTTTTAAAGTCAAAATGCTTATCGGTAGTTATTTCATTGCGTCTGTTCACTTGTCTTTTAAAAAGACTATTTCAGTAATAAGTGATATAAAGGAATTTGAGCTAAGAGCTGCGACTTAGTTTCCCCTTGAGAGAGTGCTACACAAAGACAATCATGGACGAGCAATCTGATCTTTGTCCCTGCAGGACAAATTAGGGCTGTAAGCCTACACCTGAAATTATTGTGATAGGCTTTGCAACACGCCCTTCTCATCCGTATTCAGCAGGGCTATCAGACACAAGCAGGAAGAAAACTCTCAAATCAAATAGGTATATCAGCTTGATTGTTCAGTGATTTAGATACCAAAGTTCAAGATTAATGTATACATAATACTTCTATAGAGAATGGGCTACAAGCATGGAGCCAAAAACTGAAAGACATAGGGACAGAAGGAAAGAAAGAAAGAAGAAAATAGGGAAGAGGGAGAATAATAAAGCAGAAAAAACAAAGATTGAAGACTCAATAAGGAAGAGGAATTACAAGGAAGGGGTGGAGTATAGAGAAAAACTAAAGGAGAAGAATGGAATGGGAGGAGGACAGGAAGCTACAGGGATGGAAAGAAAAAGAGGCTATAAGAATTAAGGGGAAAAGTAACAAATTATGACTTACGCCTATAGTTTAAACTTGCACATTATCTGGATTATTACCAAATTTAAATAAATCGTTTCTTGGTATGAGGCACACCTCTTGTAAAAAAAAAAATTATTCCATAAAATCCATTTACAAGTTTCCAATCGATCCGGCTTGCAAACCAACAATGTTCCCTTTTCTTGTGTTTGTATTTTCGATAAAATACCTCCGTATTTTTTGAGTCTGATGCTGAGGCTGTCAATAGTCACTGCTGCCACCCTCTGGTTTAGTGGTGAACTGCTTGTTCCACCAAATATCCGCATCTCAAAATGTTAGAGAATGTTTTAAAAATTCCTCTATCCAGCCAGAATTTATTAGATTGCTCTAATCTGTCCATAAATTTGTAAGTTATCCAGTACACAGAGAGACAAACACACAAACGTTTCCTTCCTGGCAGAAATAATAAATGCATTACGGAGGAAGAAGACAGTCAGACGCAAAGAAAAACCAAGGTATATAGATAAAAGAATGAAGTGTAAAGTCTGTTTTTATGCAACATTTCCTTTACAAACCATTAAATTATAGGCAACTGGCACTATATTGTGTTTTTTGGGCGATGCAGCATCATTTCTGTAATTGAGGCAGTCACAGTAGACGACGTGGACTAAATCAAACCCCAACTTATCATATACTGAAGAACATATACAGCACTTGCTTTTTTATCTTTGACAGCTGGGTAAAATATCTCAATATAAAGTGATATTGCAATATCGTTATAATACTGTACTGTGATTCAAGTATCGTGACAGGTATTGTACACATATTCCAATACTCGACCCTACTGTACAAGCTGAGCAGAAATTAGGTCCAGTGACGGCATTAAGCCGAGCTCCCGCAGGGCTGCCCTTAGTCGTGTTAACAGTCCTGTTCATAACCTTTATGGACAGGATTTCTAGTCACAGCCAAGGGCCAGATGGGGTCTGGTTTGGGGCCCAGCTAATTTTTCTCCCTGCTTTTCACTGTTGATGTGAAACCTCACCAGGTTCAATCTTCAACTATGACGACTGTTTTCTTTTCTGGACAAGACATCCCCTTTTCCACCTTAGTTACAAATCTTGGAGTTAGAATGGATTCTCAACTTACTTTTGAAAATCACATTAAGCATCTGTTTCAAAACTGTTTCCTTCATCTTCGTAATATCTCCAAAATTCGTCCGTTTCTTTCTTTTTCTGATGCTGAGACTCTTGTTCATGCATTTGTCTCCTCCAGGTTAGACTACTGCAACTCTCTGTTTGTTGGAATCCATAAAAAACATCTTCAGAAGCTCCAATACATTCAAAACAGCGCAGCCAGGATTCTCTTGAGGGCCTGCAAATCTGCCCATATTACACCTATTCTGCATGACCTTCACTGGCTTCCCATCACCTGCAGAATTCAATACAAAATCGCGCTCATCACCCATCAGTGTTTAAACGGATCCTCACCGGATTATCTGAAGGACCTTCTCACTCCACATTCATCCACCAGATCTCTTCGATCACAAGACTGCAACTTCCTTCACCTTCCTCTCTCCAGATTAAGGTCCATGGGAGATCGGGCCTTCGCTGTCGCTGCCCCCAGTCTCTGGAACTCTCTCCCAGATCATCTGAGAGCTCCACAACCACTGATTGATTTTAAAAGAGGCTTGAAGACTTTTTTATTTAAGCAAGCCTATTCTGCCTCCACATGATTTTTATGATGTTGATTTTTATCTTTGATTTTATTTGCACTGTGTAGCACTTTGAGATTTTTGTTAATGAAAAGTGCGGTACAAATTGGATTTATTATTATTATTATTATGTGGTTCTGCTGGCTCCCTCCTGCCAAGACCTACAGCATGTGTCAAGATTTTCTTTCCCCTTTTAAGTCGACCGCCCCTTTTGCAGCAATAATAAGCCAACCAAACCTGAGACTGACACACACTTATGTCTCTAGATCTTCATCTGAGACTCCTCTTCTAGACTATCTACTTCATTCTAATATCCACTGACCACAGCTCCAACACAGTGCCAAAAAGCTCTCAGATTGCCAAAAACCATTTAAATAACCAAGTTTACATGTTGGTGGGCCTGGTTTTAACAACACACACAGCATTGCCCAATGATACATTGCTAATAAAAGCCAACAAGACCCTGAATCAGCCAAAATAGAACTCATTGCAAAACACTGATCTTGTGTGGCTGACCACTCAACAAAGTCAACCAAAAACGCCAGCAAAACCAAGCAAAGCACATCAAATCTGATCTATCTTCAAATCGTTTTTCATCAAAGATATTTTCATCTGAATAAATTCTGGAATATATCCAATCAACAGCTTATTATTCAACAAAGAGCTTGTTCTGTTGGATCATTGGATTCTGTTGAATGCAACCTGTCCAAAGATGTATGAAGGTCCCTGATTGGACAAACCGTTATTTAGATATGCCCATGCATCTGTCTGCTGCTTAGTGTGTGTAATTACAGTGTGTAAAGAAGCAGGGCTGAAAAAAATACATATAAAAACTTGTGGTTTAGGATAAGAAAACTGTATTTTTATAACCAAATAGATAACACCATTTCAAATTTTAAATCTCAAGAATGAATTCCAAATTTCACATGTTATACCAAACTGTGACAGAATGACACAGTAGGGGTCAACAAGGATTTATTTCAATCTAAACATCGCTAACTTCTCAGTTTCTTGTTGGATGAACACCAAACTTGCTACATATAAAACCAAGATGTTGTAGTTATAGTTTATTATCTTTATTTACTTTGTTAAAAGATAAGTAAGAAGTTTTGAGTGTGAATCAGATTATTTTTGGGCTTTTTTTTTTTACAGTGGAAGTTTAAATTAAAATTAGATTGACTTTGGCCCACAACAATTCACTTTTAGCTACAAACAGATTTAGTAGCAAAGTTTCGCTCTGTAAAAATGTAAGACGGTTTGACTTTGATTCAAAGTGATTAAAAGTTTTCTATCTAAGGAAAACCAGTTGACTGCATCGACTCATTGACTAGAAGGCAATCCCTCACACTAAGCATGTTTTTAGCGACAGTGGAGAGGAAAAACTCCCTTTTAACAGGAAGAAACCTCCAGCAGAACCAGCCACAGTGTGAGCGGCCATCTGCCGAGGCTGACTGGGGTTCAAGAAGACAGAAGCAGAGATACAAAAGGCAACTGTAAAAGGCAGCTCTTTTATTTCATTTTACCTAATTTACCATTACCTAATTTGGTACTGGGGCATTTTTTTTTTTTTTTTCATATAAAGTGAAAATGGAAAAAAAAAATGAAAATAACCTACATTTAAGATGTCTCTAAAAAGTAAATAAAATACTATGTTGAAACAAATTGCACAGAAACTTGTGAAAGATCCAATGTTAAACATTTAGAAAAAGGATTTGCAAATAGGTCCAACTGCAGGTGATGATCAATGGGATGTTCTTCTGGATGCAATCAAAATAGCTAAATTTGAAAACTGAATTCCTGTTGTGTTTGCTTTATGTTTTTAATATCTTATAGACATAACACAAGCTTTTCAACGGTTCCATATGAACTGACATTTTCTATACAAAATGGCCAATTAAAAGATTTAAGTGCTTTTTTAAGATTTAAGTCTGTTGTGCATCAACCATCACAATATTCCTTTTACTGTCAATCTAAAAGTATTTTTGTCCTACTTAGAGGATACAAACAAGACAAAGAAACTTTTCTAATAATGCTAAAATTAAATTAATTACAATTATAAAATTACACATCATCAAAAGGTAGCACAGAAATAAATAAGTTGATGTTTTAATAGTAAAAATGTGAATTTCAGACAAAGTACACCATTGTTCCTCAGAGTGAGAGATATAAAAATGAACAGAAATTCTAATATTCCTCTTTAACAAGACAAATGTAAACCTTTTATATTTTTAACAATACATTCATAGTATGCTGCAGCAAAATGCAGAGTATGACAACTGCATTTGCTTTTGTCATATTATTGAACATATTTGCACCAGAACATCAGTGTTACCTTAGAAGATGAACTGTAAAATATCTTCTGCCTCCATTTATCTGTTTACTACAGTGTGTTGAATTCATGTTAATGTGTATTTAAATACATTTCAATTAGTGGAAAAATTGCAGGGGGGATATGAAAAAAAAAAAAAGTCTAATTAACCAAAACTTTGCAAAAGCGGGAGCAATTCAAAGTAAAATCCTGTTTGAGTTTTTGGTATGAAATCAATAGTTCAGCAATGCTCCAGAATTTGAGGATCTGATGGGAAGAATATTTATACTATAAGATAATACTGTCCATACTATTGCAAAGCCCTGAAAGTGTTATCAAATCCCTTCAAACATAAAATGTTTGGTCATCATTAGAAATTGCAGAAGACAAAGCCAAATCCCAATCACGAAGTCACAGCAGGTAGTAGACCAACAATAGATAAACAGCACCTGCTCAAGCCTTATTAGACTGGGGGTGTGGCTATTAATGGAGGAAAAATAAGCTTGTTTCTTTTTAGTAATAAAAAAAATATCAGTGCTTCTCACTCCCTTTAAATAAACAATCTCTTACACAAGATAATTTTTACTTTCTTTCAGTTATCCAACTTTTTTAGTCCAAGGAACAAACAGCTTTCCTTTGGTTTAAGGTGTATTTTTTAAAAACAGGGGTAAAATTAACATGAGGCTCGTTCAAACTGAGACATTATATTACGGAGGAGGATTAGGGCCACTGAAAACATAAAAAAAGTTAAATGATTTATAATGTTATTTCTGTATGATACAAGAAAAAAAGTCAGAATTCTGGCTTTTTTCTCAGAACTCTGGCTTTTTCTTTGAGAATTCTGACTTTAATCTCAGAATTCTGACTGAATTCTGACAGCTAACAAACATGTTAGCAACAAGCCGTACCCATGTCTGTTTTAGAGACTAAACTAGCTCTCTTGTAATCACCTTCTGCTCTTCCATTAATGAAATAGCATCACTGGGGACCCCTTCGGCACGTACAAAAGTCACCTAATTCCATGATTTTCCACCAATGTGTCACTGGCCCTCTCAAGCAACTCACATCTTTGTCAGTGAAGCTGAGTGCTCCCACATCTCTTCCTTCATGGTGCCCATCTACATTAAGATCCAACATTCTGAGATTAAACTCAGAATTCTGAGGGGAAAAAGCCAGAATTCTGAATTTGTTTCCCCATATTAAACAGAAATTATATCTTAAAATCAGTTAACTTTTTTTCTGAGGAAAAAAGTCAGAATTCTGAGGGAAAAGTCAGAATTCTGAGGGGAAAAAAGCCAAAATTCTGAGTTTAAATTCAGAATTCTGAGAAAAAAGTCAGAATTCTGAGAAAAGGTCAGAATTCTGAGAAAAAAAGTCAGAATTCTGAGAAAAAAGTCAGAATTCTGTGGAAAAAAAGTCAGAATTCTCGCCTTTTTCACATATTAAACAGAAATTATATTTTTAAATCAGTGAACTTTCTTTCAGTGGCCCTAATCCTCTTCCGTAGCCTATTTTATGGTTTATTATTCCCTATAGTGAAAAATAAAAAGCCCTCAATTATTTCTAACAATCCACCTGTGACACAGGAAGGAAAGACGCGCTGACTGAGAACAGCTGACAAAATGTCAGCAACAGGTGTTAGTGTACAGGAGGAGCGCACAATGTGGTTTATTATAAAAAAATAAAGTTCAATCAAAGGGACTGAAGTTGAGTAAAGAAGAACGGGTCGTGTTAAAGTACAGCGACCGGTTGGGTGAGTTGGTTGATAGATATTTTAATCCTATTCCCGTGATCGAGCCGGTGGAGAACTCCTGTTTCCCTGCAAGTCACGGTTTAAAAACAGCGAAAGGGAAAATAAGAAGAACCAGCGGCTCAGGTAAGCGCTGCCGCGCAGCTGAAAGGAAGCGCATGCAAGTTAAAAGTCTTTGTAAAAGTTTAAAGTCGTCTCAGCTTGAGAGCTCACCTTGGGACTCCGGAGGAGAGGTGTCGCTGCCATCCTGCTCCGCCATTTCTCCTGACGTCAGCTGATAGGGATCAGCAGCAGGAGCCACAGGGACCTGATCCTGACACCGGGGGCCCCTCCCACCCACAGGTAAACCACTTCCATCCTACAAAGCCAAATTACCCTGGAAATTATGAACATATATCATATTGTTAAATCGAATAGAATGTTTCTTTGCGCCAAAAAACTACCAAAAAAAAAAAAAAAATACAATCTTATTATATTTTTACTTTTTAAAACACTCAGGTTTTTAGAGTTGACACGAACGAAGTAAAACTTGATGGGCCTCAACAGTATCAGAACTTTTAATAAGAGAAAGTTGGCAGGTGAAGCTGTTCTGTTTTGGATTTAAGGACATTTTATCACGCCATCTGGTGGCTTTCAGTTGTCAACGCAGAAAACTGCGCTGATATTTTTATACATAAATAAATCTATCTATCTATCTATCTATCTATCTATCTATCTATCTATCTATCTATCTATCTATATATGTATATATATATACATATATGTGTGTGTGTGTATTAGGGCTGAAACAATTCATTGGATCCATAACTAATTTAGTAATTGATTAATTAATTAACTGAAGAACAGAGACTCTGATGCCTTTACCTGAGAGAGCAACTCCCCTAAAGCAGCAATTATACCGAAATTGTAAAGTAAAATGTGTGAACATTTAGCATTTAAGATAAAAAAAAAAAAAAAACTTTTTCATCTGTCAATATGCTCTGTCCAGAAGTCCTCAAACAGAAAGGGTTTTGTTTCACTGGTTTCATTTTGTTTTACGCCTTCTTTCAGGAACCTTTTGCTATCTGATTACTAATCGATTAACCAAAAAAAAAAAAATCAACAGATGAATAGATTTGCAAAATAATCGATAGATAGATAGATAGATAGATAGATAGATAGATAGATTGATTGATTCAGTAGGACAGATTGTTTTCAGGCAAAATCTCTGTGTCACTTATTTTTATCTGCAGTAAACTGAGTCAGCCTGTTTGTATTTGCCATAACCCCAATGACTGAGAATTTACAAAGACATACTCATTTATTTGTTTAGCTAACGCTGTACATGATTCAAATATGAAAAATAAAACTTGGCATTGATTGGGTAAAATTCACAATTAAATAATTAAATGCCCCATAAGATAATTAATATATGAAAAAAAAATTTAATGTAATTCAAAACATATATAACATTGAATATAAGTAATTTTGGTTTATAAATACATATATAGTAACTATATTTATTTTTTGGGAGTCCCCAGTTTGCTTTAGTTGTGGGAACCCTTGATTTAGTGAGAACAGAATCAGATGCTTTGCTGCAGGGGCAGTTCCAGGCAGGTGGGCTAACAGGGGCCAGGTTCCCTGTAGAACTGGTCCTGGCCAATGTATTAGCCCCTGTAGTAAAGACATAATACTAAAACAATTATGGTAGATGATATATCCTGGCACAGAAACTGTTAATGATAGTTCCCTTCGACTTTTTTTTTTTTTTTTTTTACAATGATGGAACAATTAAGTTGTATTTTCTGCTTAAACTGATATTGAGATATGAACCTTTTTTTTCAACAGCTGCTGGGAACGGTTTAATTTGTTTTCTGAGCCTAAACATGGCTTTGTTTTGGGCTACTATAGAAAGCCTCTAACTCAATGCTAATTCTGACATTTTGAAATGAAAAAGCTTCCTGGATGGGAAGCAAAATGTCTTCAAACTTGGAAGCAAAGTCCAGTGGATTTTTTTTTTCTTTTTTAAATTTTTCGAATGCCATATCTGAGGTTTTCAGAGCAAAGAGCTTTTTGTTCACCTAATATTTCAAATGATGATCCATTGCCTATTTTTTGTTTCATTGGTGCTCCCATCTCACTTTATTGCTCAAGAGGAGGGACTGCAGCAAATTTGACGACTGGATGTGATTGGCTGAGCTTCCTTGGATTGAAGACGTTTCTCTGAATGCCATGATAAACTGAATTTATCCTCACCATGTTGTAAATAGGATCTAATTGGATGTTTGTGTTTAGATTTGATTCTGTGTTTGTGTTGACTTCTGTTACATGTTTCTGTATAAAAATTGTCATGTTAATTGCCTTTAGATGACATTTGCTGGGACTTTTTTTCTATTTTAATACTGATTTATATTAAATCCCCCTACTGGGTCTGGTTCTGTTTAAGTATGCTTCCTGTCAAGGGCGTAGGAATATGTTTACTATTGGGGGGGACACATGTCGGAAATCTGAGATTCGTATTCAACAGAAACATATCTTAAGTATGCTACTTAAAAAAAAAGGCTATTTAATCTTTTACTTTATTCCTTTATAAATGTGTTTGCAAAAATAATGCATTTAAAATTTACATAATGCATTTGTTCATAAGATGTGAGCATATCACCAAACAAAATGACTGGAGTCTTTTATTAAGCAAAGGGAGATGTCTTTCAAGGGCTTCAACCCTTAGCATATTTAGTGTCTGCATCACACTAGAAAATCAAATATTTCAGTTTGATTAAAAACAATTCACTAAGCCACACATGTGCAAAGTTTGATATGTTTTATTTTGTCAAACTTGCAATAATGGTCAAAAATGAATTTATATAGGTTGACTGACAGAGGGAGCTGACAGTGTGTTGAAGAATTATGGACAGGGCGCTTTGAAGCATCTGGTTCAAAAACGCATTATCAACCTTTGGTAGAAATCCATCCATCCTTCCATTTTCTGTACACCCTGTCCCTTAGTGGGGTCAGGAGGTGCTGGTGCGGGGTACACCCTAGACAGGTCGCCAGTCTGTCAAGACCTTTGGTAGAAATGGCGCCTTTAATTCCAGTTTGCAGTACAGAACAGAGAAAACTACAGAGTTGTCAATGTTGTGTTAATCTGTTTATCGTCTAAAAAGAGGAGCCAGCAGTTTATTTGAGGAAATAAAGGTGCAGAAGTTAATTAGTTGGTTAATTAGTGGTTGTGCAGTGGACTGCTGCACAACCAATGCGACCGCCGCTGCTAAGAATTAAAATTAATTCTCCCTGTGGTTTTAACTAACGATCAGGAGCGCGGCAGGTATAACATCTGTCAATTTCGGCGAATCAAAACCACGCAAAAAATAAAAAAATCCTCGTTAAACGCACGCCCAGATCGGGCTAATTTCAACACAAGTTGTGTTAGGTGACTGTAACTCACACTGACCTTTCTCTTTTTAAAAAAATCTGAGTCAGTCCTACTGCTGTTTAAGCCTTTTAGTTGGTGGTGGCATTGTACTGAAATGAGATATATATAAAAAAAAAAAACATTTTGGCTAGCGTAGCAAACGTCTAGAGAAAGTTAGCAGTTAAATATTGGATGAGTGATCATCCCAAGACTACGGAAGAGGATTAGGGCCACTGAAAAAAAAAAAAAAAGTTAAGTGATTTTTAAATTTCATTTCAGTTTAATACGGGAAAAAGGTCAGAATTCTGACTTTTTTTTCTCAGAATTCTGACTTTAATCTCAGAATTTTGGATCTTAATGTAGATGGTCACCATGAAGGAAGAGATGTGGAGCATTCAGCTTCACTGACAAAGATGTGAGTTGTTTGAGGTGGCCAGTGACACATTGGTGGAAAATGACGGAATTAGGCAACTTTTTACGTGCCCGCGGGGTCCCCTCATTAATGGAGGAGCAGAAGAGAGCTAGTCTCTAAAACAGACATGGCTATGGCTGGATGCTAACATGTTTGTTTTTAAACATACTTTTGTTATATTACATTTGTGTTGTGTTTTCCAAATAATGTAGAAAATGGATGGTGGGTTTATAATGTTTACCTTTTATGAGCAGGACAGGAAGCAGAGAAGTGTAGCATTACCACCAACTAGTTAAACTCATAATTATGAAGTTATTCAACAAATTCCTCAAGTAAAAAAGTGCAACTTTTATTTTTTATTTCTTTTTGTTGTTTTTTTTTTACCAGATTTGTTGATTAATTTCAAAATTATGTATTCCTTCCAAATTTCCAAATCTGAAGAATTTTTTAAACCAATATCTACATTATTTAACATTTAGTTTATGTTTTAGCAGTACTTCCTGTTATATTTCTTTATACGTATATTTTACATTTTCTTGCACAGCAAGCTCAGCAGATTTGAAATTGTGTGCTTGTGTAAACACTAGTCAATCTTTACTCTAAACATATATTCTGGTTATTTTTTAGTTAGACCTACTTGTTTTTATGTATCTGTATAAGTACCCCCCGAAAAAAAATAAAAACACTGTAAATTGATTAGAAATATTAATCATCTGTCAGATTTCTGAGAAAAAAGTCAGAATTCTGAGATTAAAGTCAGAATTCTGAGAAAAAAGTCAGAAGAAAAAAGTCAGAATTCTGAGATTAAAGTCAGAATTCTGACTTTTCCCCCCATGTTAAACTAAAAAAAAAATGTAAAAATCAGTTAACTTTTTTTTTCCAGTGGCCCTAATCCTCTTCCGTACAAGACTAAGATGACTAAACCAAAAAGATTCAGTTTCTATATATGAAAGTGAACTAAAAACAAAACGTTATAAATGGGCAATATTCATAGCAGCATCCCGACAGACTATTTTACCTCTTTCACAAGTTTCTGATTTCTGTGTCGCCGTTTCCCTCCCTGCTGACTGAGTGCTCAAACACTCAGCAGTTCAGAGAGGGGAGGGGGAGTACAGTGACGTAACGCTATGCTGCGCCTTCAAAATAAAAGCACGCTAGTTAAAAAAATGTCAAAATCTAATATTTTGCGGTACAATTTTTGGGGGGGACATATCTACCTGGCTTTTATATTGGGGGGGACATGTCCCCCCCGTCCCCCCCGCTTCCTACGCCACTGCTTCCTGTTGTTCTATCTTCACCTGTTATTTCTCACTATAATAAAGGTTTGATTGCAGTAATGTGAACAGGATCTGTTTGTTTTTTGTGGTCAAGTGTCTCGAAATAAGTTGTTGTAAATTGATTCTTTATAAATAAACCAAACTGAAGTCAAATGGAGCAAGAGTCCTAATATTACAATAGTACAGCGCTTTGGAAGATTGGTGGTTATTATTGTTTCTCTGTTGAGGGGTCTGACCTGATAGCTCATGTTAACAGAACAATTGTTCTTGTCACCTTGCAGTGTCAAAACAAATTAGCTTTTAAAAAAGGACAGGGAGATGTTCCTCCTGCAGTTCTTCTTATTTTATTGACCTTATAGACAATCTGGGAGTTTAGCAGCAGAGCAGAAGGTAGCAGCAGAGCAGAAGGGACACATCAACACTGAGCCATACAAAGAACAACAAACAAATATGGGAGGATAATTAAAGATTACTGTTAAAATAAACAGTAAAAGATTCAATCAACTAGGAAGATAGCAGGAACTTCAGCACTAATGTGTAGAGGTTGGCACTACTGAAAACTAATTTAAAAAATTAAAAGAAGATAACAACTTATTATTGTTATAACCCTGTCCAATTTTTAATAACTTTTGAAGGGATTTTTATTTATAGATTGATTATTTTTGCCTCTAATACAGACACATTCTAAGATTTTTGATCCGTTCACAATGTATTATTTTCCTTCCTCTTCACTGTTCTATTTTACTTGTATTGCTCTGCTGCCTTAGTTCTTAATAAATGTTCTAGTGTTGTTTGTGAAAGTTTTTTTAGTGAACCTAAATGTTCCATGTATGCCATTTATACTTCAATTGCCCCCTACCACCAGCAGAGGGAGCTCCCTTGTAACATAATAAGCCTTTCATTCATCAAAACAACATTCAGAGCCCTTTGTTACTTCAAAATCTTTGTGATTTTGATTCTTTCATAAATTTAATGTATTCAGCAAAGAGAGAAGATTGTACATTATTTTCTCGACATGATAAATGTATGCTTTAATTACATTCCAGAACATGGACAAGACAGAAGGAATACAGATGATGTACAATAGATCATTTAATATATCGGTGAAATGAGACAAAAAACAAATTTCTGTTAATCTGCTCTGTGATATTTGTTAAGGCTTTGTTGTATCAGTCTGAGTGTTCACTAATCTCTTTTAATATCCCTGTTTTGTGTTTTTTTTTTTAACCAGACTGCTGGTGTAGCCCTCTTCTCCTTACCCTGAGCAAAACAGTCTCTGATTGGTGCACAGAAATCTGGAGCCATGGCAACCAGCTGTTTGGTGGATTCTCAGATGCAGGAGGTGGAAAGAGGAGACTGGCCCTTAGGTATATACTGGATATTAGCAGACAGATAAACATGTTGTCTATATACAGGGAGCTAAGAACTGGGAATGAAAAAGATCCCTCACTCAGCTTGTTGTCTTTATTTTGAGAGGTCTGATCCATGACTGTCCACCCTATGGCGTTTTTTTCAGACAGACAAAGACACCTCATTTCTCTTTGCTCCTCAGTTCACTTTTGTCAAAGGTAAGACCCCATCAGAAACATCAATTCATTCACTGGAATCAAATTGGAGTAGGAATAGTTATCAGACATTTCCCACTCAATGATGTAGATCCCCTGATTAATTCCCAGGGTTCTTCATTCCTCGCTGCACTCCATGAAGGGGGGATGGGGGTGGGCTGTAAGCCGCTTGAGAAACTGATTGATTTCTAGAGCGAATGGACTCTTGCTCTCTCGTCTACAGGTTCTCTTTGAATAGTTGTTTTGAGCCAGGGTTGTCTCCCTAGCACAAGGAAGCTTCAGAATAGATCAGGGTTTAAATGCTCTGGTTTCACACCATAAAAAATAATTTTTTTTATGTTTTACTAATAGAAATTACAGGAATATCAGGCTATTAGTGGACTATAAGAGGTTTCTAGAGTATTTAATTTGATATATTTTCTGTTTGCACCTCTTACCATAGTGTTGGTGGTAGAAGAAAACAGCACTACAGTAGAAATACTAAACCCAGATTAGTTGGAATCCATTAATTCAGTTAAAACAGCCTTCTACCTCCATCTACCTGAATAGATACTCACTGGATACTGATTTTAAAAAGCAAGACATCAAGTTTAAATGCAGCAATTTTTTAAAGGTGTATAACGTTGCATTAGCATTAATGCTATAGTGTTTTAGAGTTAGGATTGATTTAGGTTTTTTTATGATAGAGATTTTAGAGATTAGAGATTTTAACAAAAGTTCAGTCAAAAAGTTCAGTCTGAAGTCACTGAGGTCCAACTAAGGACTCAAGACTTCCAGGGGAAATCCAGGTCAAGTCTGATTGACTAAAAAACTAAAATAAAAAAAATTCTCATTATTTTAGGCATCGAAAACTAAATTTGCGTTTAAAAATTTATATTTAAATCTTACTGGTGAGAGTTTTTTTTTCATCTGTACCTCCAATAATGGCTTTGTTTTACTATTAATAAAATATTGACTCAATCCACAGATGGAGAGTCAAAGTCAATTCTCAAGTCCTTATGGCCCAAGTTCAGGTTGAGTCTGGATTCTTTTATTCAGTGACTCAAGGACTACTTACGTCTGAGTTTCAAACTATAGTTACAGTCTGTTTATTTTACTAAAGAAAGATCCCAATCCATTATCTACTGCTGGTAAGATATGAACATCTTATAACCTATTAGCAGTTCAAACATCCTGAAGTATTAATTTAATTTAGCAATTATGAAAGTTTGTTTGAAGGTAACTGTTATAATTTATTAAATTAATGATTTATGGGCATAATCTTCCTTTTAAAATCCATTAAGAATGTTTTTGGTGGTAATATTTTCATCTATACTTATCTAAATAATTTACTTGAAACAGATGGCATTGAGGGGAGTCGTCTTAGCAGACGCAGAACCCCCCACCAGGATTCCTCCCATGTTGTCTAAACAGACTTACCCTTCCTGTGTAGAGTCAAACAAACACACATAAGCGCACTCTCATCTTCACTATGTATGCAGTGCTACAATACTGATGTAATTCATTGTGTTTGCACACAAAATACAAATTGCATCAAAGGAAACACATTAAAAGTGACTTCAGCGATAGTTTCAAGGTGTTGCTTTATTGTATGTCTCGTACCATGTCTTTCGGTTGTGCTGTTCTTTTTACATCTCGTTGCAGGTGATGAAGCAGACTGAAAATGTTTTGTCATTGTCTCCTTTCTATCTCCTCTTTCTTTCATCTTTTCTCTTTTTTTCCCCGTTTTCTTCTTCTGTTTTTCTGCTCTATTTACATTGCAGTGTCCATATAAACTGTAAAACTCCCTGCATAAATATAATAAAGCAATTTAAATGCATTAAACAAGTGGAACAATATGGCAATTACCACACTGCTACACTTGTGAAAGTAAAATCTGTTTGGCTCTTTTTGGCATCAAGACAATTATTCTTACTGCCACATTGCCAGACAGGACACTGTTAAAAAAAAAAAAAAAAAAAAAAGTGATTAACCCATGCCAAAACAGGTCAGCAGACATATGGATTTGTGTTTGAATGAAATTGTGTCAACAGTTATAGATTCTTGATGTGATCATTTAGCTTTCTAAGCACTATTTCTGGTGCAACATCTAGCAGATTATTGTTTTCAGCTTTCAAGCTCAGGGTATAAATGACAAAGCATTTACAAATTTCTGTTATACTGTTCAACTGGACAGTAGACATATAAAGGGTGATTGGTAGAAAACCCACAAATTCTACTCAAGTAAAAATAGAAAAAAACCATCCAAAAAAATTATTCAAGATTATTCATGATTTAAAAAGTTCATACTAAGTAGCTACTGAAGTACTGAGTAATTGTAGACTTGATAGGTCTGATTTGCCATTTGCAATGGCATAATCAGGTGGAGAGTTGTGTGCAAATTCTGGTATTTAAAGAAATTGAATAAAGAAGGAAACACAAATGAAAACATGATTACAAAGTAACACATTTTGGCAAAAGGAAGACTTTTTCAAAATATGTTTTTTTTTCAATCCTAACAGTAGGTACTGTGTGATAAAGATCGTCCACTTACAATATCTGCTGTTTACTGTATTTTCACCTTATCCCTGAATAGTTCAAGTTACTCATGTTAGGAAAAGAAACCAGCTAATTTACTCTAGAATACAATCTCACAATAATATATCATTTAAAGGAAAAGGTATGATTAAGTAAAACTACTTGAGGAGGTACTTTTTTGTACCCAAGTTAACTGTGTAGATACAACTAGTCACCACCCATCTCTGCATACCGACTGTAGGGGTTAAAATTAAGTAGGATAGATGAATATACATAAGCAAGAATGACATTGTTTGCAGTAATGTCACATTTGATCATGGCATGCTGCTTAAGCTCAACCAATTGCGTTAAGTGCCTAAAGTGCTTTCTAAAACACAGAATATTGTAGTGCAAGGACAAAATGGCAGCTTTAAAAATATATGCATTTAAGCACTGAGCTCTAGTTCAATCAAGTTTGTGTACACACACATATATATATACTGTGTATATATATATATATATATATGGGTGACATTACTATGACAAACTCTGGTACACTACTTAATTTTTAGTTGGTCCAGTCTAGATCCACACTGCAAAAAATATAAATCTCAATAAGTTATTTTTTCTTAAAATAAGTGTGTTTTTCCTTGATTTGAGGAGGTAAGTAAGACACTTTGCCAATGGAACAAGACAATTTCCTTTTAAAATAAGAAAAAACTATTTTATCGTCTTATTTCAAGTAAATATTATCTAACTATCTTATTTTAAGAGTGAAAATACTCATTCCATTGGCAAATCATCTTATTTAACTACTCAAATTAAGGCTAAATATACTTAATTTAAGCCATTTTTTACTTATTTCTGGATTGTTTTTGCAGTGCAGACAATTTTTTAAAGAGTAGAAGTCTCTAGAGGTGTTGTTTGAGTTTTCTCTTTTTAAGACACTAGACGCTGGGCTTCTCATTAGAAAAGACAATCTTGGTAAAAAGATTAACTTTAGTTGTCAGTTATAACCTAATAAGGTGCAGTTTGCAAATCTTGTAAATGAATTAAGCGATTCATTAACAACAACATTCCAACAGTAATAAGAACTGATCACCTTTTTCTTGATGTTTGCAACTTGACTAGACAAATGTGTTGAAGTAATCCAGAGAAGAAGACAACCTCTTTCTGAATGGAAAACTTCTCAAAGGTGATTGTTTCGCTAACACACAAAATAGTGTGCATGCAAATCTAAGCAGGTTTTGATTTTAGTACCTATTGTCTAATCGCGATTTAACCTCTTATTACTACGGTTTAAAGCGCTCTCCTTAAAAATCTCACCAAAAAAAAACCATTTGGTTAGATTAAACCTATTCTAAACACAACGCTGAATAGCAGTTGTACAAGTAAAAGCAGAAATAGGTGAAGCCAGTTTGGCAGACTTTTCTGCTTTTAGAGTAAAGTAAAAAATAGAAAGGACTCATTGTAGTGAAATTAAAAGGATTTCCCTTGGGATTGTAACATGCGTCGCCCCCTTTCCACACATACATACACACCAGCTGTGGAAGTGGAACAGTAGCATGTAGTATTCATAAAGTAGAGGAAAGAGAACGTGCTTTTTAGTGGGCTGGTTGGAGTAAACGTCACGGCATAGTAGAATAGAATAGTAGACAGGTCACCAAAGCTCGTAAGGCTGCTGGAAATGCAATGTTGTAATCCACTTTTTCATTGACTTTGAAAAGTATTCAGAAGCGTTCCCACTAGACATTTCCACATATTTTCAGTATATAATGGGAATTTACATCTATAGACTAAAATGTCCAAGTCTTTCCAAAAATTCTTGTTTGGGTTGAAGTCTAAATATTGAATGAGTCGCTTTAACCTGGAAAATACTTTAACTGATAAAGTGTGACTGCAGCTGTATGCTTAGTCTCATAGTCCTGCTCAGGTCCTGTTTTTCTATGCATTCTCATTTAATTTATAGGTGAATGTGGCCTAGTGGTTAGGGCATTATGCTTGGAATCCAGAGGTTCTGAGTTCAAGCCCCACTCCCACGGACTGACACTGGGTCCCTGAGCAAAGACCCTTAACCCCACACTGCTCAATGTAGAGAGTGTCTACAATGAAATTGACAGTTTAGTCTGGTTACGGAATGGTGTTTTTTTTAAGTCCCCTAAGTACACAGTGGAATGATTTGTGTATGATGGAAGATTCCTGCAGATTTTGTTCAGTGATCACCCTGTGTTTATCTGTGTAACTGTAGCTATTTATGCTGAACCAATTTACAACAAACATGTTTAAATGCACTGTAAAAAAAAACGGATCCTGTTTTTTTATGCATTCCCAAATCATTTAATCCAGTCAAATAAACACATTCAAAGTAGGTTACATAGATTTCTATTTGATCCCACTTTAAAAAGCTGCACAATCAATGTCATGTTTGTACCTGATTCTCAATGACGAGTTCCTTCCCTTCCAGAACAAACATGTAAAAAGAGCAGAAAGTTGATGGCATCCAGCTGTTCACTTTGAAGCAATCCCTCCTACTGAGCCTGCGTGTGAGTAAGGTGGAAAAATTGTTTTCATTCCATTCACAGCAGAAGTAAAGCATCCCCACAGCATGATGCTGCCACCACCGAATTTCATGGTGTGTATCATGACAGCAGTGCTGTACTTTTTTTTTCATTTTCAAATGATGGATGGAGGGTATTTATAGACCTGCTAAGAGCAATCTTGTTTTTTTTTTGTTTTTTTAGCTTATCCTTTTAGCCTTTAACCATGTGCTCCTTTGCCTTCATGATGCTTATTTTACTGAGGGGTAATATAGTAAATAGATCTAGGAAATAAATGCACAAAATATTTTAGATTTTCCTCTAAAAAAAAAAAAAACTATTTACAGCTCCATTTCTGTACGTGCTAATTACTGTTGGCCTATCACATAAATCATTAACACAACATAATTTCAAGTTTGCGGCTGTAAATATTTTTTCAAGGTGTTGTATTACAGTATACAGGTTAATCGCTTTAGGCAATTCGATGCCATTAGATCTAATAGAGAGTGCATTGCCCGTCATGCAGTGTGAAACATCACCTCATTTACGTGGTGCTGAGTGAGTTCCACAGAGGTGGAGATGGGTGGTTTGTCCTTCAACTGTTGGGGGCTGGGTGGAGATGTTGTCAGTGCCACTCTCCATCTCTCCCTGTTTGTCTTCCCTTTCTGTATTGCTTCTGTCAAATAGCATATCAGTCTTTTTTTATTTATTCATCTGCCCTTTCTGTTCCTGTCTCTATAGAGCATGACATGATAGATTAGCTTTTCTGTGAGGTAGATGAAAGGGGAAAAAACTAATGATTTAAAACGTAGTAGGGGAAAATGCAGAATTAAAGGAGAGACACTGAAAAACAGGAAGGGAATATATGAAAAGAATATATTATGTTGATTTGGGGTGATTAGTTTTTGTTTTGTTCCTGAGAAATGCTCAGCATTGAAATTACAATCTGGCAACTGCTATCAGTAGGGCACATTTGTCATTTTGAATTGGATCATGGATCCAGATGAGCTCCAGTCGTCTGTCAAACAGCTGTCATCTTTCCACCCCTCAAACAGCGTGACCGAACACGCTGGTGTGCAGCCAGCCTACTGAAGCGAATTCTCCCAGCAGCGAGGGAGGCTTCTGTCTTTAACTATTCTCCTCACATTCACCTTGCAGTCCCAATTATTCAAGGCAGCACGAGTGCATGAGCGCTCCTCACCAGTCCCAGCTGTGAAAAGTGGGTCATGAAATTTAAAGGCACAAGCAGCCCCATTTCAGTGCACGATTTTGATGGCACCACTATGTGACCACACCGGGCTCCCCTTTGGTGTGAAGCATGTCTGTTTGCTAAAAGGTATTTTGGAAAAAAATCAGATGCAGATCATCAGAATTTTGTACAGTGGTCCGTATCTTACATCTACGGTGTTAGTCTCTTATTAAAGCATTCAAATAAATACTTCTACCCAGAAACAAGATACAGTAGGCTAGCCAATATGGGGGCCAGACATGCAGCAGAGAAAAGCTACTCATGCACATATTGAACAATAATGTCATACCCGGATGGACTTTACAGAGCTAGACAGCGTATGGGGTGTCCTACTTAACTACTGCCATCTATATAGATGTAATATGCCCCTCGTGCTGAAGCACAGCCATGTGGAAGAATTTTCCTGAACATTCCCAAAAGCTTCAAATGTATTCATGAGTACAGTAGTCTGACAGTTTGGTATACCCCTACATGATTTAGACCTTTGTCTGTCTATCTATCTATCTATCTATCTATCTATCTATCTATCTATCTATCTATCTATCTATCTATCTATCTATCTATCTATCTACACACGTAAAGTAGTCTAGTTGCACAAATAAAAAAATTAATAATTAATATAGTCTATTAACCTAAAGCAATATGCATGGTATAGTTGTTACATGTCAGGTGCGCCGGTCATTGACCTTGACGAAGGCACCTTACAGTAGAACTGCAGGGTGATTGTCAGTTAAGAAGGAGGATAATTTTTAAGATTTTTTTAAGAAGGGAGGTGCCTTGGCACCCCCTCAACTCAAGTACTGTGCGTGTGTATATATATATATATATATATATATATATATATATATATATATATCAGGACTATTAATAACTATACAAATAAGAGACATTTTTCAAACAATGCATAGGGAGTTTGCATTTCTTATTTTTATTATCAGCAAAAAACAAACCACACACCACATTACAATTTATAAACAGGAATACTCGTTGTGGATGTACAGAAATCAACATTCAGCTTAAAAGCTGAATAGTTAACTCCTACTATCCGTGATAATAGCAATAATATTAATCATAATAAATGTATAAAAAGCAAAGGGTTTTAATTTATGAAACTTGGGTGAAAAAAAAGTTTTCCCCTCAACATGCTACTCTATAAATTCATGCAAATGTAAAGCTTTCTAAAACAGTCACTTTCAAAACACTCTCCACATGAAACCCAATAAATTATAAAATATCAGCCTCTTGTCCCTGAACTGATCCTTGAAAGAAAATTATTTGGATGAACGAAAGGAAAAAAAAAAAATAAAAACATATCCCAGTTTTCATTAATGGCTTCATCTTGCAAACATCTCATCTTTATTAAATGTTGGGGCCCCAAACCGGACCAGTACCAGCTGAGAAAGATTAAATCCAGTTTTAGACAAACATGTTTGTTCCAAACATATTTCTCTGTCATCATTCAACAGTGAGAACGTCTTTTAAAACAGCTAAACTCTGAGAAGAACATCAAAAACAGCACCATTTAAATTTTTCCTGGATTCTTTCTAACGTGTCACTCACGTTGCCTCAACAGTAAAGGATCTACAAAAAAGATTTTTGTAGAATAAAAACTTTTTTTTTTTTGCTTAAATATATGGTTATATTATATTCTCTATGAATATCTGTTGTTAGCATGCAAAATGGGTGCCTCTCAGATATTTTAATCCAACATTTCCCTGCTTTTGTCTTAAGTAGCTGATGGATCCAATCATATGTTTAAACCTATGCTCCTATCTATTTGGTACTCCTGCTTTGTAATAGCTGATCCAAACGCAATAAAAGACAAATAGTTGTATCAGAGCCTACAGGTTTTATGGAGTTGTTGGTGCAAAGAAAGGCTATTAATTCAGAGTTTTATTAATTCTTGTGTGTATAACATGTTTTCTGCAAACTCTAAGGTGTTTAACTCTTAAAGTTTGTACCTACTTTGAGGAATTTTATAAAGCCTTAAATAAAACAGTCTGTTTTAAATCTCTGATGCACATTTATGACTGAAGACATAATATGATATTTTGAATGTGATACACCTTCACTTAAGGAGCATGACTAATTCAAGTGTTGACATTTACAATGGATTGAAAAAGTTACCACACCTTTAGCTGAATGGCAGGTTATTGTGATGTAAAAACATTCTCCACCTTTAATGTGACCTTTAAGTGATACAGAAGAATAAAATATCGATATTTTAGGGTATAAAGTAAAAATAATTAAAGTAATACAGCTTCTACAAAGCTTTTCCTAACCTTTTGTGTCACAATCTCATACAAACGCAAACTGCTGCTAGAGCACCAGGAGCTTTACATAAAAAAAGTGCGAGAAACACAGAGGTGAACCTCATAATTGGAAGGGTATGGAGCATTTTGCAAAGACGAATGGGGAAGAGATTGCCAGATATAGATGTAACATGATGGCCAACTCCTACACACAAAAATTGAACTCTGCCATCAAATAAAAAAGCTGCTTTAACAGAGTAGCTTAGCATATTAGAACCACATATTTTCTGTTATTTTGATCTTCTTGCTGCAGCACTACAGCCCTGCAGCAAGAAGATCAGAGTTCAATTCCCAGCCTGGCTCTTCCTGCATGGAGTTTGCATGTTGTTGGGATCATTTGCATCCCTGAGCATGCATGGGTTCTCTCCAGAAAATGGATGGAATCAGATTGTAATTAAGAATACATTCCTCCATATAGATGTAATGATAAACTAATTGCACTGATGCAAAAACAAATAATCATCAATATTGTCATCTTAGAATAGAGTAAGTGAGTTTTAGCCGCATTATGTTAGAATGACCCACTTTTATTGTGTTTACTCAATACATTTTTTATGACATTTATAGATGTAAAATATTAGATTGGTATGAAATATCGCGTCATATCAATAATAGACTTGCTTTCTAAAATTTCCTTGATATCGTGTCGGTAATCTTACTGTATTGTCTTCCCAAGAAATCGACAGCATTTCATGTCAGGAAAAGATCAAAGGTAAAGATTTATTGGTTTCATTAAAAGTGGAAAAACATCTTCTATATCTTTTTACATCACAAATCACTGGCATTTTTACAAAGGTCTGTAGGCTCTTTAAAACCATCCTGTGTTGGCCTCAGGTCTTTACCTCACCAGCTTTGCCTTTCAGCTATAATAGTTTAGGTTTACCGCTGGCAAAAAGGAAACTGAACCCGAATGTCCTTAAAGGCAATTCTGTCAAATACCACAGAAAAAGGTTAGCAGAGGTAAATAAAACCAATTAGATAAAAAAAAAATACAGTGTTGGAGCTTAGAGGGTCACATAAGCCCTCTGAGGGAGCATGAAGAACACACCAATGGAAGGCTGCCAATCATACAGGTTTTGTAGTCTCCACCAGAGAACTACAACACCCATCATGCCTTGCTGAGACGCAACGATGACTAACTAGCAAAAATATTGATAGTGTTTTGTTAAATATGTCTCCACTCTATTCAGAAGGTATACGTTTACAAAATGACCAAACGGATGCAGTATGCATAATTAAAATGCTTTGTGCTTAAAAAAAAAAATCTATCAAAAGAACAGCTGCGCCACATATCTGGTCGCGTTGATGTAATGAGGACAAAAAGGTTAAAAAAAACAACAAATAATGGCAGAAAACCACATTTGACTCATGTGAACAAGAAATGGTCACACACGTTTTTTTTTAAAAGACGTAACAGCAGACACTCCAGTAAAAGAAAGGAAAAAACAAGAAATAATTATGCACTGTGTTTGTATAGTGCTACAGTTAATTGTGCACCTACTGTAAGTTTTTAACCACCTATTTTGAATTTTATTTTTATCCTTTTTTTATGTTGAAGCTCTTTTTTTTCTCTGCAAGGTTGGTGTTAAAAATGAGAACCTAACATGATCTGAGTGGTAATGTTCTGGTTATGAACGTACTTGCAGTCTGGGCACATTCCTGGGCTTAACATTTTATTCTGTCATTGAAAAAACAAGCACTGTTTTTTCTTTTGTGCGTAGATATCTCTCAACAGTCTTATGTTATCGTGATAATTCACTGTGCTTCATAATGAATGACTAATGCCAGATTATGGATATTGTGATGCATGATGGTAATGCTAGGTGGTTTCCTATTGTTTTGATAAATAATTCTGTATTATAGCAGTTTATGTTGTATGAGGAAAGTGGGTAAAGCTGGAGTGAAAGCTAATGGCTGGTTGATACTGATAAGAAAGCCATTATAGGCCTTTCTTGGTTGGAGCGCTGAGTTTCCTCATCCCCCTTATCCTGCCCAGCAACTCGCGGACAAAGTCCTGGGGAGCAAAAAGGAAAACATGGTTAGACCGTCCAGATGCACATGTTCAAGGAAGTTACTGTATTAAGGAGGAATTCAAATGCTTCCCTTAAGAGAATGTTTTTCAACTTATAATCAGTCTTAGTTTGATTCTGCAACACAATGCAGCCACCTCCCTGTTTTGAATTGTTGAAAAATCCTAAAATTTGTTATTTTAAGAGCAACAAGAATCAACTGAAACTGTGTGTTTTGATGGTTAATCAAGTTAGATTAGCAGATCATAATGAGCTAAAATAGTTAATGTGCATTTAAAGCTACATTAACTTAATTTATCAAATATTTGTCTATTATTAATTATTACAGTATAGACAATTAAACAATTATTAGATAAGTAAAATTAGACGCGATGCCAGTTCTGCAACACTCACAATATATTTTAAATTGTCAAAAATTTTAAAATGTCAAAAAGAGATGTAGTATTAAGACATGGGACTTTTTTAATAGTTTTATCATTTGAATAAAGGAACACTATGAAATAAAAATTTTTGTAATGGTTTACTGTGTCTGTAGAAGACAAAACAAACATTTTTCATGGCAGATACCAGTATTGGGCGGGGCCCTGATACACCACTAAAATGGTGGCATCGGTATCGGCGAGTACCGACAAATAGGGCACCAATACCATTTTCAGAGCCAAAAGTTTTTTCTACTATTGTCACCCATTCCAGGTAGGCATTAAAAGTTCTACTGGATTCACTTTGTTTTAGTCTATTTCCTGCATCCCAGAAGGCAGCAGCTTGACAAAGCCATGATGGCAATTATATTACATCCAAGTAGTATGCAGTTCTTCATATATACACACACATCAATTTCAAACAGATGGTATTGGTATGGTATTGGTATCGGCCCATACTGCACAGCCAGGTATCGGGCCCAAAAAAATGGCATCAGCGCAACACTATTATAAACTACCTGATTACAGGTGACATTCAGGGCTCATGATCCAATTCCTGATGTCTCTCCACTCCTTCCCTTATACCTGCATTCTTTTTATTTATCATTAATCCCCAACACTCTTTCCTTTCACCCCCTATCCTTAATCTCCTGTTATTATTTTTGCTCTACTAAGAAAAAGCAATCTCAATGTTCTTTCCCCTTCCTTTCATCCTTTCCTTTATCCTCATTCATTGTCTCCACCAATACCTCTGTCTTTCATTTCTTATTTCACTTGGTAGAATGTACATCTTTATGGGTAGCGATGTGCATCATTTTTGAATCCTCATGGTAGGTAGATGGAGTAAAGCATGTCACAGAAAACAAATCAAATACGGTAGGTCCAATTAGGATAAGACTTATTTATTAGCATTAAACATTGGTTTCACAGTCAGTTGAAGTTCACACTGTAGGTGTTTGTAATTCTTAAGCTTTTACTATTATAAAAAAAGAAAAGTATGCAATTATTGCAGGTGAATAGGTGGCATGTATGAGCACATATTAAAGTAGCAAGACAGTAAGGAAGATTTTAGTCGCAAAGACCTTCCAGTGACGACACCAACATATTGATTAAGACAGATGGAAGCTCAGCCTGAGAAAATTCACCATGTGCAGAGTTAATGTGATTGGTTGGCAATTCCTTTAATCCCGCAAATAGCCTAACACAACCTCATCCAAACAGACTTTTACCTCTATGAACTCATTACTGTGAACACTGTACTGTTATAAAAGCCAAAAGGAGGTAGCTTATTTGTGCTTGTGTCGGCATTGTGAATTAGGTAACTATCAGCATATTAGAACATGCTGGGTGCAAAGAAACTCACCTCTGTGGGCTTATAGCAGTCTATTAGTGATTCCTGAGGGAGGAGGGAAAAAACAAACAATTGTTTAGAGATTAGATGATAACTAAAAACCACAGCAGGTCCTGTATGTGTGATCTTAAAGAAAAATTAATATTCTACTCAGGTGTTGGAGTCTAAGCAGAATACATGATTATCAGAGAAAAAAAAAAGAATAAAGGATTAGACTCCAGGAATATTTGAGTCATTTTTCCTAAGTCAAGTCTCTAATGACTGAAAATTATCTTCTAAAACTCCTATTTAAAAAATTCTGAGGGAAATTTTAACACTAAGGTTTAGAATATAATAAAAAGCAGAATAACTCATTTTAGTTTATTTCTTTAGCACCAATTCACAAAACATGTAATCTCAAGGAACTTTACAGTTCACCAGATCATACAGTCAAATTGATTCCAAGTTTTCTATCTAAGGAAAACCAGTTGATTGCATCGACTCATTGACTCAAAGGTAATCCCTCACACTAAGCATGCTTGTAGCGACAGTGGAGAGGAAAAACTAATTTTTAGCTCCGAGCCAACTCCAATGTCAGAGGATGAAGATAATAATAATGAAGACATATAGAGGCTCTAATGTTACTAGGCCATAAGTTATTTATAACAATGGAGCTAGTTTGAGTAATTAAGAAATTTAGATTTTAAAGTTGAGTTAAATGCATTTTGTGCTGAGATTAACTGACGTAACTTAAAAGAGTTCATTCACTGAGAGATCTGTGTAGTCATTATTTTAGAGTTAAGCCAGAAGCCTAAGAAGAACTTCTGATTTCCTCTGTGACAACCAATCCTCTCTGCTGAAGCCACAGGAACAGGAACATACCTGTAGTTTGCTGGCTCTCTCATCATCACTGCTGATCTCCAACAAGTCGTCAATGTCTATCTCTACCTCTGGCATCTCCTCCTCCTGAAATATAAGGAAATTCTATGTTAAAGATCAACTAAGAAGACGAAAACAAACATGCAGGATGAGAAACATACAAACAGAATTATTCTAGTTCAATTTTCATTCAAATTTTGTAACATGTTATAAACTCTTAGATCATACCTAATGTTGGACTTGAATGTAAAAAACATACATTATTTGGAAATGTCATTTCATCAGGGTTGGGCAGTTTAGTGGCTCGGTGGTTAGAGGCTGTTTGGACATCAAAGCTCCAACATTTATTTTTATTTTACCACAAGATTTTTGCAGAGAAGGCAAGCAGGGAGGATAAACCTTTCCCTCCCGGCCACCGCATGACGTGTCTTACAAATGCTGTCCTATTAGATGGCATTGAGTGCAGGCTACAAGAGCAACTGTCATCACATTCTAGTTATTTTCCAATCCTTGTTTGCACATCAAACATTAATACCGAGGTAACTGCTGCTGCCAAACAATCTTCCGAGTGAGGGGTCTGATTTTAATGAGAAAGCACAGTTTAAATTCTCATATGCTCTTTTTACAAGTTGTTTTAGTCATTTTAAACATTAAGGCTTTTGATTTTTTTTTTTTTCAAGAAAGAGCACCATCTATGAAAATTGTATGAAAAGATGTTTTTGTTGATGAGAACCTGAGGATAAACTTCTCATTGTATGCATGCTGAAAACCTTTCTTGATAAACGTGCTAAAAAGCTAATTTGCTGTCTTTGTTACACAAAGTTTAAATTTAAGCCCCTAATGGAAGCCCAGGAGGTGCAATCTCACATAGTTCAGGATTGAAATGTTGCTCACAGGTACCGACTAACCGTCTTTCATAACAATACCTGTGAGATAATTTATCATCTCTGTTGCTAACACAGCAACAGGGATTTTATTCTGGGCTTTTGTGTGTGTGTGTGTAATAGCCAGGAGCCCAGCATGGCATTAAGACAAAGAGCATTAGAGCAACGATGATATTAGCTCACAGAATTATAGTCACTGGCTTCATTTTGTGTGGGCAGATTAATGTGACCAGAGTGAAATCAGTGCAAAACATAAACATTAACCCTTTAAGGTCCGCACCAAGAAAACTGCAGTGAAAAAATTTTTTCTTTGTATTTTTTATTCCTTTAGAACATCAATAACAAAGTGCATAACTTTTTTTTGCAAACACCCCCATAGTTTTTAAATCACAAGCCTCTACCAAACGGTTGAGAATTCCATTTATGGTAAAAGTTTGCATACAATTACTCATAACAAATAATTATTAAAACTCTTCTTTAATCTAGTAACAGAGTAGGAAAAACAGGCAAAAAGAGTTGTAATGCATTAGAACCAACTGCAACTGCAGTTTTGATGTATCGGATCAACCTTATTTCTGGTGATATGCAACAAAGCACTGCTGGTGGGCATTCAGGCACAAGAAAACGTTGCACTTCTGACACTTCCACCTTGACACTCCTTTTGGACAGAGGTTACACCGGCCTCGTTTGTCACAGTGAAGTGGCAAGTGTCCAAAGTTGTCATAACGCACATCTGGCTGGGGCTAAGTAGGTCTTGGGGTGTAACATTTCTTCTGATGCAACATTTGTGGTGGAGAAGAAGATGGTGGTCTTCCAACCTTCTGTGCTGGCTTGTTGACCTGCATCAAACTATGAGCAACTGTCAGACGAAACCTTTTGAGGCATAGAGGCTTCTCATTCAGTAGGGCACAATCTCTCTTATGAATGAGCCAGGCATTTGAGATGCACAGATCAAGAATGTAGCCAAACAGTGGAAAATACGATCGCGTTGATTTTGCTGGGGTCTTGTACATGTGTACCAGCATGTCTGAGAGATCGATGCCTCCCATATGTTGATTGTAGGCAGGAATAACTGATGGGCATGGCACATCAATCTTTGTGCGGGTGTCTTTACTCCATCCTTTAACACTTCCAATAGGCATTGCTTAGAATGTTAACAGATTTATTGTTAAACCATTTCACAGCAAGCACTCCTTGAGAAGACCTAAAGTCAAAGGCCCCACAACCTTTTTTCATCAGTTCTTTGTCTGACATCAGTGAAGCTTCACCCATTCGGTTTGATCTGACAGTGCCAATGCAATTGACCCCCAGATTTGCATGGAGGTTTTGAATCAAGTCAAAGCTTGTGAAGACAACTGAGAGGTGGGGCTCTGTTATGGTCTTGGATAATGACATTACCACTTTGCAAGCAAGCATTGCAAGGAAAATTTCAATCTCCTCAGGACTACAGTTCATTGGATCCCCCAATTCTTGGGCAGAGTAAAGGTTGGTGTGGTGAGCAATATGTTGAATAATCTCATCTGTAAAAAGTTACTTGAAATACTGCAAGGGTGTTTTCACACATTCAGGAGCTTCAAATAAAGAAAGCAGGAATATGGATTTTATCAATGTCTTCATATTTCCAGATTCTTTGAGTGGCTTTCTTTGGGTTTGGAGGTGTGCTTTGCTCAAGAGTTTCGTCCAGTTCTCTTACTGATATTCTTTTGAGAGTGTTTTTCCTTTGCGTCTTTTCTTGCGGGGTGGTGGTTTAGATGAAGAGCTTGTGTTTGGAGTCTCCTCATCTTCCTCCTCTTCAAACATGGACTCAAAAGAAGTTTCATCTTCCTCTTGTGTGGGATGATAGTCAGGATCTTCAATTTGGTCATCCTCATCATCACTCAGATCAGCATCAGAATCTTGAGGGTGTTCTGGTATCAGAGCCTGGGAATTGTGTGTCCTTGAAGCATTAAAGGTTTTACTGTCCATGTAGAATTTTCGATAAAAAAGGAAAATGTATATGCAAATATAAAATATGTAAATCCTGCATCAATGAAGTGGTTTTAATATGTTAGCATTAGAATAAGTCAATAAGGGATATAACAACTAAGAAAATGTATGTATAAGTGATCCAATCACTGAACTTTACAAAAGAAAGTATTTTCAAACTACATTAGTATTGTGCCTATGCCTTCATTATAAATGGACAAATCAACCATTTGGTAACATGTGTTTTTAGAAAATTATTTAACCCTTATAAGATTAGCTTTTCATCACAATATTTCTTTAGAATGTTTAGTAAAGCCTCTGACATTGTTTCATGTTGAAACGGTTTCCCTACCTTTCAAATATTTTACAAAAAAGGCTCTCTTTTCTTAGCATGCTCATCCCTCTGCTAACTTCCTGTGTGGACAGTTCTTAAAAAGGTCAAAATTTCAATGACACAGTGCATTCTAGTGGAGTTTATGAGTATTACAGGTCTAAACCGATTGGTAGAAAAGAGTCAATAAGGTATATCAATTTCAGTGCATGCCTGAGTTAGATATAAAGCCTCAAAATATGCTCTACCAATTTGTTGAGCAGAACGCTAAAGGGATATGATAACAAAAAAGTGCATTATTAAAGCTGAAATTATATTATATACTTCGACGGAACTAATAGACAACATAGGCTATTACCATTAAAGCTAAACCTCACGACAAGATTATGAAATCTGAATCAAAGAGACGGAATAAGCTGGTGAGAAAGGCTGTCCTGGGTTGTAATCTGGACTTGGTGGAGGAAGTGACTGAGATGAGAGTGTTGTCCAAGCTTACATCCATCATGGACACCCCCTTTCTCCCCAGGACCAGACTGTAGAGGAGCTGAGCAGCTCCTTCAGTGAAAGACCTCCTGTGTGTAAAATGGAGCGCTACAGCAGGTCATTCATCCCTGCTGCCATTAGACTTTACAATGCGGCACTATAAAAGCAATAACTTGTGCAATAACTACCGGTAATGTTTGAAACAATTACTATTTAATACCCTGTGCAATAACATGTGCAATGTTCCAGTTAAATAAATAAGAGACTTCAGCTGTTATAGTTATCTCACTACCTCACTGTTGTTCCGTACCTGGTACCATTTTAATGTAATCCATATGTGTATAATTCACCTTAGATGTACATAAGTAACCTTAAACCTCTGCCCGATTGATTTTTTTTAATTTTTGTCTCCATCCATTGAATATATTTGAATGCACTGTATATACCTCATGCACTTTTTCCTCCTTTTGGCACCTTCTTTTGTCTATTGAGCTGATGTGACAAGTGAATTTCTCCACTGTGAGATCAATAAAGTCTATCCCATCTTATCTTATTTTATCAAAGATTTGGTAAATCATTTTAGGTAATTTACCTAAAAAATTTAGGTAATTTTCAGGTAATGAACAAATGTACAAAAAGCAAACCACCTTGATTCTTTCTTACCCATTTTAGAGAAAACAAACAGCCAAGCTGACAAACTTTGGTTTAAATCTAATGCAGATTCAACATCAGTTGAAAACAGATGTTTGTACTCACTGCATTATATTTTCTTTTTCAGTGTCTGACATAAAATCTGCCTTAAACATGTCCCACTTTAACGATGTTAGAATTACTATAACTATTTGTGTATTCTAAGGTCATATGAGAGAGTTTGTATTCATGTTCTTAACCCATTTTTAAATTCAGAAATGTATGTTTCCTCCGTATTTAGCAAAATGATCTTTTAAACTGTATGACAGGTCAGCCACATGTAATGGAAACCCCTTTCAGAAGCTTCTCACTATAGTTTGCTGGAATTTTGGCCAACTCCTCCTGACAGAACTACTGCTTATGAGTCCAGAATGGAGTCCTCTCTCCTTACACGCATCTTTTCAGCTCTGTCTGGACTTCTGTTTTTAAGGGAAAAAAATATTGAATTTTTAAAAGCCACATTTAGTTTCATTGCCTATTTGGAAGACCCCTTTATGCCAAAAATTCTTGATTATGAGATTATAAATGATTATGCTTTCTGTTTTTAAGGTGCAGCTCTCCCTCCAGCAACAAACCATTTCCTGACATAATACCGCCACACCCGATGCTATAAAGCCGAATGGTATAATCGCCTAAATTACATACATTACACAAATTAGAAAAGGTCAGTTTACTGGGCTAGATTTTATTTATGGGTACAAGAATGAAAAGTAGGAAAAGCATCATATAGAATAGCATTGACAACTAAATAAAATGAAAATAATCCTTTGTTTTTTTATAATATAATAAAAGTCTAAATTTAAAAATGGTCATTATATCAAAAAAGAATTAGAGAGCCCGTTTACTGCCTTCCAGCTATAATAAGAGCATTAAAGTCAATTGATTAAGACATTATTCAAAACTAGCCTTAATATTTTTAGGGAAATTAGGACAAATAATGTAAAGTAAGTGGATGAGTCCACTCTGATTCTCCCTAAGGGGTTCAGGACAGACAGCAACGATCAGCCCCTTCTGCCTCTCAGTCCATCTATCTGTCTGCTGGGGTCATCACTCACTCACTGACCTCTGTGAGAGACTGATTTTTCCACTTGTCAGCAAGCAGTCCATCACCCCATATCGCTGTGATTGGTGATGACTGCAGACATGGCTGGAGTGTGAAGCATGACAACAGGCAATTGCTAAGCTACGTACAAATCCTCATACACAAAGAAGTACATCCTACCATGAATCTTCTCAGAGGCACTCTGCTCATTGTGTGCAAGAGCCCTCAAATTTATCGGGTGCTTTAAACACTGACAAAAGTTAAAAGACATAATCACACAGCATGCAGAAAAACACAGCAGATATTCAGTCCTGGTGGACTGTGAGAGCTTAAAATAGTCTAACCCCCTTCCACTTCCCCTGCTCCTGGGAAGACCATTTTCAGCTTCTACAGCAGCTATATTTTATAAAATTACAGCAGACATCATTACAAATAAAAAAAACTAAAGAAATGTGCATTTCTGTTTTTATTTGCTACACGCAGAATCAGTTGTTGCAGATAGAGGCCAATTTGTTGATTTCCATATGCAGATAAGAGAAAGAAAGATGAAAGAGTTGGTGTGTGAAAAGGATGTGTGCATAAGGAGCAGTGTGTTGGTAATAAAAGACAACTTTATGAAGACTGTGTGCGGGAACCAGCAAAATAAAAAAACCTGAAAGGCTGACAGTAAAACACAAAGCTGGACTGTCAGGCTGTGAGGCTGCAGTGTGTGCAGACAGCTGAGGGTGCATGTGTGTCAGGCTTGTTTTCACCGTCAGCTCAGCAGCCGGCAGCGTTTTCAGTTGGGTTCAGCCGCGGTGAGGCTAATGAAAGCTAATGTGAGAAGCCCAGCCCTGTGAGTCAACACAAACTCCATTCAGACTGTATTTAAACAGTATAAGAGCAAAGGCCCGACCAATCGCTCTACTTGGCTTAATGATTCATTGCAGTCCCTTTCATAACCTTCTTACTTGAACCAGACCAACCAGTTTCCTATAATTACGGTTCAGGAGGAGATAATTACCCAACTGCTAATGGAGTCACAGAGGTGGTTTTGCAGCCCAGAAGCAGTAAAGACATGTTAAAAGAAAAACGGTTTTAAATATTGCCAGACCAAAACTGCCCATGGATTTTCATCATTTCATCAGCAGCTTATGGTTGCTATTCCAAAGTCATCAGATTCCTCCTTCTTTGACTGTTAGTGTATAGTACACCCTCCAATTTTAAGGGTGTGTACTATATTTATACTCATGCTCTACATCCAGTAGAACAAAATACAGTTCATTCTAATATAAACTTAGCTTAGAGTTTCTACACAATATCCACAAGACACACAGAGTCTTGCTTTGGATGCATCTTTCAGACCCAATCTTAGCCCCCTTACCTGTCTATAAAATGTAAGATTAGGCTAATTAACAAAAAAACAGATACAGCTTTGATGGCAACTTATTTGAAAATATATTTCAATTCAATTCAGTTTAATTATATAACACATGTCACCTCAAGTGCACTTTACAGGGACAATTCAACCAGATCATCAGACTGGTTCAAAGTTTTCTATCTAAAGAAAACAGGATGATTCAATTAACTGTACATGTATTTTTCTATTTAAAGGATTTATGGTATTTATTCCTCAGTCTATAGAAATAAAGCAGTAGAATAGCACCAGCTGCATGACAATGTTTATCCCATCACTAAATAATTCAGGTACATTATGTCAAAAGTAAAAGATGAACCGAAAACTGCAAATCAGTAAGGATCCTTAAGCTAAAGTATAGGTTGTCAATAGTTGGTATAATAAGTGCTATCTGAATAGTACGAACAGTTAGGAAGAAGCTAGGATGAGGGAGTACTGCTGTATGGTTGTTTACAAATAGGCTGTACCTATACATCCTTTTCGTGACAGGATGTATAGGTACCTCATGGGGTTTATCCAAAAATAAATTATTTTATCACTGTGTGACACATGATAATGTTGACACCTCTGGCATATTGTCTGGGTTTTATAATGGAGAGCTTCTGTAGTTGGCTCTTTTTATAATTATTTTCAGAAGGCTATAGTTCCAATGTGACCAGCATCATCCATGTGCGTCTCTTTAAATTTGAAGGCTGTCCGGATTTAGCACAGCAGTACAGAGTTCCTTTCCTACCTTTGGGAGTTTCCTTATACCCCTTTCCCACTGTCCGAAAAGCCTGATCAAACCCGGGAACGGTTAGCTTTTAGTGGCAGTGGGAACGGCTCACTGACGTATGAGTCTAACCTGCTCAAACGACTCGGCAGGCGACCAGCGTTAAAATCGCCTCGGGTCTGATCGGCATGCTGTGGGAACATCAAAGCAGGGTTGAACCGCTAAATTACATGAGACTGTTGACCACAAGGTATGGACATCAACACACTCTGCCAGTCGTGTCTGATCTAACATGCCCGAAACAACTCTGTTTACATTCGTTAAATATGGTGCAGCACAGGTAAGAGGGAGTCAGACGGACACACTTACTATGCCCTGGCTTCCTTACATGTTTCTCTCCATTGTTTACTTTCTTGTTTTCTGTCGCACTGGTGACAGCATCAACACGGCAAGATGGTGTCACCAGACATGAAGCTGCGGAGGACAAGGGCCAAGCACCTTGCCAGTGAGGTAATACAGTTCGCCCCATGGTAGGAGTAGGAGCCAGGAACAAGAGGTAGGAGCTACAATTTGAGGTATTCAGATGGAGCAAATGACATTAAACTCCCATTCTGAGAATCAAACCCCTAGCCTATTTCATAGACATGTTTCAACACAAGTTGCACTTTAGGTAAACACTACTTTCCAAATTCCAAATGAATACGTTTTCTTGTTTCTGTATTTTTGAGGTCTAAATAAAGGATGCTATTTCTTAATTTCTGTTTTTTAGGTCTATGTCCCACATGTGCATTTTGCGTTTGTGTCTCAACAAATATTTATTATTGTTAAAAATTCACACATTTTGATGAGAGATTCTTGATAATGAAACAACAAAGACTTCAATTTCCTAGGAATCAGGAAACATAAAACCCTTCGGCATTCTGGAAAGGTGAGATTCTGCAAAAAGCAGACTAGTGAGGGGGCTGAGGTTACTGGTGTGACTTTGCCCTCTGGTCTTGATATGTCTCAGTGCTGCAGAAGGTTTGTGAACATCCTCCTACCCTCTGCATGAGCTTTTTGCTCTGCTCTTATCCCACAAACTAGTACAGCATCAAGCCACCAGACTGCTACACAGATGACTGATTATTGCTTAAAATGCTGAACAAACATTTTGCTCATTATGTCACAGCAAGTGTTATATATATTTCATCTATTAAATTTTGTTTTAAGCCAATTAAAAATTCCAGAGATATTTGCCCTGGTCTTATTGTATAGTATAAGATATAAAATAAAAAAATAATTAGATGTACTGAAGATTTTATAAACCATAGAACTAAAATCAGAACTAATATAATTTTATGTGATGATTTTGATGTTTTGATGATTTACTGTGTACTTAATTGATGGTATTAATGATTATTCTGCACATTTGTTCTGATGTGTTTACCTGTATGGCTTAATGCACTTTGAATTGCCCTCATGCTGATATGTGATACGAAAAGAAATGTGTACCGTTTTATTAAAATAAGTACTGGTTGACATACTGGCTAACGTACATACCTATAAAATATCTATCTAAATATTTCCTAAGATCCATTATTTGATTATTCTGCTGGATAAAGGACTTGGTTGACATTCAAACTTTAAACCATGTGTGAGGAGGTTGATCTCATCTTTAAAGTAGCATATGATTAGACGTCAGAGGCACTCTGGAAGCTCTGAAATCTCAGAACTAAAATTAGACCTATTTATTATTTTTTTTCTCTCACTTTTATTTTTTAAAACTGTGATTTTCTTTACAGCATTAAATATCTTGTGCCTAGTTATCATCTAAAAAAAAGTTGATGACCACAGGTATGCTCATATATCGTTGGTAAAAAAAAAAAAAAAGATTTTAGAATTCATATGTTTAAATTCAAAATGAAAACCCACACCCTACTTTAGTTGTACTACATACTCATGAAAGCAAATAAAACTCCCATAAAAACACTAAAAAGTTTTATTCTGACTTGACGAAGTGTAAGTAAGATAAATATTTTAAATACTTTTTTGAAGTCACTTTTATATGGAAGAGGATTAGGGCCACTGAAAATGGTTAACTGATTTTTACAGTTTATTTAATATGGGAAAAAAGTCAGAATTCTGACTTCAATCTCAGAATTCTGACAGATAACAAACATGTTAGCATCAAGTCATAGCCATGTCTGTTTTAGAGACTAGCTCTCTTGTATTAGTGACCTTCTGCTCCTCTTTTAATGAGGGGACCCCTCGGGCACGTAAAAAGTTGCCTAATTCAGCCATTTTTCCACCAATGTGTCACTGGCCCTCTCAAACAACTCCCACAGTGCTCCCACATCTCTTCCTTCATGGTGCCCATCTACATTAAAATCCCAAATTCTGAGATTAAAGTCAGAATTCTGAGAAAAAAGTCAGAATTCTCAGGTGGCCCTAATCCTCTTCCGTACTTTTATCTAGCAAGCAGAGAAAAAAATAAAGAATGTTGACCTCTAATAGATACAAAAATATTAAGTATAAAATCAAATCTTCACTCAAATATGAAACAAAGAGAAGAGAAACACAATGTGGTTAAAATCTACAGAAATATTAACTGAAATAAGAAATACAGTCAACTCAGATCCAATGGAATGAAGCTAGCATAGAGAAGTGGGTCACCGTGATGATGATGATGATGATGAGAAGGAAGAGGAGGATTGCGCAACATTGTAAAAATCACACAGCTCTGCCTTATTCTCTATAATCTGTCACACTGTGTCAAATCAAAGTGCCAAGGAGCTCAAGGTGGGCTGAGATTATCCCCTGAGATTAAGTTATTGAAGATGGAGGAACTGACAATTTACAGGATGGGAGAATTAGTAGGATCAAAATGATGGAAAGGTACAGAAACTAAAAATCAGTCTAGAGGATGGAAGAGATTCAGCCAAGGTTACGTTTAGGGCTTTGATCATTTAGATGTCTCCCTCCCTCATTTTCAGGCGCATCCCTATTACTGTCAGGTGCTGCAGTTTGCCAGGGCCACACAGCAGGAATGATGTGCCTTTATTGGGTGATGCTAGCAGCTGCAGACACAGCTTTTTTCCCACGCTGATTCAGCTCTACTCCAGAGAACACAGTTTTAAAAAGGAGAACTGCTAGAAAACAGTGGGTTGGAGGGGAGAGATCCTCAAGGTTAAAAATAAACAGCATAAGCACCAAATTGACCTTCTAAATTTCTTGTTGCTTATCATTCAAATCCCTCACACCTTCAAAATACAGTTATATAAATCCAGTAACAGTTATTTACAATAATATTGTTTTTAAGGAGACCTACAATATTATCATATGTAAAGTATTTTTCATTCACTGCAGCCGACACTAGACATTTGCACTCACCATATCACAATCTTCTTAATTCAAATCAGACTAAATGTTATCCGTTTTAATTTAGTAAAGGGTACAAAGCTATTTCAATGTGAGAATAATGGGAGATTTTTTGTGGAGATCCTTTTTTCAAGATCAAAAATGTACCAACTTTGTCTTTTTGTGCTCCATTGGAGTTATCACTTCTTCCTCTCAGAGTGGCATTTCAGCCCATGTTAGTAGAGCATTGATTTTACATTTGAAAACAAACACTGTTACCATCTTTAGATTACCAGCGTCTTTTATTCTAAGATGAAAACCTTAATTTCACACCAAAAAATAACCCCTTTCCTTCCTAAACACTGCAATGGCTTGACATTTACATTGAAAAAACATACTAACTTGGTACATTCAAGCATCCTTACCTAAGGTAGAAGCAAACATGTGGAAGTCCAGAGTATTGTTTCTGATAATTTTTTTCTAATTTCTGTTCATTTTTCCATCATTTCAAAGAAGGAAGCGGTGTTTTCATTTTAAAATACTTCCATAAATGTGCTTCAACTTTAACTCAAATACAGTAAAATGCCATTATCACTAGCGTTTTTCCAAATTGTTTAAAATGACCATCTAACATTAGAAGAAAAAGGATAAAACATGCAGGTTTGTTCTAATATCAGGTAAAATATGAAAAGTTTTTTTTCTTTTTTCCAAAATTGATTTTTCTCATAATCCCCCTAGTGACTATCTATCCAATGCAGTGCAGCATCCTAACATAATTTTCTCTATTGCATTAGCTGGTTAAAGGCACAATATTTTGTAGATTCTGTCATCCCATATAAGCACCGGGTGCTTCTGTCAAGCTGATCGTATTTCTCTCGTACTTGAGTTAACAAACCTTTATTGTACTTGGTTTTCACCATGATCTCAGAGGGAACTGATGGATGTTTTAAAATCTAAAGTTAATTAATCTCTGGGTCCTCCATTATGTAACTAACCCGCCCACATAAACAGGTCATAGCTGCAGCCTCACTAATGGCTCCCATCAGTGATATACCATTGCTCGACAGAATCGCAATAGAATGATACCAGAATGGGATATGAGGGACAGAAGGTATAATTCTGTATATGTGCTGTCCAGACATCTCCTCCCTGAGGCACATGAATCGACAGCTGAGGTCAACTCAGACCTTTGCTCTCAGTGGAAACCCAGTGGTCGGTTTCTATTGAGAAAATATCAATAGCATAGAGGACAAAAAAAACAACTAGCCCTTCAGCAAGCAGAAAAGGAGGTCAGTTCTAAAGAATGTATTTAAATTAAAGGTTTATTTCCTTTTTTAAAAGCAGTATACAAGATTAAACAAAGATGGCCAGACATTCTTTTAAAATGAAAGCACCTCCTTACCAAGGCCATAAAATGATTTTGCATGAGCCTTTTTGCACATGCAAAGATGAATAAACAAGACACACACACACATACACACTGTGATAGGACACTTTGCTTTGGCTTTGAGAGTCAAAACAACTCTTTTCTCTTTCTGGCATTAAATGCAGACACTGTTTTGCATCTCCTCCTCCCAGCTCTGTGCACAGGGATTGCGAGTTGGTGTTTCAATACGGACATTTTCTCTACTCTACTTAAATAAAAAACATTAGTTAAATCAGGTAAGTTAAGTCAGGTAAGGATGTTAGAGCAAGACATGAACAACAGATTCAAATTCCAAGATATTAATCAGGATTTAAATCACTAAAATTGAGTTATCATGGTTAGCTCAAGCAGGTTGATATATATTATCTTGTCTTCAGCTGCATAAAGGTTGCAATTCTAAGGTTCTAACTTCCAAAACTGGTATATATATAGCTCAGAGTGAAATGCTGGAAGGAGGATCATGAGGAAAAACTGGAAGAGGAGGTAACAGAGGAAAAGGAGGGTAGAAAAGAGTAGCTGGAGGATAGATGAAGGGCCAATAAACACACTGCAACCTTTGTCCTTGGTGTTGATGTTTGAAATTGACACTCAGTGCTGCCAGTGTGTCCGAGCAGCTGGTCTGGCGGAGAGGCCTCCTTGTCAACACCTCTGATTTGTTTAGCAGCAGATGCACACGTCCAAGTGAAATGTGCGGACGTGTGCTCAGACACAGATGCTCGATCAAGTATCTATTTTTGTCCGTGAAATTTAAATGGCAACTATATAAATTTCCAAGTATGGATATTGTAAACACAAGACTGATCTTCCCTCACCCCGGATTCTGTGGATCAGTCAGTGCAGCTTTAACAATCTGATTACAGGTGCTGGTCATAAAATTAGAATATCATGAAAAAGTAGATTGATTTCAGTAATTCCATTTAAAAAGTGAAACTTGTATATTATATTCATACATTACATACAAACTCATATATTTCAGATGTTTATTTTGTTTAATTTTGATGATTACAAATGACAACAAATGAAAATCTCAAATTCATCATATCAGAAAATTAGAATATTGTGAAAAGGTTCAAAATTGATGGCCCCTGGTGCCACACTCTAATCAGCTAATTAACTCAAACCACCTGCAAAAGCCTTTAAATGGTCTTTCAGTCTAGTTCTATAGGCTACACAATCATGGGGAAGACTGCTGACTTGACAGTTGTCCAAAAGACGACCATCGACACCTTGCACAAGGAGGGCAAGACACAAAAGGTCATCGCTAAAGAGGCTGGCTGTTCACAGAGCTCAGTGTCCAAGCACATTAATAGAGAGGCGAAGGGAAGGAAAAGATGTGGTCGAAAAAAGTGTACAAGCAAGAGAGATAACCGCACCCTGGAGAGGATTGTGAAACAAAACCCATTCAAAAATGTGGGGGAGATTCACAAAGAGTGGACTGCAGCTGGAGTGAGTGCTTCAAGAACCACCACACACAGACGTATGAAAGACATGGGTTTCTGCTGTCACATTCCTTGTGTCAAGCCACTCTTGAACCACAGACAGCGTCAGAAGCGTCTTGCCTGGGCTAAAGAGAAACAGGACTGGACTGCTGGTGAGTGGTCCAAAGTCATGTTCTCTGATGAAAGTAAATTTTGCATTTCCTTTGGAAATCAAGGTCCCAGAGTCTGGAGGAAAAGAAGAGAGGCACTTCATCCACGTTGCTTGAAGTCCAGTGTAAAGTTTCCACAGTCAGTGATGGTTTGGGGTGCCATGTCATCTGCTGGTGTTGGTCCATTGTGTTTTCTGAGGTCCAGGGTCAACGCAGCCACATACCAGGAAGTTTTAGAGCACTTCATGCTTCCTGCAGCTGACCAACTTTTTGGAGATGCAGATTTCATTTTCCAACAGGACTTGGCACCTGCACACAGTGCCAAAGCTACCAGTACCTGGTTGAAGGACCATGGTACCCCTGTTCTTAATTGGCCAGCAAACTCTCCTGACCTTAACCCCATAGAAAATCTATGGGGTATTGTGAAGAAGAAGATGCATTACACCAGACCCAACAATTCAGAAGAGCTAAAAGCCACTATTAGAGCAACCTGGGCTATCATAACACCTGAGCAGTGCCACAGACTGATCGACTCCATGCCACGCCGCATTGCTGCAGTAATACAGGCCAAAGGAGGCCCAACTAAATACTGAGTGCTGTACATGCTCATACTTTTCATGTTCATACTTTTCAGTTGGCCAACATTTCTATAAATCCTTTGTTTTTATTGGTCTTCAGTAATATTCTAATTTTCTGATATGATGAATTTGAGATTTTCATTTGTTGTCATTTGTAATCATCAAAATTAAACAAAATAAACATCTGAAATATATGAGTTTGTATGTAATGTATGAATATAATATACAAGTTTCACTTTTTAAATGGAATTACTGAAATCAATCTACTTTTTCATGATATTCTAATTTTATGACCAGCACCTGTAATAGCTGCTATTATGGTAACTGAAGATTCCCTCATAATCTACAGCAAATTGCCAAAGTCCTTGCCACATTTTTCCAGGGTGTTAAGTAATGAACCAACATAAAGAATGCATGGTCATCAAGTGGAAGGAAAACTATACATCTTCTGTAATTTTGTTCCATCAAGAGTCACCTTCTAAAATGTTCCCTTCTCCTCTGCCAGGCAGCTAAACCTGAGTAAGTAAGGGAGGTTGTAAAACGGAAGCTTCAATTTTGGTGCCATCACCACCATGTTTAACCATATAGGGATGATAATTAATTTTGCTAGGAATAATAAGAGATGAAGATGAGTTAGTTTAGAACATCTGAAAGCAATATAGGCCATATAGTCCTGCTTGGATCAATCCTAGACAGAGCACCTTCCTCATGTTTACTGTGTCCCATACGTGGCCATTGCTTTCTGTGAGCCAACCTCCAATAAAGTCTAGCTTTGCAGAGTTTAGACAGATGATCAACCCGATCTGTGGATCTCAGCAGAACCTCAAGAGTTGCCATAAATGTCTTAGCTGCTTTCACGGGTAATGCCGTCTCCAGGTGCACAGTTTTATATTGTTAAAATACTTTACAGTACAACACTTTATTGTTTATCTTTTAACTCCTCACTATTATGTTATGCTTATACATTTTTCTATAATCTTTTTGCTGTTGTAAACACCAGAATTTCCCCATTGTGGGACAATACAGGGCTTTTTTTCTATTTCTATTCCATTTCTATTTCTTGACAGGCTTGTCATTTTAATTGAGCAGCAGTTTTGGTACCTTGTCCAGTTAAAAACATCATGCAAGATGTTCAATGACTCTGGGATTGTTTCACATCTAATCCTGATTTAAACTACTATTCATTCAGACTGTAACCCAACAAAACGTGAAAAATGTCAAGACGTATGAACATTTTGCAAAGCACTGTACTCGTGCAGTCATTTGGGCTTTAAATAACTCTGCATGTAAAATAATACTCTTGACAATGAGTGTCAATGTGTTTTTCCCTAGCATGCTATTGAACCTCTAATGACTTGGGCTTGAATTTCACTCTTGCGGTTCTATATGAAGCTAAAGTGGTTGCTCTTGTTCCCAAGGAAGACACACATGACAGGCACACAGGGAGAAAATCGTATCGACGGTGTCAGTCGGGAAACAGTTGGAGTTGGAGCCAAAGAGATGAAAAACATGTAAAGCTGAAGTGACACTTGAAACGTATGTTTGTTCCTTGCACATATTCACGAATACAAATACCACCCTGAGGCCCTCCTACACAAAACAACAGCTAAAGAAAATAACCATCACAATTCACTGCAGTCATAATAATACAAGGAAAACAGGAATAGAAGTCAGTAGCATGTGTGTCATCTAAGAAGATGCTTCAACGGGTTTGATTTTGCTCCATTTGGTCTGAATATGTACACTGACCTGTTTATCACTCTCATACTCATCACTTCATGAAAAGTCACCACTTCGCATCTGCTGAAGAGTAGTGCAGTATCATCAGCTTACAAAAAGCCACTTAGCCTCATACAAAATCACAGACACTGACAGCCTGAGGGCAGAATATACCAGTATACCAACAGTGCCTGAGCTGGAAAATCCACTGAAAAGTAGGGCATTACTTTGACTCATTTGCATCTGGAAGGAATACACATAACACAAGATGCAAAGTGCAAATGCACTTACAGCTGTCAAGTAAAAGGGGTTTAAGTCTTGCAGTATCTTCATTGATTGGTCTTAGACAGCCAGATCCATCAGTGTGCTGACAGTCTCAGCCTTTTAATTACCTAGACTGGACCTCAGCATTAACAGGCACTCCATTAGAGTCCACCTCATCTCTTAAGTAAAGTGGGGATGTGTTGGCGGGTCAGTATTTTTAAACTGACAAGGAACTATAACCTGTTTCAGGCAAGAATTAGAAAACACAACCAATAATAAAAACGGGGCATGGAGAAAATCTGTCAATCACAAGTACATTAAACTGTATTTGAAGCTTCAATATTAGACCTCCTACTGGTCCCTATGCTTACTCCTATATTATTTAAACAGAAAGATGAACAGTCATTGAATCCCTAGAGAGCAGAGGGGCACCTCTCCCTGACTGCAAACACTTTCTGTTTTTCCCGATTAGTCAGAGAAAAGAAGAGAAAAACACATACAGGCCAACAAAAAATAGGTATTTGTCAAAAAAATCTCCTTAGAGAAATGTGATCTTTTTAAGTTGTTGTTTATGATTCTGGCAGCCCTACGAAATGATCTTCATAATGCACTGGAGTGGTAAAAAACTGATTGGTGGACAGAATGGGGCTTTGCTGTGGTCTGTTGGGTAAATGAAATGGACCAGCAGCTTATCTGCATCAAAAGGTGCAAATTAAGATAGCTTGGCCATATTTTTGCCAACAGCTATTAGCAATGCAAACTAAATAACAAATCTCTTGCCAGTTTATGTGTTCAAACCATAGAAAAACATTCAGTCAAGATACTCTTAACATTGGTTAAATAAAAATTGCTTCCTAATGAGTCTACACTCAAAGTAGATCAAAGGCATTCTATTTTACAAGTTAAGTCTGAAACTTTAGGAAACGTTCAGTTTGAGTTTTCTTACTTGTAGCGCAGATTTTTTTTTTTTAAAGGTGGGCCTAGTGGTTAGTAGCCTGGGTGCCATTCCGAACTTAGTCCCGCCCACAAGGTTTGAGGTAGGGAAGTTCGGTCTGGCTCTGCTCCATAGTAGCGCGAGTATGATCGCCCACCCTCTGGCGATCCAATCAAATTGTCAGTGCGGGCTTTATACGATGATGGACAGATGATCAACAGTAACGTAATCAACCACGTGACCAAAACGCGCTTGGGCGACAACAACAATGGCTGCCGCCGGAGAGGTGAGGTGAGTAGATTCTGCTATTAGGTCTGTTCTAGAAGATATCGACAGCAAATTAATTTTAAAAGAGGAAAAGAGAAACGCGATCACGGCTCATCTTCTTATTCTAGGCGCGCAACTGAATGCTTTGATTTTTGTTGACAACAACTATGCCTCGCTTAACATACGTCACGCACTCCGTTGCTCTTATTGGTTGTAGGTCTATCCAATTGAGTGCAGAGGCATTTTTTTTCCTGGTCCGTTCAAAACACGCCCCATAATCACAGCTCTATGGAGCAGTATCAGACTCATATTCTGACTAGAATTGAGTCGGACTACGTCAGGCTAAGTGGTTAGGGCATAGAGCTTGGAAACCTGAGGTTCTTAGTTCAAGCCCCACTCCCACAGACTGCCACTCTGGGTCCCTGAGCAAAGAGCCTTAACCCCCACACTGCTCCCCGGATGCCCCACGATGGAAGCCCACTGCTCCCCAAGGGGATGGGATAAATGCAGAGAGTTCATCTTGTTGCTCTGTACTTGAAACAGTGTAATGACAATAAAAGCTATAAAAAAAAATAAGGTCTTGTTCACAAGCCAATAATAATGCCCTTTGCTTTATAATTTCATTATAATTTGTAATAAAAAACTTAAAGCACAGAAAAACGCAATACTTATGGTTCCTACTAGAGACTTAAAAAGAACAATATGAACCCAATTATCATAATCTTTTAAAAACTAAAATTAGGTCCTATATTTTACAAAGGAAAGACATGCAAATAGAAATTATCTAAATTCATTTGGTTTTGATTAATCTCAAACTCCTTCTCAGTCTCTGTTCAAAGTTAAAATACCATAACCAGTAATTCACCTGATTGTATCTGTGCAAGCAGTAGGAAATACAAGCTAAACAGAAACTTCAGCCTTATTATTTAAAAAAGCAAGTGATTTATCACACTATTCAACAATACCTCTAATCTAATCTCAACCTTTGCTTACGTGTTGTTTACTATCTGCACCAGTATCAAACACACTATATGACTATTAAGGTGTAACAAAAACAATTGATGTTACCGAATCAAAATTTTACAATGAACCACAAATAATAAAATCTTAACATGCTCGTAATATCCTGGACTGGAGATATCTCACGTAATATTTTCATTTTCAATACGATACCGATAATGTAGCTTTGAATATTGACCCATTCTAGTATTGACCCAATACTATATCAGCATGAGTCATATATACTTTTATTGCTTGCTTTATCTTGTTTATTCAACTATTGTCACCCATTCAAGGTAGGCAATAAAAAGTTCTACTGGATTCACTTTGTATTAGTCTTTTTCCTGTTTCACAAAGGTAGGCAGCATCTTGACAAAGTCATGATGGCAATTATTTTACATCCAAGTAGTATGCAGTTCTTCATATATACACACACACATCAATTTCAAACAAATGGTATTGGTATGGTATCGGCCAATACTGCACAGCCAGGTATGGGGTATCAGGGCCAAAAAATGGCATCAATACTATAATCAATAGCCAACTGGGACAGCCTTATCCTGGGATACTTGAATCTTGATTAAACAATCTAGATTGTGTAATTATTCTAAAAGTCTTACATTTTCAATTGTTAATTCCATCCCTAATCTTACACATTTAGAGTACGTTGTGTTTCAGAACTGCCTAAGAAACAGTTCTGAAAAACAACCTCCAGCAGGTGGATGTTGCTACCTTTAAACCAACTTAATTTTCTCCAAGAACCTCATTTCCAACCAATATCATTTCAGCCTTTGCCATAACAGTGTAAACAGAGAGAGGAATGACACTGCATTCTACCTAACAACCCTGAAAACCCCAGTACCATTTTTAGCCCAAGATAACATTTATCTTTTTCTATCACATCTCTTTAAAAAAATAAGAGACAGAAACGAGCCCCTATATGATGTCTCTAATGTAATGGGCTGTTCTTCTGAAACTGATCCAGAGGATGACCTTTAAGCAAGCATGGTCAAATCTTCAGCCTTTCCACCTACATGTCTCTCTTACACACACAGATATTGAAGCCCCTGAATCCACTTTGGGTTTGAGCTTAAAGGTATTTACAGGCCTGGATGGAGTGTGACTTCCTGTTCACAGGCGTATGAGCAAAGATCACTGGTAAGCAATAAAAACCACCTGCTTAAGCAATGGCATCCTGATGAGCTGAGAGACAGCTTTAACAATGCAATGAAATGACAACATGTCAACATCATCAGGCACCGGTTTCAGTTCCTGCTTTTCTTGAAACCCTTCCAAACTCTGGGACACAGACTAATAAAGCTCTACCTAACTGAAACCGTCAGAGGAGCCTGTAAATAGGGTATTATAATGTAATAATATCTTATTTACTGTGTAAAACGATATGACAAGGTGTCATACTACTGGGTATGTCTTTACCACATGGACTGAGGTCAAAAGGATAGGATGTCATGCAACAAAAAGAAATGAAATGTTCTAGTTCTTTTGTAAATCCAAAAATTTATTTGCATTAACTACATCCTGTTGATGTTAAACCGACAAGTAGCCGAGAGTTCAGTCAACTTTAAAGGTTTTAACAAATGCACTTGGAAACAAGACTATAGCTTATTAGAGCTCAAATAAAACAACAGAAGAGCAATAAAGAGGGCAATAAAGGAAGGAAGAAGCTCCTAAACAACATATCAGCCTGTGTTAGAGAGCTCCACAGATTTCACATTTCGATTTCTATGCTTTCATTTGGCATTTTCAGCATAGGGGATGTAGAAGTTTGGAGCTTTAGGAATCGATGCACACATGCAGAGATTTATTGGCCTCCATTGTGGGAAATATTTGCATTGCAATGCTCTCTCTTCACAGAAGAGCAAATTCACAGAACAGGTTTGGCAGTCTATGTCAAATGAGCAAATCCAGTCCTGCGGTTATACACAACTTTATATTTGTGTTTTTAACAAAGCAAAGTGTGAAACTGTGTTTTGCTAAAACCACAAACTTAACTGGATTGTATTTGATGGATCAAAATGGCAAAGTGAAAGGAAGCCAACACTGCGTTTTTATTAAAATAAAATTTAAAAAGAAGAATCTGGAAAGCATGGCATACATTTCTTCTCAGTCTTTTTTTCACTTTTTTTTTCTTGCAAAATATTCAAACACAAAAATGGTTTGATCTGTTCCATTCCACTCCTTTTCTGAATTTATGTTCAGGGTCAATGTCTGCTTGAGGGTAAACCACAGCCTCGTGCTTTTTGCAGCGTTTCACAGCTTCTGATCTGGGACTGCCCAGCAAATCTAATAGTTGCATATTCATGCAAAATATTTTCTGTTTCCCCTATATGGCATATGGCTGCTGCAAAATAACTGATTTCTTTATACCTTTTATTCTTTAACTATGAACTTCTAACACATTCTAGCACCTTATGAAATTTTTAGGCAGCTTTCTCTGCTTTTGATAACCAAATATAAAATCCATGTGCTGATCATGGGCGTAGGTTTGCATAGGGACCATAGGGACATGACCTACTTGTCTCTACCAACAATTAGATGTGAATATGTTTATAACATATTCACATCTAACATGTTTATAATTTACAATACAGCTTTGTTGCAGCAGTTGAAGGGATGGATAATATTGAAAGAAGAAAACATTTTTGTTTATATATATTTTTTTACAATTTTGGTATAATTCCTGCTCTAAGTGGGTCACTCTGTGGGCTAAAGACATGTTTTAGAGTCTCTATCCTCCAGTTAACGATTAATTAATTGCTAAATTTGTTGACATTTCAATAATCGATTCCAATTAATTGTTTCAGAGCAAGGTAAAATACATGATATGGGTTAAATAGAGTAACTACAGCCTATATTACTTGTAAAGTGAAAAGAATATTCTAAATGCTCAGTGTCAGTTCCAGTGCTCATGTAAATACAATATATTTATTTGGTGTCCCTTGAATCTATTATTTTGCTTTGTTTCATGATACAGAGAGAATATTTATGTTAGGGTTCCAGTTTGTGTGGGTTGTTTTTTTTTTTTTTTTTTCCTCCCCCCACCACCAGGCGGTGCCCTGTTCTCGTTGGGCCTCCCTGCACACCTGCGGCTCCTTGGGTCATTACCGGAGGAGTATTTGAGCTACGGACTGCCACCACCTCGACGCCAGAGTGTTTGCCAGTATTGGGTACTCTAGCCTTACTGAGATTAGCTGAGTCTAACCTTTGCCTAGTCTCTCTGAGTCTAAGCCTTGCCTTTGTCTTTGTTCTCCAGTAGGAAGCCCTCCTGATCCACTGGATAAGCCTGGTCCTTCTACTCTACTTGGAAGGAATAATTCGAGTCACACTGAGCATGTGGAAACCTTCACCAGATCTGTTCAAGCCCACTTCAGGAAATACCGGTGACAGTCAGTTCCATTGCTCCTCTGGACCCAACGCAAGTCTGCCTGTCCACCCTCCAACTAGTTCATTCATTTCTGGATTAAACCCCCCTACAAACTGGACCCAAGGGAAACCAAGAATCTCCCTAACTTTCCGGTTCACCAGACCGCTGAAGTCTCACTGCGATAACCCTGCATATAATCTCTATCTCTATTTTTTGTCAACCTCTCAATAAACCTGTTAACGTTTCCCCTGGCTCTCTGAGTGAATCTCTGCATGTGGGTGAGATCTTTAAAACCCATCATGACGATTTAAAAGAAAAAGTGGGTTTTACCACTGCACAATTGTATATCTTCAAAAGAAAAAACAGGATAAATCCAAATATAACAGACACATTTAGACTATATTTAGTTAAACAGACTTACTTTCTGTCTTAGTTGCTTTTAATTTCAAATGCAAACCTTTTCAAAGAGGAAAATAGCCCTAATTCCTCATTCATCATAGCCGATGATGCTTCAAACACTGATAAACAGCATCTAGTGTGTGTAGCGCTTATAAAATGTTTACAAATGTAGCAAGAAATGCTGCTTTTCTCTTTAAACAAAATACACCCTGATTTTCACATCAAGCACAGGACCAATGACATCAGACCAATAGTGTCCCTACCAAAGTTGAAATCAAACCTGCTGATTATGGTATAGGTAATTATCTAAATAGTTGATTAGAGGTGAGATATTTTGCACAACAGTGTGTTCCATCCTCAGAGGAGCATCAGAGGAGGCGATTGGCTGGTGAGGAGAGTCACAGCATCAGCATCCTTTAACCCAGTGCCCTTCTTTCCAGCTTCTCAAATACCCCCATCCCCCTACATAGCTATGCCTGGTAGCACACTGTATGTGGCAGACAGCAGTAGAGGGAGGGGGATTTGTTGCTATCGGACCCCACGACCCCCCTCCCCCCTTCCCTCTCTCTCTCTCTCTCCGCATGCGAGCACATGGCATCCCCCGCCCCTACCCCCTTTTTTTTTTTTCTTACAATGATGAATGTGACGCGCCGACATGCGAGCGCACAGTAATTGGACGTCATTAAGGCGCAGAACCAGATCCACAAAAAGTAAAAAAGAAAAAACAAAAGGTTAAGGAAATAAAAACGTTTCCATAAACACCAGAAAGAGCTGCGACCATAAAAAAAAAAAAAAAACAAGCAGCAGGGGCTTTGCTCTCATGGGTTTTTTTTTTAATGAAAGGAGTCTCTGTGTGCATTTAAAAAGAAATAACACAGCCTGAATACTCTATATTGGAGGCACAAATTATTCCCTTTTTTTTATAGCTCCAAGCTTCGCGGGAGGTGGGGAGCGATTGGTGCGTAAAAGGAAACCATGCGTTTTTTCTGCTGCTTTCCTTCTGCGGCCCCGAAACCATCCATGTCCTGATCAAGGATAATATAACTATTTATAATCAAATATAACTAATTACTATTTTAATTAGACCGCTGAATATCTCAGTAGTGATACCGCAAAATAAGAAATGAGAGATTCATGCTCCTGGATTTAAAAAAATTTAGTTTAATGTGAAGTTTTATTTTATTGTAATGATTTTCAGTTTTTCATTGAATGCTGTCCTGCAGCTCTCCACTAAATCAGTCCCACTGCAACCACTAAATGATGAAAACGTCTGAATTAAGCCTAATTATGCTGATATTGCAGGTGTTGTAGTTAACCCAGCTGTCTCCAGGTGATTTGAAGGGCGCCCCCCCTCCCCATCCATCACTCACCTCACAGTCATACAACTCGCTGAGCTGCTCAATGATCCACTCCTCCAGGTTCAATCTCTTCCGCAGCTCTTTCCTGTCGTACTTGACCGTCACTTTGCCCTGCTTCTTCTGCACCGGGTCCTCCCCGTTGATAGGAGCGGAGCTCACGCAGCCCACACCGGGCGCACCTTGGAAAAAGACTCGGCTGCCTGCGGTGGGCAGAGGGGCACTGGTCTCGGTGCTGGCGGCCGACATGTCAGGATGAAAGGGTTTTGTTGCTTGAATAAATGTGTTAATGGAGTGATAAGGGGGGAGAGAAACACTGCAGAGCTGCGCGGCAGACAGGAGAATGTGCAGCAGCTTTTAAACAGTTGCTATTTAAAGCGCAGCGCCGTAGAGAGACGAGGGGGCGGAGCCTGCGCTGCAAGAAATGCAGGATGGTAGACGTCGATTTGGGGGTGACATTTCCTTAATTTAAAAAAACAGAGGAAACTTTGGTAAATATAATTACTGGATACACAGATGTGAATCAAATAATTCAATTTATCTATGGTAGGTGATATTGGAATGTCAGACTTCAAATAATATCTTCAGGAACAGGTGAGGTTTATAGACGTCAGTCTTTTCTTGCAGTGGATGAACCGATTCCCCTCAATGGTCTTATGAGAGTCACACCAGTCTTAATAACAGTGGTGCCACCAAGAGGAGGCAAATGGTAACTCCAATAAATTCTAATTGAAATGGTCCTATATGGCACCCAGGCTACTATATGTGCAGGAGTAAGTAAAAAAAAAAAAAAATATATATATATTCCAGTGTAGTTTTTGGGTTTGAAGATGCCCCAGAGACTATTAAGAAAATTGTTCAGATCATTTTGCCTGCACAAAAAGATAAATCTCTGTCCAGTTATTACTGGCACTTTCTTATAAATGCTAACAGAATTTTCTTCTCAAAATAACCCCGGCAAAATCTTTTGCTTAATTGGATTAATAAAATTCTGGAAGATGTGTTTTTTTTTTTACAAACATTTTGACCTTGTGTGAACTCTATCACGGGAACTCCATTACATCAATATGTTGAGAGGGTGCAAAAAAAGGACCCAGGCATGAATGTTTGATGAACATGACGGTAGCTGAACCGACAAGGACATAAAACCAGTGAGGAGAACAGGACGAGGAACACTTGAGAAGAAACTGGCAACAAATTCTGAAGAGCATGAGGATCTGGAGGATGGAGAATGCAAGTTAAAAAACATGAGGGACTCTGTGTATGTGGAGCAGCTTAGACAAAGAGAAAGCAATCAGCTGAAGGAGGATGACTAATTAATACAGGTGTCTAACAGAAATTACTTTAAAAGTAGACAAGTATGGAAAAAATACACAAAAATATTAGCAAAAACAAGGAAGTGAGAAAGGTGTCAAAAAGGAAACCCAAATAACTAAGGATCGCACTTATTGTTAAGGAAAAAATAGTCAAAGTAAAAGCACATTCATGACTCATTCACATTTGTCCCACTACCAGGGGTATTTGATCATTTTTTCCATAGGTCACCTTTTAATAGATTTTTTTTTAATTATTTTGGACTCTGTCTTGAAGGAGCATTTTTACCTCCACCAAGGAGATTATGCTTTTAGTTGAGTTTGTGGGTGAGGTTGTGTGTTTGTTTGTTTGTTTGAAAAGTTATGAACAGATTTTACTACATTTTTACCAAAGGTGCACCTTAATCCAAGGAACAATACATTCAATTTTGGTGTTGATCTATACATCATAATCCAGATCCAGGATTAAAAAAAAAAGGATTCTTTAACATTGGCGGAGCAAGCAGTTTCCCCCTAAACCAGAGCGTGGCAGCAGTGTCTATTGACAGCTTAAGCAAGTATTATACTGAAGACAAAAACACAGGAAAGTTGAACCATGCCTTGCTCAAAGTCTAGATCTACTGATCAAACAAGAAAACAGAGTGAATAAAGAAGATGGAAAAGGAACATTTGATAATGACCCAAATCATGTGTGAGTTTTATCTATAGGTGTAAGTCATAATACAGGGCAAAATTAGTTGCTTGGCAGGCTTCTGACTCTCCAAGTGCTTTTCTAATTTAATTTAATGTGAATTTTGATTACTATTTCCAAAAAACAGAAATCTTTCCTCAAAACCTGACCTGGGTCCATCCCTAAACTAAAGCTGATATATTCAAAGTAACAATTCAGGGTTTCTGCAGGTCATTAAAAATCATAAAAGTCATTCAATTATTATTTTTTAAATTAAGGCCTTAATTTGCATTAAAATGTATTAAATGTGATTATCGTGACATTTAAAATGCTTTATTTAAAAAAGAATAAAAGGTTTATTTAAAACAATTTTGTCAGATATGTTGTATCGTAATATATTTGCCCTGAATGGCTTCCAGTTGATCGTAAAGCCGTATGTTCAGAAAAGAAGCTTGACGCAAAAATGCAAATTCAAATATATATATATATATACGATTTAGGAACATTAAAAAGCATTAATTAGAGTTACTAATTATTGTATGAACCCTGCAATTGCTTAAAGAATAACAAATTTTGGTCTAAGTTCAGATGAGTTTATTCATATAGTGTCAGTACAGAACAAACATCATCTCAAGGATATTTACAAGAAAGTTAATACTCCATTTGAATTAAACTTTGGGTTTTATCGCAATTTGGATATTAATAAATTATCGAAACACATTCAATTGGCTGCTTTATGTCCAAAATGCTTTTTAGGATCGCTCAAGTAAAATTCATACTATGTTTAGGAATTTTGTTTGAGATTTCAGCTTGTATGTAGGCTGATCAGGCAACCCAGTACTGTAAAAGAGCAAAGTGGAACATTAACCTACCGGGCAGGACTTTGAAACACAGACCTGTCGACTTGTATGTTGCTGTAATTTTTTCATGACCCAGTCAACCTGGGGTATGCTGTTTTTCTTCAACACCAGAGTACCAAGCCCATCTGTCTTTCCCCATGACCTGACTCAGCATAAAGGCCCACTTCAGATAACAGAAGAAGTTTTTTTCTTTTTTTCTTTTTTTTTACACGTGGTCACACACTCAGCTTATGTAGTCCCACTTATTCAGGCAGCTACTCAGTCGGACATGGCTTTGTTGTCCGTCCTCACACCCGTCCTCGCGTTGGTCCTTTGCATGGTGGCAGGCTTTCTGTTTCTGAAATCTCGTGCACCGCAATCCAACCTGAAAGAAGGGGGACAAGGTAAGGGGCCCTCAAAAAGTGGCTTCAGACCCTGGGTGGATCAGGACTTGCAGGATGACACAATATTAGCAGAAGGAGGAGGAGGTGAGTGCCTTTTATCTAAGCAGAGTTCACTTTCTAACCATTGATAAAAGGTTGTTTAAAGCTTTGGATTTGCAGAGCGTAGCAGTCAAACTGCAAAAAAATAAATAATGTCCTAAACAGGCTTTACATGGGGAAAACATACAGAGGTGATTTGAAGGACTGAGATGATATAGGGTGATGATGATGACATAACTTGATGATTATAACTTTCATACTTTATGCACAAGAATTATCAAGACTTCCAGGCTTTCATTTTTCCATTAAACCCAGGGTCCATATCCACAGAGATTCTCCGAGTCCTCTCATAGAGTATCTAACTTAGTCTAAAAGTGACAGCCAAGGAGTTTTCTGGCTCACTGGTTGCTAAGAGCGGCTCAAGAAGGAGACAGAAAATCCTTTCTCAGCAAGGAAGTGTGGTCGACTCCAATTCTGAAGAATGAATTAATAGAATGAAGACTGGATTTAGAAATTGTTGTCAAGATGTTACTTAGAAAAAGTAAGCAAATTGTCACACAGCATCAAAATGGCTGAATATACCTTATTTAAATGTTTTTTTTTTTTTTTGCTTTGCTTGTTGTAATGTTTACTCTTCTTGCTTGTCATTTTACTATCTTGCTCATTTGACCTCAGCTTCTAAATAGTTGTATGAGTAACCTGTAAATGTTAAAAAATGAAGCTGGCCCAAGGGACAAACCAGTTGCAATCGATTCTGTCAGTGCATAATATCATACAAATTGTATTAAGTATTATGGATTCAGTCTCCAGGAGCACTGGCCCCTGATGGGCCCTTTTTAGAACCGCCCATGGTTCACTCACCTGTGTTTTACTGAGATAGCTTGCTTATAAAAAGTGGTTTGATTTGGCAAAATTGAGTACCAGTTTAGTAACACATATGGAAGTGGCCCAAATTGGATATTCTGGGAGGTGAAAAAATCTGAATTTAGCCATTCAGATTCATGTAAAATTATGATATGTGAGATATGTGTTTCATATTGCCAATGGGTCGGGTTCGGGTTGCATTTGCCTGCAGAGTGAAAATAGCCCTAGAAGTATGTTAATTGTGACAGATCAGTTGTTCTTTTTCTCTACTTTTATGCACCAGGCTGCGACGAAAGAAGAGATTAATGCATTAATCAAGAGCCAAAGAGAAAATTGGTCACACAATACATTTTCTTTACGGCCATTTAGTCTGTAGATGCTGACATCATCCAAATACACTAAATATTTTCTCACTTCTAAAACATCTTGCCACTATGTACATATAACTATTATTACTTTATATATTATATTTACTTTTTTTCCTGTGATTTTTTTCTAAAGCTTCTACATTTAGAAGCTGCCATAAAGCCTATGGTGCTCTATAAGTAGATTTTATTTAATATTAGTATCATTTTAAGAAAAATCTTACATATTGAGAAATTACATCATTTTTAAAAAAATATTGTCACTAAGGGCCACTTTCAGTCTTAGTACCGTATTTTCACAACCATAAGGCGCACCGTACTAAAAGGCACAGTCTCAGTTATGTGTGCCAATACAAGCCCGAATACTTACCTGTTGTATAAATTCTCACATAACCATTTCTCTTATATGCCCAACATTTCTGTTTTGCATACGTCTATTAAAATGCCTATATTATTTAATTACTAAATGCCCAAATAAATAATTATATTGTTTTTGCTCTATTCTGTGTTACATGCCAGATGGAAAAGAGAAACATATTAAAAAACTTAAGCATTAAATCATCTTCAATTTATATTTCATGAATTGCATATCATAAAAAGCTTATATGATTTACTGTTAAAAGTATCCCCTTTTGCATGTATTCTTTGTCAATTCTTGTAATTTATTTTACAAGAATCATAATAAATCCATGAATCTAGTGTATAGACAAATCAGTCAACATACTTTTTCCATGCATGTTTTGTTTATTTCTTTTTTTTTTTTTACCATGTCCATTACATTTTATGGGTATATACAAATACTCTTATATTTATGTTTTCTGCTTGTAAAGTCAGTAAAGTTGGTATTAAAAAATATATGCACATGTACCATTAGATATAGGCTTTTGGTATTAAATAAAATGTCAGCCTTTTAAATTTCAGTATTTTTTTTTTAAATACAGCATTTAATAATATTTCCTTCTTTATCATGAAACATTTGAGTGATATTTGAAAGTCAAAACTTTATTTGTCCCTTTTGTTCGATATGGAAATAATTTCCATTAAAAAAACTAGTCATTAAACTGACCTAACTTAATTAATTCGTTTTAAACATCATAAGCCTCAGGTTTAATTGCTTTGTCATCCTTTTAGATGAAGATGAATGGGTGGAAAACGACGAAGAGAAGGAACTAGCGCATGTGCCCTATTCACCCCAACGATACCCAGAGGAGGCCATGCTGCAGAGGTCCAGTGATTTTTACTGCCTGATGAACCAGCGGAGATCTGTCCGATTCATAAGCCCTGAACCAGTCCCAAGAGAAGTCATCAATAATGTCATCCTCACTGCAGGTGAAAGTAAAACAATTATCTGTTCACACTTTTGCTGTATTTAAGGGGCCAATAAAAGTATTATAACTGATTTAAATATTTTTAGACTGTATTTATTATTATTATTTATAATGAGCACACAGCTGATTATTCAATCATCATTTATAAATATGCTCATAAACACGTTCTTGTTAGGGACGGCGCCAAGTGGAGCTCACACAGAGCCCTGGACATTTGTTGTTGTGTCTGATCCAGAGACAAAGCACCAGATCAGGCTGATTGTTGAGGAAGAGGAGGAGGTGAACTACCGCCAGAGGATGGGAGATAAGTGGGTCCATGATTTGGCCCCATTAAGGTTAATATACATAATTACTCCACGTCTTTTCATTAATACGCTTACTAGAAAAAAGGCGAAAAGGATCAACTTATATGCTTTTGCAAAAATACTAATCCAAAATGTATCTTGCGTTTTTCTGCATTTCAGAACAAACTGGATTAAAGAATACTTGGATGTTGCTCCATACCTGATCCTCATTTTTAAACAGGCTTATGGGATTCTACCAAATGGCAAAAAGAAGACCCACTATTACAATGAAATCAGTGTCTCCATATCCTGTGGGATCCTTCTTGCAGCTTTACAGGTCAGGAATACTATTATAAAATATAGGTCAAAGTTAAATTCATTTTAGTACAAACTTAAATTCGTCAGTCTTCAAAATAAGCATCCACATAGTTAAATAAAAATTTAAAAATGAATGTGTGTCTGTCAGAATGTAGGCCTTGTTACCGTCACATCCACACCCCTGAACTGCGGCCCACAGCTCAGGCTCCTCCTCAAACGACCAGCCAATGAGAAGCTGCTGATGCTGCTTCCTGTGGGTTATCCAGCTGCTGACGCTACGGTGCCGGACTTGAAACGGAAACATCTGGAGGATATCCTGGTGGCCATCTGAACTAATTAGTAACATCTGTAAAAGTGTATCAGTTTCTTAAATATAAAATTTGTTAATCTAAATTATATTGACAGCTCAAGAGAAAATTGATGCTTTTTTTAGTAGTTGCTGTTGATGGTTCTGTTTGGCGAACAATGTTTTTTGCTCTTTTTAAACATTATAAATCATGGGTATTCAGTAATAAGATGGAATAATGTCCAAAGTAGCTGCTGCATGGCTGTTTTCTCAATGTGTCTCTCTTGGACATGAGTTATTAATGCAATGTGAACCTGTCCTTTAAAATATTTACATTGTTTAGCTCCTTTTTGCTTTGCAAAAAAATAACATTTTTTTTTCTAAACACAATATTTTAGATACTCAATGCTATAATTATAAAACCTATAGATCTGTTTTCTACCACTTGTCTATCAGGCCAGGATTCCAAACCCGGTGACTTCTTGCTGAAGGGTACCAGTACTGCAAACTCCACCATGCAAAAATGTATATTTTATTTTCTATTTACAATCAGTCAAAAGGCCAAAATCACAAACACACTAATTCCATTATTAACACAAACACACCTAATGGGACAATTGGAGGGGTCAATTACTCTGGCATATATATCTAGATTCTGAAGGGATACAACTTGTTGATTATGTTATTAACTACAAGTTAATAACATAATACACTGAAAAAATAATGCAACTGCTTTTGATACTTAATCATATTTAGTTACTTTAACACAATTATTTCACGTTAGCAGGGTAGGACATAAAAAGTTTTGTGTTAACGTAACTAGATATGATTAAGTAAATGCCAAAAGCAGTTGCAACATTTTTTAGTGTATAAGCACAATTGCCATCAGACTTTAAGATATACAGTTATATGGTGCTGAGGGGAACAGTGAAAGATGATCTAATGTAATAATTAGCACATGGCATTTTTCACTTTCATGTGTGATTGTGCAACTTTCGGCTGTCTCCAACACAAAATGTTGATTTTATGCATGTTACATTTCAGGTAGGTGACATGCAGCATGACAGCTTAGACTTATGTTAGTTAAATAAAAAAGAAAAGCCAAATAAAGATACGAGAAAGCAATGCATATGGAACACTTGGGCATATTTGAACTCTTTTTTTTTTCTTGCTATAAATATGCAGTCATCAAAAGCACGTAAAAAAAAAGAATCAGAGTTGGGCACCATATATTTGCTTATGAAGCACGACACTGAATGAAATATTGCGACTATAAAGACATTTTGTTAATTTTTGGTTCAAAATAGTACGGTTGAACAGCTTTGATAGTTTTTTGGAAGCTAAATGAATTAAGTTTTGTAAACCACACCTTTCCTGTAGTAGAAACTTAAATTATGAACCAAAAAGGGCAAAAAGCGCTTGTACTTCTTGCGGAGGATGAGTAGAGCCCACCTGCCCCCACATATCCTCACCACCTTCTACAGAAGCACCATAGAAAGCGTTCTGACCAGCTGTCTCACTGTGTGGAGTTTAGACACTAAACTAGCTCTCTTGTTTTAATCACTTTCTGCTCTTCCTTTAATGAAATAGCATCACCTGGGACCCCTCAGGCACATAAAAAGTTGCCTGATTCTGTCATTTTCCATCTACTGACCCTCCCAAACAACTCACATATTTGTCAGTAAAGCTAAGTGCTCCCACATCTCTCTTTCTTCATGGTGCCCATCTACATTAAGATCCAGAATTCTGAGATTAAAGTCAGAATTTTGAGAAAAAAAGTCAAAATTTTGAGATTAAAGTATTTTTTCTCATAATGTCTAAAAATCAGTTAACTTTTTATTTATTTTATTTTTTTTAGTGGCCCTTTTACTCTTCCATACTGCCGGTCAAAATGGGAGACAGCTATATATTTGACATGTAGGTTCACATCCAGGCCGTTATGGTCTGTATTTAAACAGGAGAACCAGCTTTTAAATCTTTCCTTGGAAAAAATTCAGAAATCAAAAGCAAAAGGTTTGTCATATCCCCTCTTTGTTTTTTTTTTCAGCCCTCCCTCGATACAAATTAAAGAATAATGCTTACTTGGCTTTTTTTTGTGTGTGTTATGTATTTTTTTTAATTATTTTTACGTATTCATTTATCTTTCATTACAATTCTGTTATATTCGACGTATGTAATCATAGATATCCTTGATTTTCGATTTTTTTTCTCTCTCTCTTTTTAAAGTGTATGGCATAAACTTAACATCTGTTTACCTCGCAACTTGAAAGAAAAGAAAAAATATCAAGAAAAGTGTTAGGAGGTATGATTGACTATATGTTGTGCTTATTATACTTTATTGATTGAGTTTGTCATTGTTACTGTTCCAAATAAAGTTATTTAAAAAAAAAGGAAAAGAAAAGAAAAAAAGGTTCACGTCCAGTTTTTAAACAGCGACCTGACGGGGGCAGCAGCGCGCTATCGTTGTGTCTGCTTTACGCTAATTGAGGAGGAGAAGAAGAGAAGCCACATTGCGCATGCGTACACCACGTACACCGAATCATCGAGCTCTTTGGCTGGATGTTAGCAGGCTAGTGAACGAAAAGCCTGTCACATTTGGGGCTCTGACGGGGGGCAACACGCAACGGTGGGGAACAAGGGCGACCCCAGAGCCGCTTCAAAATGGCCGGACAACAGTTCCAGTATGATGACAGCGGCAATACGTTTTTCTACTTCCTCACGTCCTTCGTTGGACTTATTGTGATCCCGGCCACATATTACCTGTGGCCGCGGGATCAGAACGCTGGTAAGGCCTGGTGGCTGCTAACTTGGGTCACTTATTTCCCAGTGACTCCCAGAGGAGCAGTGGATGCTTTTGTATTGTAAAATAATTATACCTGTGGACGTGTTGTTATTTTCATATATTATTGTGGTAGAAGAAACACGCCAGAAAGATGATACACTTGTGTCTTTTGTGTCTGTTTAGGCATTTAGCTTCATGTGTTTGTATAAAACCATGTCGCTAATGCTTTATTTAAAGCTCCAATGTTAGTCCTAGAGTTGTTTTCTTAGGATCTGTTTTGATATCCTTCAGGATTTTTCTGCTATCTGTTTGTAAACAACAGAGATGCTCTTATGTAACTTAATCTGACAAAGTTCATTGGCTGCTGTTGCTTATTGAGTCTCTCTGTTGATGCTTAAAATGATTCGATCTGTTAAATAAAAGCTCTTTCTGACTGATATCAACCTATACTGGAGTGTTGAACATTTTCTCATATTTTGATCAGACTTAGCAAAGGGTATCCTATCAAGATTACAATGTTGTCATGTTTCTGATTGTGCTGATGTGTCAATAACTGCTCCCTGTGCATCTTCCTTGCAGAGCAACTGCGTCTGAAGAGCCTGAGGAGGGTGCATGGCAGGTGTCTGTGGTATCGGCTCAGGCTGGTCAAATCCCAGCAGAGCATGGTCCCAACACTAAAGTGAGTGCAAAAAGCTGGGCTTGATGGTTTAAAAAAGATAAAAAAGGCTGGTACCCTACGGGACACCACTTCTGACTGATTTACGGCAGCACGTTATTGCACCATAGTGAAATATTCAGCATTTGGCTTTTTAGATTAGTTTATTTCCTGCTTGGGTGTCAACACATCCTTTTACTCTTTAAAAGTTTACAACTTCTGTTATCTTTGTTGTCTGATCGAATGCTGTAATTATTTATCCGTCCGTCCATTTTCTGTCACGCTTATCTCTGCCGGGGTTCCGAGTGGTGCTGGTTCGTATCTCCAGGTATCAGTGGGCGAGAGGCGGGGTAAAACCTGGACAGGTCACCAGTCTATCGCAGGGCAACACAGACACAAACGAGACAAACAACCATTCTCACACACAATCATACCTAAGGGGAATTTAGGGAAGCCAATTAACCTAACAGTCATGTTTTTCGACTGTGAGCGAGTACCCGGAAAGAACCCATGCATGTAAGGGGAGAAGATGCAAACTCCATGCTGAAAGACCCTGTGCTGGTGTTCTGTCAGATGAGCATACCCCGTCAGACCAGCATACCTATAGTCAAAACGCATGCGCAAAACATCAGATTTGCGTTTATCCCTTTAGTTTTGTACGAAAAATATACTCTAAACTATCTCAATGGACATGTATCCCTTTAGTCATTAAAGAAACTTTAAATTTAAGGTCAGATCGCCTTATGCTTCACAAAACACCAAAACTTAAGTAATTAAGTAGTTTTTTTTGTACATGACTAAAGGGATATACGCCTGTTGAGGTAGTTTTAAGTGTGCTTTTTATACAAAGCTAAAGGGATAAACGGGAATTGACTATGTGTATGCTGGTCTGACCGGGTGTGCTTATCTGACAGAACACTGGGACTTGAACCAGGAACCTTCTTGCTGCAAGGCAGCAGTGCTGCCCACTGTAGCACTGTAATGATCAGTTGTTATTATGTGTAATATACCAACTGTGCGATCCTTATTGGTCACATGACTGTTAATTTAAAATGGCGCATTACATAGCTTTCTGATGAAAAGCTGACCACCTGCTAGTTTTGTTTCCAGATTATTTTGTTTAAATTCATTTGTGGCTTGCAGAGAAACCACTTCACTGCAGCTGGGTGACATTTACTACACACCCACACCCTAATTTAACAGACTTTTCTTTCAGTTTGTTGTCTTAATCTCTTCGTGATGTTTGCAGTCTCTCTAAACATGTTTCATCGCCTGACATAACCCCCCGCCCCCCCCCCCCCCCATGTTTTCTATGAGCTGCTTACATTTAATCTCTTGCAGCTTTTAAGCAGTTTGTCTTCTGACGCCCACATTAGACCCTTGCTCTGTCATTTACATTGCATCTTGTTTACATACTAAAATCTAATATTTGGTTTTTAGAAAGCCTCCACAAAGATCAGATTTTCGACAACATTGATCAGGGATAGATGCAAAAGTAACTGAACTATTTGAATGTTATATTCCTAGTTTTTTTTATAGTTTCAACAAAATTTAACGTGCCAATAAAATATGCTGCTCTTTGTCCGGAGCACAGAGCTGATGACATCCAGAATGGTAAAGGTCACACAGAGAGTTGGAGGGAAATGTGTCTCACTATGTTGAACAGCAGCATCACTATTGTTTGAGTTTCAAACACCGCACAGCTTTAAAGAAGGCTGTTGAAGAAATCTTTTCATTTGCCAGCTAATCACTTTTGTTTTACGCTTATTACAATCTCTATGGGACTACATCTCGTGTGTCTCAGACATCTGAAGTGGTGTAAGCAAGTGAGCTGTTGTTATGGCAACAGATGCGGCATGTATTTCCTTACTTTTGCTATTGTCATGGTAAAAAGTTTAACATCCATGCGTAAATTATAAACAACAACAACTATGCCAGAACCTCTGTGCCCTTCGGCTGCACTACGATAGATAGCTGGTACTCGGTTTTTTAACTTCCAGTCGTAACGGTGCCACCACAATCATCCGGTTAGAAATTAGAGGCTCTTCCCTGTCTGATAAAGAAAAATATTTTGTGTTTTTCCTCTAAGGACTTCTGCCTTTCCACAGTCTTTTGTCAGAGGAAATTCTCGAGTTCTCTGTTAAGAGAGTTTGAGTCAAAAACGAATTACAACAGCAGATTGTTAAATTCGAAAGCGTTGATATTTGGGCGTGCTTTGTTAGTCCAGTGGTTAGCCCGCATGGCACATGTACCGAGGCCTTAGTCCTCCTGAAAGGTATAAGAGAGGGGGAGAGACATTCAGCTAAGGACCACAGGCCACATTCGAACCCGGGTCACCCGTGTTGAGGACTAAGGCCTCCATAAATGGGTCATGTGCGCTAACCACTGCACCACCAAAGCACGCCGCCCAGTTTTACTACCATTTCTTTATTTTAGTTAGGTTATGGATTAGTATTATGCGTCAGTGCAGAAAACCTCTGTCAAATCTAAATTCTTTGGAGAAGACAAAGCCTTTGAGTGCGTTTCCAGCTTTGCTCATCAAACACAAAGCAAAACAAGTTTCAGAATTTCTACAGAAAACAATAAAACAAGACTTTCGTTATTGTAATGTTTTTTTATTTTTTTCCCTCAGAAAAGCAGCCTTGCTGTTTGGGTGGGCTGTGTTCCTGCTGCTAGCCTACAAGGTGTCCAAACTGGACAGGGAGTACCAGGAATACAACCCCTATGAAGTCCTCAACTTGGACCCGGTAAAATCCGTCTGAATGATTAATTTCTGTGTTTTTCCCAGAAACTTTAATAAAATGTTCTTTTTTTGCAGTTACCATAAAAATCCTAGCTTTGCCTTGAACAGTGAACATATAGATAGAACTGTGTTCTTGTCTCCAGGGTGCCTCGCTGCCAGAAATCAAAAAGCAGTACCGTGTACTGTCTCTAAAATACCACCCTGACAAAGGTGGTGATGAGGCCACATTTATGGCAATTGCCAAAGCATATTCTGCGTAGGTGTTGCTTTTTCTTATTTCATTTTTTTTCTATTTCAGTCAAATCAACATCATATTTCTGTATTTTGCATCAATGGATCATATTTATATATTTTTTCTGTGTTCTGCAGTTTAACCAATGAAAAGTCGCGATACATCTGGGAAACGTACGGTAACCCGGATGGCCCAACAGGTCAGTTAAAGCTTTAAAACAATCTATTTCTATCAGTTTATTTCTTTAAAACAAACTTTTCTCTTTCATACCAAAATGTTAGATGTAAACAGAGATGATTTTTTTAATTATGAACTACGTCCATCATGATAAAGAACTTCCTCCACATTAGTGATTTATTTGCTACAAAAACAACCAATGACAATTGTATAAGGTCAAAAAGGTGATTCAACTAAATAACAAACATTTGTTCTTCATGCGATCATTAGTCTAAACGCCAAATAATGAAGACTGTAACATTTCTAATTACTTATTTATGCACTATAACATAATAGTTACAGTGCACTATTTCCTGGGATAAAATGTATTTTAATTGGACAGTGACATACTTTTCACAATGTAATGCGATCAAAGCAAAATAGTTAAATCGTAGATGGCACTGTTTGTACGTTAATACACACCGGTATGGTGACAACAAATTAAATAGGAAAAAAACTTTATTGATCCTAAAGGGAAATTAAATGTAACAACTGGATAGTTGTTTTTTTTTCAACAAGTTATTGTAGATGTCGATAGCCATTGGCAGGAAGCCTCTTGCTGGTGATGCTCTGTTAATAAACAGTTTTCTGAAGAGGTTTTCAGCACTGCTGTCCATAATGTTCTTAATTTTATGAATAATTCTTCTTTTTGAAACAATCTCCAGAAGTTCTGGAAGAGTTCTTTTAACTGAACTTTTTACCAGCTTGTTGTTGTGTAGATATTCCTGCAGACTGCAGCCGAAGTTAGAGTTGAAAGGTTTTTAATTGAGAGGAAAAAAAGTCTTATAACATGAAAAGTATGCATTGACTAAAAAAACCTTCCTAATTATTATTTCAGACTTATTTGTGTTGATGAGGGTCGACAAGCTTTGTTTTTGTTAGAGGGAAAGAAAAGTAAAAATATTCTTTCTTGTTTTTTCTCACAGAGGATAGTTTGTTGTGTTGAAAGGTGGATTTATTTCTGTTTAGTTCAGAAAAAAATCCCTTTTTGACATAATAAATGCTCACAGAAAAAAGCCCTATCCACACCACAGAATAGGTCTTGAAAACCAAACCAACAGGGGGGGTCTAGATGTGTAAAAAGGTTCCTTCCCAGATGTATAACCTTTCTGCTTTGGTCTGCTTTGTCTCTCTTTTCACAGCCACCAGCTTTGGCATCGCCCTGCCTGCTTGGATTGTTGACCAAAAGAACTCCATGCTGGTATAAAAATAGTAGCATGAATTATTCAAACAATGTTATGAGCAGCTGTTTTTTTTTTCTTGTTAATTTTGCACCTTTTCTATGCTGACAGTGACACTTTTCTTCTTCAGGTGTTGTTAGTCTATGGCCTTGCCTTCATGGTCATCCTTCCTGTAGTTGTGGTAAGCTTATAACGGGATTTTTACCTTTTAAACTTGGCATTTTTCAGTATATGTTCTAATTTTTGCCTGTTTTCTTCAGGGAACATGGTGGTACCGCTCAATCCGATATAGTGGAGACCAGATTCTCATCAGCACCACTCAGCTTTTTATGCATTTTATGTGCAAGACACCAAACATGAACATGAAACGTGAGTTTCCTCTTTAATGCTTGTATTTTCTTTGAACTCCATCACACTTCTCATTCAGCTCTGTATGTATATGTGTATATGAGTAAAAAGAATATCATTTTTTTATTCTTTATGCCAAATCTTGCTTCCAGGTTTAATCATGGTGCTGACTGCAGCCTTTGAATTTGACCCTCGCAGCACTAAAGAAGCCACCATAAGACCCACAGACAACACTGAAGTGCCACAGGTAAAACAAACCTTCTTTTGGGGGCATTTTGACCGAAAATATTTCATCACCCTTAAGGTTCATTCAGACCTATTGCAAAGTCCCCAGTGATTTCAGGAGCATTGCAGGTAGTTCACAGCTCTGCATTTCAGATGCACCGTGTTTAAACCCTGGACCTCATCATTGAATAGGAGTTTCAGTTGTGTAAAGCTGGCACTCCACCCATGTGAACAACACTCAGCAAATAGACTGAATGGTTATTGTTTCATTAGTGCATTTTTGTCCTGTTGAATTTACATTTCTAAAAATAAATCATTTATTTTCAGAGATAATAAAGATAATTTTTTAGATCATCCAAAGGTCAACTATTCCTCGTTAAGCTCCAAATTGAATGAAAATCACCTGCATTTTCAGTGCTACTTAAGTTTGTCCAAGCAAAATTGTTGGTTGTGCTGATTTTGTTTTTAAGACGGAATCATTTTTAATTTTGGCCGATGGCGTCACCATCCCTGCAGACGTTAGTGCTGTGCTTGTTTCCAGAATAAAGTTATTGCATAACATCACGTCATTCCTGTGCTTGTTTTAAATGTAACAGCGGGCAGTTTTACAGTTTATTATTTAGTGGCTGGAATTATTATTTAAGTTCAGTAATTCCCCAGCCTCATCAGTTTTGACCTGCCACTACCCCTGGCAACCCCACAGCATTTCCTGTCAAGATCTAATTGTCGGCATTTAAAAAAAAAAAAAAAAAAAAGCTAATTGCTCTCTATGAACAACTTTTGAATTAGCTTGGGGAGACGCTCAGTTTTTGGAAAAGTCTTGGGAGCGCTGATAAAATAAGTATGCTTTGGTTCATCCAGAGCTGCATCTGGATGACGGTCGGATTTGGCGGGACTTCCTTTTAAATCTATCAACACAGAAAGCACAGATGCTGGGCAATGGGCAGTGACAGTCCAGGCTCTGTGCTGGAGGTAAGGGAGGATGATGAACTGTCTTTCTAAGGCTAAAGTAAACATGATTTCCTCAATGTTCGTAGGGAAGCGGCTGTTCCAACAGCTGCAGTTCTGAATTCTCCCGAGTGGTGCACGACTTTTCACGACTGAATAAAGTGAATGTAATTAGTCGATTATCAAGGGGGCGGGATTGTTGTGGCGTAAGGTTCGCAAGCTTTTTGGTTGTGGTTAGCTTCTTGCTAACCAGTTAGCAACTTAGTGCTGGTAGTTTCCCAATGGGAAATTACATTAGGACCAAGTAGCACTTAGCAACGACACTGTCAATGAACGCTATGGACAGCGGAAACATGCAAGAGGAGGAGAGTTTAGTGTCAGAGGTCGTGGATGAGTTTCCTCCCTCATACATTTTTTATTTAGAGGAGGAAAGTGGGGATGAAGTTGTTGTGGAAGAGGACGCCAGGGCGGCAGAAGCTTGGATTGGTGTAGAAGATTACAGCCGTACGTGTTTGAGCCCTTGCCTTAAAACGCTGCCAGTTCTGTTAGCTCTTCAGCCGTTTCGTATATTAGCTGCGACATAAGAATCAAGATTATATGACCGAAGAAATTCGATTGCTAGATGACCATTCATATATGATTGGCCCAATTTAGGTGTTCAGGCTGACGTATAACTAACTGGCCTCCATAAAATAAAAAACAGATTTTAAGACAGTTTTTTTTTTAACATAGAGTTTTTTGAGACAATATTGTTTGATAAAGGGTACATTTATATTCATGTTTAAGCCAGAATGATTTTAAATTTAAATATGACTGTCCTAAAACTTTCCTTTAATTGAAAGAAGCTTTGCCTTAGCTGCTACTCTTCAACCTATGTCACAACAAGTCCGTGATTGGTGCCACGGCGCGATTTCAAAGAAAAGCTCTGAATTTTAAACTTCACCGATCATCCCTTCTCTCTCCGTGCGATTCTGCTGTTTGACAACACCCCAGTTCTATCTAGTAGCTAGATACGAACGCTCCCAGCTTGTGGGATTCACCGCTGGCCGCTTAACCGCCCTTCACCACGCAGTTTATTTAGGGGTACTATGTAAATGCACTGCCCTGGCTGTGGACACCAAGCTCGGTCTGCCAACCTTCCAACAAACTACATATAAAAATCCACTTTTTAAATAAGGAAACAAAATATTTCTAACACCAGATTTGGACTGGAAAAACAACTGATATTTAGGATTAAAAGGCAGAAAAGATCTTTGGATTTTTATCATTTATGAGGATTAAAGTTAATGATTACATTAATCTAAAAAAGTAATATGTATTGGTGCATCATATTTGTTAGGTAATCGATGAAAGATAATCTGCATAAGCATTACTCTTTGGGGTATTGTTATAAACCCCTTCCCAAAGAAGTATATTTGGAGAGAAAACAAAATAGTTGGGTTTCTGTACTTTTACGACCCTCTAACTAAGTCAGACCAGAGCTAAGAAGCATTAACACCCAAATATTCAGGATTCCGATTTATTTTGTGCTTAAACATTTGTTGCAGTTGATCCGTGAATTGGGGAATATCAACGTGAAGAAGAAGGAGCCTCCCTTCTGTTATCCATACAGTCTAAAGGCCAGGGTGTTGGTGCTTTCACATCTGGCCCGCATGGAGGTGTCAGAGGAGTTAGAGGAAGGTAGGACTGACTGATGTGTTTAAATATGTTTGACATAAAGTTCTTAAACTTCTTTAAATGTAAACTTTTATGAAGCTTCTGGTTTGTAGCTAAATTAATACTGTATTTTCCAACCAGGCTCTCAGTTGGGTTGTTCTTCTGTTAATATAAATTTGTGCACTGCAGGCATATGTCTATTAAAGTCTCTGGAGTAGCAGAAGTGCCTGAGATCTTAAAGGCTCCGGTTGGGTAATAAAGAAAGTAGCTCTGGTTGTTGAGGCTTAATGAGCTTTAAATAAACTGGAAGAAATTAAAACACACTGAAGGAAAAGTCATTAGACATCCTAGTCATGCAGAAATAAGATCACATTTCTTCTATTAGCTATGTTTAAAGGTCATTTAAAGTAAAAATTGTTTACATTAGGAAACAGTGAGCAGGTTGTGTATGTTTCTTCATCAGATCAGAGATTTGTGTTGAGGAAGACTCCAGCTCTCCTCCAGGAGATGATCAACATAGGCTGCCAGCTCACCATGATGGCAAACAGCAGAGGAGGTTCACACAGCCTGATTACCGAACTCAATCAGCATCATGATGTCTGGGTTTTCTCTCCTTTATAAATCATCTGTGCACTTCTTACCTCATTTACAGCTTTCCACGCTCCCAGACTGACAACCATTGAGAATTTTATGAAGCTGACCCAAATGATCGTGCAGGGCCTGCAGGAGTCCAAGTCACCGCTGCTGCAACTGCCTCATTTCGAAGAGGAGAACCTCCGCTACTGCATTTCAAAGAAGGTACCCATCAATACCTTTATTGGTCTCTGTCTTAGGTTTCAGTCTGTATCAGCAGATAATCAGGGCTTCAACAAATGTGGACATCCAAACACTGTAGAGGAGTTCTAGTAGTCTGCCATGTAATGCAACAGAGGCTTTAGTAAAGCTGTTCTGTTGTGTTACCTGGTAGTGCCGCTGGTCCCAGTTTCTGGTTCCTCTTGATTTTTAACATTCTTTCTAACTGGTCGATGCAATGCAGCAAATATTAACCATATAAGTAGAAACTGTTTTTGCTTTGATATTAGAAACATATTTCAAACAAACATCAGCCTAATATAGAATATACAGATGTTAAAAGGCACCAGAGTCATATGAATTATACTTTTAACTAGAGAACACCTTGGATTTTCTCTTTGATGGTAGAAACTGCAAAACAAGGAGTTATTTTTAGCTTGAAGCTCACTCAAAAACCCCTTTTAGTTGCCGCCTTTTTTTTTTTTTTTTCACACTTTCTAACTGATCTAGGTTTGAATGGCACAATTATTATTATTTTTGTTATATATAGACCCTTTGTTTAGCATTACAAAATACCAGTTAAACATCTCTGTAGTATTTTATTTATCAAATTCTTCTTTTGGGGGGAAATTTTTTTCCGATCGGACAGAGTCGGATTAAAATCTTAAGTCTGATTTTTACATGAAACTTTCGATCTGATCAGAACTTTCTTCTGATTAATTATCTCCATGTAAACATAACTGTTGAAAGCGGAGGAAACAGTTGTGACCCTTTTTGCCAGTAAGAATGAAAAGTCTCTTTTCACTTCTGGTGTGTGATTGAGGTCAGTCAGTTCTGGCACATCCTGCATCGGCCCTTTACTGACAGAATAGTGAAGCGTCCTATCCCATCATAATAAGTATCATCCAGGGGCCTGGAGACTTTTGGATCCTTGATGATTTTGGAGTGTTTTCTGATCCTGTGGGGGGCGCCCTCACTCATAAAGTCTGTGAGTAATAGAGGTGTTTCATACCCCTAACTGGGTAACATATCCTCCAGGTTACAGACATTTAATGTCTTATTATATAAGCTGTTTAAATGCAATTAAGTTTTTTTTATAAATATGTATTTAATAACTTTTAAAGCACATTTTTTACTATATTTATTCATCTAATATAATTTAGAACATCATAAACAACAACTCTAAACGCACATTGTATGTCCCTTTTTAAGCAGGCTGCCATTTTGTTTTTTAAAAGAATGAATCGGTTACATTTTAATGCCAGTATAAGTTCACATGACCTTATTATTCTCGGTGCAGGTGGTTGATCAACCTTTTGCACACAGCCTGTCCAATGACCATATCTCCTAGAATACAAAAAACATTTAATGGTTAATTCTATAAGGACAACCAATGTTTTCTGTGATACACTGAGGAGGCATTCTCTTCCTGTTCCCTTCAGTATAAGGTGCGGTCCCTGCAGGACCTGGTCAGTCTAAAAGACTCAGACCGACGCAACATGCTGCGTTTCCTCGGGGAGGAGAAGTATGATGAGGTCATTGCTGTGCTGGGCAGCTTCCCTCATATCACCATGGACATCAAGCTCCAGGGTTAGTCTTAATGCTCAATCCATGATAAAACCATTTCATTTAAATTGAATTTCCTTGTCAGGAAACATGTTTGAAAGATTAGCCAAATTAATGCTATGCCGTCTTTTTCTGGGCCCAATATTTGACGTTTTGTTTTAATTCAGCAGTTTCTCTTCCTTTTCATTTACAGTCCTTGATGATGAAGACAGCCATAACATCACCGCAGGCTCAATCGTCACAGTAACTGTTACCTTAACCAGAAAGCGTATGGCAGTGAGTATTTCATTTGGCTTAACACTTTGAGTTAATAGAAAGAAATTGCTTTGTTGTGCATACTATGTATGTTCAACCCTAGAGGGTGCTGTTTAACCTATCTAAATGCTGCTATCTGTTTATAGGATATGTTTGAGAAGGAGCAGGAAGCATCAACATGTCAAGGAGAGGAGGCTACCAATACAGAGGAAGCAGTAAGGATACCATAGCAACTTTGATCTGCAGATAGTACAACTTTTTTTTTAACATTTTACCTTCAATAAAACAAAACTATGAATCATGTCTGGTTTTAATCAGGGAGACACGAATAAGGCCAAAACAAAAGTTTGGCAAAACAAGAATAAAGGGGCCAAAAAGACAGCCAAGTCCAAGAAGAAGAAATTGACCAAGAAAAAAGCCACGCCTGCTCCTATTAAAGCCAAGCAGGCTAACGGCAATGTGGCAGGAAATGTAAGCATCCCCAAATCTTGTCTGAAAGAATCCCCTTCCGACAATGTCAACCGTCTGGGATCAGTTTATTGTTCCGTCTCTGCTCTCAGGAAACGGCCGCTGTAGCATCATCTGCAGCATCCGCAACGAAAGAGGAAGATGATGAAGCCTCAGATAAGGGCAGCGAGTCAGAGGAAGGTGAAGCCAACAAGGACTCTCCCAGCGAAAGAGACGATGAAAGCGACAAACAGAGCGACACTGAGGTTGATGAGGGTGCTGGAGATGACGAAGAGGTCGGCATGATTGTTTTTATTCTCAGATTCTTATTAGATTGTCATAACGACTGAGTAGTGATTGTTCTTCATCCAACCTTTTAGGAGTGGGAGGCACTGCAGCAGAGCATCCAGCGGCGAGAACGGGCGCTGCTGGAAACAAAGTCGAAGGTGACGCATTCGTCCTATAGCCTTTACTTCCCAGAAGAGAAGCAAGAGTGGTGGTGGCTGTACATCGCTGATCGCCGAGATCAGACACTCGTCTCTATGCCCTACCACGTCTGCACGCTAAAGGACTCTGAAGAGGTGAGACGAAGAAGAGATGCTGTACAAAATATCAACAAAAAACCAACAAATTTAGATTTTCCTCTTATGGCAACCTTGGTTTAAAAACATTATGTCATCTAGTGCCGCAAGTAATTCTTATTTCGCTAATAGATTAATCTGTGGATTATTTTCTCGATTAAATGATTAATAATCAAATATCAAAAGGTTGCTCAAAGATTTTTTTTACTGTCTAAGTCTTAAGAATCAAACCAGGTGTAACAAAAAAAAAATATTTTTTTCATCTTAAATGAAAAATGTTTATATACTATATATATATATATATATATATATATATATATATATATACTATTTAAAATTTTGGTATAATTCCTGTTCTAAGTATGTTGCTCTGTCAACTAAAGGCATATTTTACAGTCTCTATACTCCAGTTAACGATTAATCAATAATTGAATTAGTTGACGATTATTTCAATAATCGATTGTTTCAGCCTTAATGGCATGACAGCTGTTTTTTGTAAAATCTATAGTTTACTTCTTTCTTTGTTTTCTGTGAAGGATAACTGAAAAATCAGCTGTTGACTGCAATGATGACTTTTCAACAGTTCAATCTGGTAATCAACTTGTAGGAACTACAGAGCCAATCTTATCTTACTGTCAGTGAACGCATCATGCTAACACATTAGCCTGACAACACTCTTTAGTTTGGAAGTTGTGATCTAAAGTTGCCTTCAGTATTAGTGTGATGCTTTGAAAAGAAAGTCGGATGAAGATGCCATCTTCCTCCGACATCTGCAAGTTTAAGGGTCCATTTAGTCTTTTTTCTGCCTCTGATTTGGTTTAAAACCAGTATTTTACGGTCTACCCACCTTAAACCATGAAGCGTGCAAAGCAATGTAATTTATTGGAGTTTTTAGGTTATTTTGTTTAAATGAACTTCTAATCAGTGTATCTTCAGCTTTTCTTTACACCATACTCATCTACATTTCCTGACATGTTGCTAGACAAACCTTTGCAGTTGCCATTTTTCCCTCTGGGGAGTTTGTGTTTATCTTAAAGTGCTTCCCCTCTCAGTCTGGTGTTCTCTAACAACAAGCCAGATTGACAGCAGGGTAAAAACTTAATGAGGGCCCTGCTGGAACGCTGCGCAGCCAGCTGTCACAGCTCAGAACGGACGGGACGGCAGGAGCCACCCCCTTTCATGCATGATGGGTCACTGGCTACCAATCAGTCTGTCACCTCAACAGTTTCTCCTGTTTGCATCGTGAGATTTATATCCTGCATTTGCGAGGAGTGTGTTTCCTGAAATCTAGATTGGCTGCTTTCCCAGGTTGTTTACAGGCAGCTATATTCAGTTTGCTCACGCTGAATAATGAATAGCCTCATTGTGCTGATAATTACATGTTTACTCTATAATTGCACAACCTTGCAATTGCAGCCTCATAGGATTGATACAAATTATTCAGACGTCATTATCACCATAAGTTAAATTAGTGATTGCATACATCCCTGCCTCTTCCTTCTAAAAGGCACATTCTAAAAGGTCTAAAAGGTCCACCATTTTTTTCTCTCTTAGCTACGGAAAAATGTTTTTTATTTATTTATTTTTTTTATGTTAATATTTTTGGAATGTGATTAAACTATTATAGCCTCAGGTATAATGGTGAATGAATGATCTTAAACCAACTTCTCTATGTCTAAGTTGACAAGAGGAACACTTCCTATTAGGAATAAAGCAATGTTGGCGTGTTTTATGTAAAATACATAAATCGTCTAAAGTCAGATTCCTCTTTGCAAACCAAATAATGACAATTTCTTCAGTAGTTTTTTTGCCTTATTGAGAATAATAAGAGGCTGGAATTAACACTAGTGTAAAATGGAAAAACAGCTAAAATTTAAGTTTGGAGCGATCTCAAATCACACATCAGTAGATCAGATTAGACTAGCCTGGTTAATCTGGCACCAATGACAAGTCACTGGATTAATTTCTGGTTTATTATCAGAGCAGAAGAACTTAGTAAGGGGGAGAGGGGATTGTCCTGGACCAAGGAGAGCTCAGTTGCCTACCAAGAAAAATGGCTGGTTTGTGACCAGCTGTTAAATATGGAAGAGGATTTGGGCCACTGAAAAAAAAAAAGTTTACTGATTTTAAAATTTTATTTCAGTTTAGTATGGGAATTCTGAGTTTTTTATTGTCAGAATTCAGTCAGAATTGTGAGAAAAAAATTCAGAATTCTGACTTTTTTCCCATACTAAACTGAAATAAAATGTAAAAATCAGTTGACGTTTTTGTTTTTTTTTTGTTTTTTCCAGTGGCCCTAATCCTCTTCCGTAGTTAAAGGAATATTTTAGCTGGGAATAAAAAAAAAAAAAAAAAAAAAAAAAAAGATTATTGAAGTGGCCTAGTCATGTAAAAAAAAAAAAAACACTTAAAATAAATCATAAGAAAACTGTCCTTTTTTTTTTTTTTTTTTTGCCTGAAAAGACTTTTGCACCTGATTTTGAAACTGATTGTTTTTTTGTTTTTGTTTTTTTGTGGCTTGCTCTTCTGTGTCAAACACCTCCAAAATCTAAAAGCATTGTATGATCTCTTAGAGTAGTGGAGTGGGGGTGTGTTGCTATTGATGCCAATGGCATTAAATTAGGCTGTCTTAAAGCTTTTTGTCTCTGCAAGAGATCAGAGCTGCGAGACTACCAACCATTCGAGGCGTAGAAGGTTGCAAATATGAATTTTCCCGTCAGAGATAATATGGAGAGATGATAGACCCCAATGTCGTCTCATAAACACTTAGATTATCACAGCAGGGACTTAAAAAGGATTTATGAAGGTAAAAATATTATTTGGCACTGCTTTAAGGATGTAAAAGTAAGGTGTCAAGTCATCCTTTATGCCTTTTCTGTGGAGATCATTGACATCTTTTTGATTTAAAATTAAGAGTCAAGATCATAATCTTAAAATCCATTGAGTCAGGGATCATTTAGGGGTTTTGGATGTTTTTTTTTTTTTATTGTTGTTTTTTTGTTTAAATGTTGATGATTACATGTTTCTTTTTTTTCATTTTTCAGGTGGAGCTAAAGTTTCCAGCCCCATCCAAAAGGGGCAACTATCAGTACTCAGTCATCCTCCGTTCCGATTCCTACCTGGGCCTAGATCAGATCAAACCACTGAAGGTAACAGATGCTTTTATGCATAAGTTAAAACGAGATTTTATCTTTTAATTTTTCTTGCGATGTTTCCTGCAAAGATATTATCAATTTTTTTTAAATATTTAAAATTCTACCCAGACTGCATAAATGATCAAATGATAGCACTTCCTTATTTAAAGCAATGTTCAAAAGAAATATTATATGAAGAACTGTAATGTATTATAAGTTAAAAAGATTGATGCTGATAACCTCTGCTAGATTTCAAACTGTTTAAATTATGTATTTTATGGGGATATTAAGTCATGAATATTAAAGTGCAACGAGCCGGAGAGAAGTGATGGCGCATCAGCTTTTAGAGGGAATGTCATTTCTAAGTGGAACATCTGAAGCACTGCAGGAGTTAATTTGGATGTCTCAATGCAGCTCACTAAGGGAGTTACTGTTATATTTCAACTGATGACCTGATATTAGGTATATGCTTATTAGAGAGCTAAATAAACAACACATTTCCTCAAACATTGCTGCACCTTTTATAAATGACAATTTAGGTACTGTCTTCTGAAACAAAAGTTTTTATTTTCAGCATATTTGGATGCTCCAATGCATAAGATAAATAACAATACTGAAGAATATAAGTAATCCAACTAAACATTGATATACATAAAAAAAAGCACTTTAAAATACAAGTAAAATAGAATTTGGAGGAAGAAAAGGATTTAGGGCAGCAGCGCTATTTAATTCCCCTTCCACTAGCAATTGTGATAATGATTTCTACTCCAAGTTTGGAAAAACGTTTTGCTGTTTAAACACCGATTCAGCTTAATGTGCTGCTGAGTTTTGAAGATCGGACACCATTGTCAGATCTAAAGAGGCTGGAGCCTTCAAAAAGATTGTAGCATTTTCTTTTTTGATAATTGGATTTAAAGACATGTTTGTACCAAAAACAGTCTGTAAGTGTTAAATGTTAAAAACTCCCATCAGGCCTAGCTTTTTCATTTAAACCCTTAGCTCCCACCCCCGGCCCCGAATCATTTTGACGTCACAGTTTGTTCCGCTAAGCAAGCTTGTCTACTAAAGCAAGACGTTGTACCTCCTTCGAATCGGGCGATCCTAAAGAAAATAACCATCTCAATTGTAAGCCAACTATACTCCACAAACACACATAACTGATATTCTGTCACCAAATTACAATTCATAATTTTCACTTCCAAAACATTTTTTATTCTGGCATAAATGGGCTAATTTTGTCCATAATACTCCACAAAAAGTTGTTTTTCCCCATGGAATAAAATCATGCCGTAATAATCAAATTTATACATGTTCTTGGCACCGCGGGCTCCAAGAACACGTCGTCACTGAAAGCTGGAGCAAGGGCTTAACCAGTTAACCCTTTGATTTTAAGTGTAATATACACTTGTGTGCTTGTACCGGTAAGTGTTGAAAGACCCTGAGTAGACAATTATTTTCTAGGAAAGTGATGAAAAGTCCAGTTATCTTCATCCTTGAATTTCCTGGGCGTTTAGTTGAGCCCTAAAAGTACTAAATATTTGGAGATAAACTGACAGAAATATGTTTTTATTTTTTATATCTGTCAATTTTGAGGCCTATTGGTGTTACTGTGACAAACAAAATGCAGTGGACAATAACGCCAGTAATACGCAGACAATTTAAAAACATAGTACGATGGTAGCATGACGGTTACAGAGAGATGGCGCCATAACATTTTGTTTCAGAGAACATGTGGAGATGGGGCCTGAAGAACATTGTAATTTATATATATTATTACTATTGTTTTAAATATTAGCAGCTCTTATGGTGTAACACAAAAATTCCCAGTTTTGTCCTCTATATGATATTTATTACTTTATTATATAGGAAATAATATTATAGAGATGTGTAACTCTTATTAAACAGAATGACCGATATATATCTCAGAATAGGTGAATGTGGCAGGGAAATCAAACAGTTATTAATAAAGTAAAGTGATATTCAGTAGCCAGAAAAATTATAGAAACCAAAAATTAACAATAGGGATTTTTTCCCCCCCTTATGATTAATGATATAGGAAGAAATATATGACATTAACTAAAACAGTTTTGGTTAAAAAAGCTTCTTTCTTACCACAATGAGCCCTATGGTTTATATATATATATATATATATATATATATATATATATATATATATATATATATATATATATATATATATATATATATATATATATATATATATATATATATATATATATATATAATCTTCATTGTGTAAAAAAATACTGAAAGTTTCTGTCAAAAGCTGGACAAAGAAAATAATTTGAGTTAGAACCAACCATAAAGCAAAAATCCTGCGAGAGGAGAAAAGGAAAAAAAATACCTTTATTACTAGTAATATGTTTCTCAGTGTATGCAGTTACTAGTAAAGGTATTTTTACAACATTTAATTTGCTATTCTATTTTTTGAATATCCTATCTATTATTTACTGCAAGATGATCTCAGCATCAGTACATTTAGAAGCTGGTGTCTTATATATATTTTAAAGCAATGCTTCTTTCTGTGCGTTTTATCAGCTTGAGGTCCACGAGGCCAAGGCAATGTTGGATAACCATCCGCAGTGGGACATCCCCGACACGGAGGAGGAGGACGAGGAGCAGGAGGACAGCGACGGCATCGAGGAGAGCGACGACGAAGACGAGGACAACGACTGAAGGGGCAGACGGGGAACGTGTTCAGGCCCCTCCCCCCCGGAGCGGATGCCCATTCACTAGTGACGAGGAGAAGCCGTGCCTGCCATAAACAAAGCGAAACAAAAACCACACAATGAATAAATCACTGAGGAAAGTTTATACACCCAGAAGCCGCCACCGTTTTACTTTTCCATCATGAATTGTGACCCCACATCTGTCTCGCCCTTTCTAAAGAGACTTGTTTCATGGGGGATTTCTGTGAATACTAACAGGCCTGAGTGTGTGAGTAAATGAGTGTGTGCTGTGTAAAGTGTATGTGTTTGTACAGGAATGAGAGCAGACCAGTTTGCACTAAAGGACCTATTACTATAAAATGGGCTCTTTTCCTCGAGGCGGATAAGTAACGGCTACATCTGTTTGCAAAAACTAACTGAAACTGTATGGAGATTGTCTCCGGACTTTCTTTCAGTTTTTCAGTTTTTAAAATCGTTCTGCACCAATTTTTTCTCCACACCAGTGATACTTTCTGTTGTATATCTTATCTGCAGAGGTGAATATTAAAGAAACATTTTGTCTTTTGAGTCCAGAGGGGCACAAGTTTATTTTATTGTATTCCTTTTTAAAAGTTTTTGTTTTTTTCCTTGGCATCACACCTGATTTTTATTTGTACATTTTTATGTACTTCATATTTAGGGAGATGTCTGCGGAGAGAATGGGGAGGAAATTGTTTTTGTTGTATTAAAAAAAAAGAAAAACTGCTGGATCTTGACATATTTTGCTTCAAACTAGGAGAAAATGACCAAATTTGCAGCGTTAAAAGATATGAAAAATATAAATGCCCCAGCCAAAATTTGATTGGCTATCAGTAGATCATATATTAAACAGGTTTCTTCTCCCATTTTTATTTAGTGTATCCAGATGATTTCCCTTTTATTAATGCACCTTTGGACTACAATAAAAATCTGAAAGTTTAGGGTAAAATGTTTTGATTCAGAAATGAGGGTAATCTTTTTTTCCCTGCTACTTAAAAACTACCTCTGTCAAAGAACCTACAGCACACGTTTTTGTTTATTTTCTCTTATCTAAATCTGAATCAGAATGTCAGAAAATGGAAATAAAAATAGTTGCCTTTTTTAACAGTTTAAATCACTTCATCTCACTCTGAAAAACAATAAAAGGCTTTTAACCTTTTGTGCTGACTAAGATGGGGATCTACTCTCGTAGAAAGGTTCTTTACAGGGTTTCCTTCTTGGTTTTTCCACATTTGTAGCACATTCCAGTGTATGTCATCGTCCTATAAGGCCTTATGAATACAACTGAAGAAGATTTGATTTATTTTCCCTGTTAAAAACAAAACAAAAAACATCCTAAGTGTTTCTTTATAGTAAACTAAAAATCCACACTGTCTGGGTTACATATCGGTCACTTTGTCTTGATTTAGTATAGTTGTTTTCAGATTTTCGGTTAAGTACTTAGAAGCTTGAATGTGATGTTTCTGCCTGTTGGAAGTTATTTTTGGTTTCAGACTAAATGTCCTTTATTTCTGACCACAAAGCAGAACCAGCTCACGTTTGACCCTCGTTTACCAATCTGACGTTTACAATGAAAGGGAGCCGTTTTTCATTTAAAGATTTTTTTCTCCGTTAAGATGTTGAATTATGTAATCCGTCTTGGTTTGTTGTGTTCTCTTTATTTTACACCTTCTGTAAAAGATCAGAGCTTTATTATCCAACTCTGTAAACTCATTGAGTCGCTTACTTGGAAGTTTTATTTCTTATTACATTTCGTTAAGAAAAACTGTTCATTATTTTTTGTTTACCAGTACATACTGGTGACACATGTAAGTGTAGGAGATGTGTTTTTGAATATTTGAGGCCATGCTCCATCCGTAGAGCACAGGCACAGATAGTACCCCCCTCTGGTAACAGATCAGAGTAGAGTAAGACTCCAGGTACTCATACAGGTGCTGGTCATAAAATTAGAATATCATGAAAAAGTAGATTGATTTCAGTAATTCCATTTAAAAAGTGAAACTTGTATATTATATTCATACATTACATACAAACTCATATATTTCAGATGTTTATTTTGTTTAATTTTGATGATTACAAATGACAACAAATGAAAATCTCAAATTCATCATATCATAAAATTAGAATATTACTGAAGACCAATAAAAACAAAGGATTTATAGAAATGTTGGCCAACTGAAAAGTATGAACATGAAAAGTATGAGCATGTACAGCACTCAGTATTTAGTTGGGCCTCCTTTGGCCTGTATTACTGCAGCAATGCGGCGTGGCATGGAGTCGATCAGTCTGTGGCACTGCTCAGGTGTTATGATAGCCCAGGTTGCTCTAATAGTGGCTTTTAGCTCTTCTGAATTGTTGGGTCTGGTGTATTGCATCTTCTTCTTCACAATACCCCATAGATTTTCTATGGGGTTAAGGTCAGGAGAGTTTGCTGGCCAATTAAGAACAGGGATACCATGGTCCTTCAACCAGGTACTGGTAGCTTTGGCACTGTGTGCAGGTGCCAAGTCCTGTTGGAAAATGAAATCTGCATCTCCAAAAAGTTGGTCAGCTGCAGGAAGCATGAAGTGCTCTAAAACTTCCTGGTATGTGGCTGCGTTGACCCTGGACCTCAGAAAACACAATGGACCAACACCAGCAGATGACATGGCACCCCAAACCATCACTGACTGTGGAAACTTTACACTGGACTTCAAGCAACGTGGATGAAGTGCCTCTCTTCTTTTCCTCCAGACTCTGGGACCTTGATTTCCAAAGGAAATGCAAAATTTACTTTCATCAGAGAACATGACTTTGGACCACTCACCAGCAGTCCAGTCCTGTTTCTCTTTAGCCCAGGCAAGACGCTTCTGACGCTGTCTGTGGTTCAAGAGTGGCTTGACACAAGGAATGCGACAGCAGAAACCCATGTCTTTCATACGTCTGTGTGTGGTGGTTCTTGAAGCACTCACTCCAGCTGCAGTCCACTCTTTGTGAATCTCCCCCACATTTTTGAATGGGTTTTGTTTCACAATCCTCTCCAGGGTGCGGTTATCTCTCTTGCTTGTACACTTTTTTCGACCACATCTTTTCCTTCCCTTCGCCTCTCTATTAATGTGCTTGGACACTGAGCTCTGTGAACAGCCAGCCTCTTTAGCGATGACCTTTTGTGTCTTGCCCTCCTTGTGCAAGGTGTCGATGGTCGTCTTTTGGACAACTGTCAAGTCAGCAGTCTTCCCCATGATTGTGTAGCCTATAGAACTAGACTGAAAGACCATTTAAAGGCTTTTGCAGGTGGTTTGAGTTAATTAGCTGATTAGAGTGTGGCACCAGGGGCCATCAATTTTGAACCTTTTCACAATATTCTAATTTTCTGATATGATGAATTTGAGATTTTCATTTGTTGTCATTTGTAATCATCAAAATTAAACAAAATAAACATCTGAAATATATGAGTTTGTATGTAATGTATGAATATAATATACAAGTTTCACTTTTTAAATGGAATTACTGAAATCAATCTACTTTTTCATGATATTCTAATTTTATGACCAGCACCTGTACTTCTGCAACAGAATGTAGCATCCGTCAGTTTTCTGCATGGGAGGAAATTTAAACCCAAAAAGCTGCATTGAGGCTCCGCCATCCCTCCCAAGATGAACCTTATCCAGGTGAATGATAGTTTGGAGAAGCAACTACCCAAATGACTATGGATCTGCCACTTTTGTTTACAAAGAAGCTGTCATTGTAAATGGGGAAAAAATATATATAATTTGTATTTAAAATCATTTCAAATAAAAAAAAAAAAAAATCAAATGAGTTTGCTTGTTTTGTATCTGAACTAGCTGGTCTTGAAACTGTTGCTAGATGTAAGAAAATATTAATTTCCTTGTTAATGCGGTGGTGTACAGTTCTAGAGATACAAGTAGGGTTTCCAAAAGTTGATGGACATGGCTGGTATCGTATTAGTAAGATTTAAGAAAAATCTAACGACACATTACCAGATTATTCAGCCATAATTTGCATACAATAAATCCCTTATGCACTTTATTTTCATACTCATCAAAAAAGAAGTAAAAAAAACAAAACTATTTGCCTAATTTTATATATATATATATATCTTAATAATGTGCTCCGAATTTAATCTGTAAGGTATTTGCAAAGAAAAACAAAAACATTGTCTTACTAAAAATTAAAGGATGACTTGTTAAATATGTAAAAATATTAGGTTTTGTCAAAGTAATGAAAATTATCTTATTAACTAATTTGTGAATTTTTTTTAAATGGAAAAAAAAAAACTTCACATTTTAAAATATATTCTATATATTCTATATATATATATATATATATATATATATATATATATATATATATATATATATATATATATATATATATAGTGTGTGTGTAATGTAAGTTTTTAAAAAGGCCACTGCTTATAAGACCCGGATATATGAATATATTGCTATGTTGTTCTGTATACTTACAGAACAACATAGCAATATTAGGACACAAACTTCCAACATCACAACCTCCCATTCTACTGTTAAATACTATCAAACTTGAGCTACCATTACACATAATGAATCATTGGAATCATATTATAGGCTAAAATTATTAAGACTTACAATGGCCCTACTAAACCAGGCACAAATGTGGAACTCGGCCATTTGCAGATTTTATCAGGGCCATAATGTTGCAACAGATTCTGCTAGTCAGGATTTTTGAATAGATTAAGAAACTCAGATTCTTTACTAGTAATTCCACTCACTTTCCATTTCTCTGGGCCTTGACATGCTACACTAAAGCTAGTGCACTTCAGGTTTCACTATTAATAGTGATCTTCGCCTTGTGTTGTGTTCAAGAGATGAAAAATGGTAAAGACAGTAAAATAATCGATTTAATCGATTTTGAATCGATTCCTTTACAAATTTGCAAAATCGATGTCTAGGGAATGAGATCGATTCATTTTATAGTGACCCGCGTGACGCTCATATTCAAAATAAGATGCACTCAAGAGGACTTCAAGCCAGACAGCTGCACATACACCCAATAGTTTGACTGAAGACATTTACAAATGGGGGTTGACCAGAAAACACCCTGTAGTTGTTACAGACAACGCTGCAAATATGGTTTGTTCCGGGAAGATAATGCAGCTCATGCATGTCTGCTGTGTCACGTCTGCTTGCTCGAGTGAGGCTTCACTTTTTCACTTTTCACAAACAAGTTTAGACTTTTGAGACAGTTTTGTTCACATCTCATGTTTAAACTGTCTGATCTACAAGTTTGCACGTTGTGTTTAATGTGACAGGAAAAATAAAATACATGAGTATTTTGAAACACAGTTGAACCATTTTCATTATTGTAAAAACAGATTGAATCGAAATGAATCAATTTAGAACTGTATGAATCAAAATCGAATCGATTCAGGACTTTGGCGAAAAAGCCTTAAGATTTACTGCACTTTAGAAAATGCAAGCAGTATGAAAGCTGTTGCACTCAGTGTAACAATATTTGTAATGTTTTTTGTAACTTGTAATCATATTTTTACTCATTTGTTGCACTTTATAAAGTCTGTTGTACAGCAATTTGGGCAGATGTAGCTGTTTTTAAATCTGCTATAAAAATAAAGTTGACACTGACGTGCTTGCAATCATTTAAGGTCACATTTTGAAGTTAAATACACAAATGAACTTTTGCATGATGTTGAATAAAGATGCTCCTGGGGTAGGGGACGATTAAAGATAAGATGTTGAATGTTCAACGGATGCACAGGTGTGGGAGTTTCCTTTCCTTATATTTTGCAAATTTAAAGGCCAGTTTTCCAGAAAACACGATTCAGCCGATTGCTCACAGTTTGTGTAGAGTAACGACACAATGGAAATTTTTCTTTTGACCTATATTAACATTTTATTTGACCACTTAAAACTGCCCAACAATTAAAGGCACTGTTTCCTGGAAAGGTGAGTGGAACAAGATAAGAAAATCATCCACGCCAAAATCCCCACTTTAACGACACTCTTATCAACCTGCGTCCAGGTGAACCCAAGCCTGCCTGGGCTGAGCTTTGACGCTTGCCTTTTCTTTTTTTCTTTTATTTTAAATAAAATGAAACACTGTGCAGAGACTTCAAACCGACTGCTTTCCTGCCGTGTCTGCAGAGGAGAAGCCTGGCAAAACTGGACCCTGCTCTGTTTTTGGAGATCCTGCTGCTTCATGGTTCAGCCTACAGTCAGCATGCTTAGAGGATTCTCATCCATAATCAACCACATGGAGGGAGGTAAATAAAAATAGCCTGTTGTGCAAAAAAACATGCACATTTTTTTTTTTTTTTTTTGTTCGATAGATTCTGAAATAAGCCCTGGTATAATTAAAGTATTTCTGATTTTGATTCCTGGTTGATGGGACAGGTGTTGTGAATGAAACTTGAAAGAGCTCCTGTGTGTCGCTGAATGTTTTTATTGGTGACTGAAAGACATCTTCTGCCTCCATTTATCTGTTTACTACAGTGTGTTGAATTTCTGTTAATGTGTATTTAAAGACATTTCAATTAGTGGAAAAAATGGCAGAGGGGAATAAAAAAAAAGTCTAATTGCGACCCCCATGCAGTACCTCCGGGGACCCCACTAGGGGTTGCGGATCCCCTGATGAAGACCTCCAATACATATACTATTATTGCTATGTTGCCATTCATGCCGTCCATTTAACATATTGTGCAAGGTGATTAACATGCATTCTACTGTCTTGATTTTTTCTCATCTAGTCAGTTATAGAGATATGTAAACCGTATTATTATTTTCTGTTACAGATATGCCACTTTCTAGAAAATAATAATAAAAAACAAAATAGTGTGCGATTGGGTTTTAATGTCGTTCATTAGAAATGCAAAGTAGAAGAGAAAAGTTCGCTGCTTCTTCCTGACCTCAGGATCCTCTGTCTATGCAGACCTGAATCTGGCTGTTTGTGGCTAAGCCAAACAACATAGTGATGGATATGCACTGAATAGACAGAACAATTCTTGTGTAGAAGCTTCTATTTTAAAAAAAATAAAAAAATAGATTAATATGTACCCCATGCACTTTTTCTTCCTTTTGATGGCTTCTTTTTGACCATTGAGCCGATGTGACAAGTGAATAGATCCATAAAATTGATCTTATCTTATATTTTATAACAGCTTGTCACATTGTTGGTCCTTTCTGGTAGGTCTGCTGTTGGAGACTTTTCCATCAAACACAAAAGTGTAATCCAATGCTACATAGGGTAAAATTACAATTGTTGACAGAGCTTTAGCAAAAATCAAGATTTGAGCTGAGACTCTCTATATAACAGATACTGGTTTAAAGGGAACTAAAGGGATGAATGTAAACATGTGGAAAAACCAATAATAATATATATGTCAAACTCAATTACACATAGTTTTAGTTCTCTCTACTGTTCCTTCCTCCAGGTTTTCAGTGGGTTGTTTTCATGAAGTAAATTGGTCCTTATGTTCTCACCTCCCTGCTGCAATTGTGTTGGATGGGGGGTTGAGGGTGCCGTGTACCCTTCCTCATTCGAGCTATTTTCATAAACTTTGCAATTAATTGGGTTTCAAATCATCACTCAGTAAATGTAAAAAGATTAAAAAAAAGAAAACAGTAGCAGGAGAGTTTGTCTAAAAACAAGACTTTGTGTATTTTAAAACAGTTACTTAAATGTTGTGGTGCATTTAGCCTTAGATTTCTAAAGAAGAAGATTGCTAAATCCAAATTCAAATACAATAAAGATCAAAAAAAGATACAATGAAAGGCAACATTTTTATTTTTGTTCATTTTCATCCCTCTATTTTCCTCTCCCCTCCCACTGCTGTATTGTTAGAGGATTCTAGTTTATTATGTTGTGTTTATTAAGACAATATAATCATCATTATCATTATTTAGAAAAAAATATATATTTCATGATAACATATTCCATTCTCCCTTATCAAACTTTAGTTAGTCCTAATGACTGCCGCTTTTATGTTAAGTAGTGTGTGCATGTACGTTCGACATAATTATTTTTTGTGTTAAGACCATTTGGGACTCTCTCCTCAAAACAACAATAATGGTAAAATCCAATCTATTCCTAAAGAAAAACAGAAAATCTAAAATTACTAAGGATTATCCGTAAAGCGCTTAAAGGTAATAAATAAAGCCGAGGCACTAGTAAACTTAAATAATAATAGCAGAGTAAAAGATTTGCTTAGAGCGTGGGATTATAGTTCTAGATTTCTTCCTAATCCCATCCCCACTTTCTTTTATACTATCAGATAAAAAAGAGAAAAAGATTAGCTAATTAATTTTATCCCGAATAAAATCTTCCCCGCCAGTCAGACGTCTCTCATTTTATTTGTCTTATAGCACATTTTGTCCAACTCTTTAGAAGGAGCAATAATCTCCCTTTTACATAGCAAATAACATAAACAGTGAGGATGGTAAAGTTTTCCCAGTTGCCAACCATGTAAAAATCTTTAATTGTTTATCGTAGGTATTCCTCAACTGTGAGTTACAGAATCTGAAACAAAAATCCAGTATATGTCAGGGTTTGGTGTTGGATTGAGGACCCAAAAAGCAGAGGCAAGTAGGCAGAGGTGAATTTCGGTGGGTTTAATGAGGTTATCCGGTACGGAGGCAGGAATAAAAAATCCAACAAAAATAACAAACAAACCAGAACCAAGGAGACATCAGGGGAAACCAAACTCTAGGAGCCAGGGAGAGACGAGGTAAGCAGACAGACGTTAGACGAGGATCCAGCAAACAGGAACTGAAGAGGGAGGCTTTTAAAGGGGACAGAGACAAAGAGAGGGCTAACGAGGGGATTGAAAACAGATGAGGACAGAGCAGAAAACAGAGCTAGGGAAAGAGGACACAAGAGGGCAGCAGAGGACAACAAATGGAAAACCAAGACTGTGACAGTATATTGTGTGATTTTTAGGTAACTAAATTGCATTTTATTGCATATATGTATTGGCTACATAAAAAAAGAAGAACAATTAATATTTGGTACAGGATTTTGGGTTATTGCTCAATAAGGATCTTCTTCCGATCTTTCGGAAGGTTTCGGGGCTTTCACTGGGTAATATGGACATTTAGCTCTCTCCGAAGACTTATGATTCGGTTCAGGTCTGGAGAATGGCTTGGCTGCTCCAGGACCTTGAGATGTCTCTTGCTGAGCCAACCTGACTCTGTGCTGGATGTCATTGTCATTCTGAAAGACCCAGAAATTACTCATCTTCAATCCCTTATTGAGGGCATTGAAGATGGGTCCTTCCTCAGAACATGTAACGTGGAGTTCAGTCCAAAGAGCTCTATTTCTCTAATTTGCAAACTTCAAATGGACCTGGACCTGCCCTCACTTGAGCAGGAGAATCTTGTTTGCTCTGCAGGATTTTAATCCATGCCAATGTAGTATGTTTCTATTGGTCTTCTTTGAAAATATGTTCCTAGGTCTCCTCAGGTCATTGACCTGATTCTGCTGTATAGTTCTGGGCTGGTCCCTCACCTTTCTCATGATCATTGAAACCCCATGAGGTGACATCTTACATGGAGCCCCAGGCTGAGGGAAAATGTCCATTTATTACCTCAGCCAAGGAGTTTTTTTTGTGTGTGTAGTAGAGCTTGTTTGTTTTCTTGTGTATAGGACAACTTGAAAAGTTATGGACAGAATTTAATAACTTTTTTTTTTATCAGAGGTATTCCTCCTGCCAAGAAATCCATTACATTTTGGTGATAATCCTGATCTCAATGTGGATGCAGATCAAAAGATTCTCCAACATTGTAATATAGGGATACTTAGTGGAACAAGCAGTTCCCTGCTAAACCAGAGGGTGGTAGCAGTGACTATTGATAGCCTCAGCATTGGACTCAAAAAATCCAAACTTTTTTAACTGCGGACAAAAACACAAGTACAGGGAAAGTTGTTGGTTGGTCAGCAGGAGCTCTTATGAACTGTTTTTTTTTTTTCTTTTGGGGGCTTTTACGGCACTAGTGGTTCATTTTATAAACAGTAGGCTGACAGGAAAGAGGATATAAGAGAGGGGGAGAGACATGGGGCAAAGGACCACAGGCCAGATTCGAACCCAGGTCGGCTGTGTCGAGGACTAAGGCCACCAAAGCACACCCCATGATCAGATTTTATGGAATTGTGCATTGTGCTCATGCCAAGCAACAATCCATTTATATGTGTAATGATCCAGAATATGTGTGAATTTTAGCTATAGATGTGAGTCACAATTTTGGGCTGCTTGGTGGAGGTCGGTACTCTGAATTCTTTACTAGTCTTGTACTTGTTTGATTGAGTGTGTGGCCAGGTCTCCTTTACATCTGAAGCAACACCAAACAAGTGTGGATAGTACAGGTAATGAGTGGAGAACAGGACAGCTTTTTAAAGAAGAACAAACAGACCAATGAAAGCTGGAATTCTTCCTGGTTGATAGGTGATCTACTACTTCATACAAAACATTTTTTTAAATCACTTGGAAATCTTAGTACCTGGATTGACCTGGATTATTAATTCATTCCTTTACTCCCAGTTGAAGAGTACCTCTGATAAAAATCAAAGATGTCTTCGTGCTTTGCAAATGGGTAAATGGCAAAAGGATCAAACTCTTGCTCTCCCCACTGTGTATATATATATATATATATATATATATATATATATATATATATATATATATATATATATATATATATATATATATATATATATATATATATATATATATATATATATATATATATATATATATATATATATATATATATATATATTTTATACAATATAGCTTTGTTCATAAAATATATGAACATGTTAAGTTAATGTCTTCTTTGTGTTTTATCCAGTGTGAATCCCTCTCCTGGGGAATTATGAGACTGCAGGGTGGCCAGAATGACTCCCACCAGGAACTAGCTGCTCCACCTCCCCCTCCCATGACCTGGCTACCTCCTGACATCCTCAGCCAAGGAGTTCGCTTACGCCTGCGACTAGATGGGCATGACCAGCGGGGACGGGGCTGCTGGTACCTAGTCGACCTGGAGGCAGAGTCAGATTCAGTCGGAAGGAGATTCAGAAGCCCAAATTCTGAGGCCTGCCAACAAAGTAGGGAACCTTTATCAATGTAGCACCTATTAATATAGCTAAAGCTGAAGTTTATACTAACAAATTTATAGATCGGAGATGTCTCTGAATTTGTGCCAAGTGGACAAAAACCATGAAAAGTAATTGCTTTGAAAAATGATCAAACAGAAAAAAAAATTAAAATCAGATTTATTTATTTTTCCCCCCCCCCCCAAAAAAAACCATTAGTTTGAACTTCACCAGCAATTGATTCGTAAATCTTTGTAGATCTGAATATCATAAGACGTGATTCCCTTGTTGATGCATTTAAAAACAAATATAAAATTAGATTTTTATGAAGATTTTCACACACACATATATATATATATATATATATATATATATATATATATATATATATATATATATATATATATATATATATATATATATATATATATATATATATATATATTTTTTTTTTTTTTATATACATTTTTTAACAGTCGGGCCAAATTTATACATTTCACAAAATCATTCCAAGGACCACTGATGCTAATCAGTATGATAAAGCATGTTTTTAAGGTACAGTATCTTATTTTAGCAATCACAAAACCGTTATGAATGTTTTATTTATGTTTTCATTTTTGTGGAACATACACTGTTTTAATTTTAATCTAAGCCTCCACATGTAGAACAGGTCCCTTTGAAGGGCCTAAAGCTACATAAAATAAACATAAAAAGTCCTTACCAGGGCGATATATACATAAGGCTTTATAAATAAAATCAGGCTTATAGTCAATAGTAATTCACCCCCCATTGACATCGCAACACCACTATTTTGGGTGCTGAAAATAAACATGAGTTAATCTGATTAATAAAAGGGTGAATTTAAGAGCTGGAATGAAGACACATATTATATGCTTGTATTTTAAGGTTTAAGTCAATATGATTTTTTTCTGATTTCTTTCTCTGAAGGTATTTATTTCTTTGAACCATTTACATGCACCGTTTCCACTTCCTGTATATACGTGGTGAAAGATACAAATCTCCCTTTTCCCTGCAGCTAGTGATTAGGTTATGCTAATCATTGTTGCTGGATTACTTTGGCTGTGACACCAGCAGCTTCAAACATCTCCACTAACTCTCCACTTTATAAAAACAAACAAATATCCCTTAATTGCATAAATAGAAGATGAGCAAAGGGGTTTACCAATCTCTTAATTGCTCAATTTTCCATAAACAAATTAGTCTTTGGTTCTCTAATGCATCTTGCTAGGTTGCAGCTCAGAGGTGCACATTTTTTCTCTCATAAACATTGTTGTTGCTTGTTGTTAATGAGAAAGCCCCCTCATATTTGCCCATTTTTTAACGAAGGGATGATTATCTGCTCTCTAGCAGTCTACCTCCATGTGTAATGTGATGTGCGAGAATGGGGCATCACTGATTGAGGAGGAACGTCAGGATTTATCTCGGTGTGTAATTACCATCCTGATTAATGGGCGCCCCTCGCTGAGAGCGCATACCCCCACAGGCCTCCTATGGTTGCAGTCGGCGGAGAATCAGCATGCAGACTGTTTTACTTCAAAGCAAGTCATTAGCTTGATTCTTTATAGCTCATATTTTATTGTCACCAATATCATTTAACTAAGCTGTCACATTTGGTGGTACAAACGCTAAGGAGCTGTAGTGTCTCTTTTATGAACGATGCCCTGACCCCCTGATCCACACCTACACCTCTCTCAGTGCACTACTCTCACCAATTACAAACATAAATATTGGCCTAAATCACTTTAAGCATGTGAAAAAAAACAAACAAAAAAACTTAACGCCTTTAAGAATTTAAAAAATATACATTGAGTTGATCTATAGATTGAATTTGATAGGTATGCAGATATTTTCAAAAACCTTACTCTGTGTTTAAAGAAGCTCTTTTTGGTGCTATAACCTTGCTATTATACAGTCCTTCAGCAAAAACAAACATTTTGGCTAAAACTTTTTTTTTTTTTTTTTAAATAACCATAGTGTCCTTTGTTTTCACCTCTTTACTATCCGTGTATTTTTGCAACCAGAAATATTTCCATACTTCTAAACTGATCCTACTTTAAAGGATAATAAATCAGCATAGTCCTGTTTTATCCAGCTGAAGAGCAGTGCGCAGCAACAGGTGGGGCCATGCATTGCTTTATGTTCCACACAGCTGAGGTGTAGAGCATACTGCATGAAAGACATGGGCTTAAAAAAACATTACTTTATGCAAGTAAACACCAGTGACAAATAGTGTTGAATTGCATAAAGTCTAGAGTAGAAAAGTGCAATCGATCAATTATTTAAGGTTCTTAACTAGAGACAATCAGATGCAGACTAGATTCAATGAAATAAGAATCAATAAGGGTTGGAGCCTCCCTTCACTCTCTTTGCATGCAAATAAGTGAGTTTTTTTTCCCCAAAGAAACAAATACTCAATCAACATGGGGTGAACCATATAAAAAAATGTCACATTCTGTGTAACCTATTTAAAGACAAATCTCTTTGATGCTGGCAGAAGATGCTCCTGTATGTAAATGAATGTAAATGAAAAGTCTGCCATTTGCAACATGTGAAACTAAATGATAATTGTTGCGCCTTTTTGTTTTCTCTGTAGGGAACCACATGACCTTGGCTTAAGTGTTTTATTCTTCCATTTTTATTCTGCAATTCTTTCTTTCCCTTCGTATTTGAGTCTGTAAATCAAAAGAAGAGAAAGACATGCTACAGAAGTATAATTCTTATATTCACAAGCAGAGATCTTTACAGAAAAACAGTAGCTTGAAAATATTAGTTGTTTAGATTTCTAAAATTTGTCTCTAGAAAATGATTTTATCACAGAAAAAGCTGAGATTACAGTTTCTAATCCAACCGTTTTTGTTGCTCAAACAATGCATGGATTGAATCCTGTGTTATTGTTTTTTTTTGTGAACATAACAAACACCCCGAGCTGCAACAACTGTAATTACATTACATCCAAACACACACACACACCCCCATCACTCTGAACTCAGCACGTCTGCCGACTGCCATGGGATGTTAGAGGCGTGTTGCTATGGCTACTGAGAGGGGACACACAGGAAAGAGGGGGTTAGAGTAGAAGCAGAAAAAAGAAGGGAGGCTGGTTGGGGTAGAGAGGGCGGGGACGGGGGGAGTAGTTTGAGACTGAGAAAAATAGAGCGAAGGACTCGTGGAGATGCCGGCATCTTGACAGCAGAGAGAGAGCGAGGAGCTGGGAACAAGCCAAGCCGCCAGGGGAGTATCCGGAAATCTGCTGGTGGGAAGTGTCACTCAGAGTCAGGAATTACTAGAAAGCTGTGTGTATGTTAGGTAAGGCACAGGGTCAATCAGGGTCAGCTTAAAGCTTTTGTTTTAACTGTGTAACTTTGAGAAAAGGGGGGAAAAAATTGTGAAAAACCCCAATTTTAAATGTCTTTTTCTTTTCCTGCCTGTCTGTTTATTTAATAACAGATCAGTGGAGGCCCGCTCTATACTGAGAGAATATGTCAAGTAACTGATTAGGTTTCATAAATTCAGCCGAGGTGCAGCGATCGAACAGCAGCAATTGAAATAATTGGCATTGAGACAAATATTTAAAGCTAGTGACAGCACACTTCATTGATTGGTAAATGGTGTGGGTGTTGCGGGTGTACGTGCTTCACTTTTATTTCCTGTGTTTGTGTAAGAGACTTGTGTTTGTGTGCATGTGGGGCTTTGTCTGTCTCTTGCAGAGGAGTAATGATATTTATTGCAATCTTTGCAGCTGGAGAGGGGGGAGGGGTGTGGTTGAGTACAAAGCTTTATGTGGCTTTGTTTCTACTATTTCCTATCATTTCTCTTTGCCTGCTTATGAAAGTATGTGATTTGTGTGCACAGGGGTGTTGAAGTTGCAATCTGAGTTTCAGTCTAGGTGCATCCGAGAGGGTTTTCACTTTGTACTTTCAGTTTGTGTTGAGGAACGTCTTGCTCATTCTCAGGTCGGATGACTGCGCTGTCTGCTGGCTCAGAGATGCAAACATCAATTCTGGAAACCCAGTTCATAGTGGGCCCCCAGGCCAAAGTAACTGGCAGAAAGAGAGGACGGCCCCCCATCCGGAAGCTGGAATTCCAGAGCCACTATGTGGATTCTTTGTCACCCCTGAAGGTCCCTAAGAAGAGAGGAAGAAAACCGGGCTTTAAGGTCATTTAACTTTTCTATTTCAACTACAGCTATTGAAATTAACATTATTCTCTTTTTAAGAGTTGCCAGTCATTTCTTAAGCTATGTAGTGATAATACCTCAGTAGTTACCAGTATCTCTACTCAGGATGTAAAATCTGTGTTTTTGCCTTGCTTAGAGGCCTCAGCTCTCAGAAGCTTCATTAAGAAATTCAGAAAATTGAAGCAAGCTATGATCTATTTAAGGTTCAACGAATTAAAATCCATTTAATATTTATCTAGAAATCTTGACCTTAAATCTGTAATGAAAAAACTTAAAAATTCTGATTTATAGTTACAACATTAATCTAATTCACTTTAATCAAGATGCACTGATTAAAAAGAGATATATGCACTGGAAAAAATTATCTTAAATTAAGTGTATTTACCCTTAATTTGAGCAGGTAAATGAGTTAGTTTGCCAATTGAATTAGTATATTTACTCTTAAAATAAGAAAAATAGATAATATACTCTTGAAATAAGACAATGTAATTGTGTTTTCTTATTTTAAGTGTAAATTGTCTTGTTCCACTGGCAAAATGTCTGTTTTACCTCTTCAATCCAAGAGCAAATGTAATTACGCAAAGAAAAAATGACTTAAAACAACTAATTTTTTCCCCCATTGTTCTAAAACAGTATGAAATGCTGTGGTCATTTTATGTCCATTGACAGCTGTCGGTCAGCAATGTGTAAAATGATGGAAAGTCGCAAAATGTCCTTGCTGGCTGTTCATGCAGGGCGATATGCAGGCATGGAGAATTAATGGAAGAGTTATTTCAGGAGTTAGTTTAGGAACATTTTAGTCAAAATACATTTTCTCCATTAAGTAGAATTCAAATTTAAAATTCTGAATGGTCCTGTTGATGAGTTTGGTGTAGCAAGTAAGTTATTTCCGGTTGTTGAATCTGTATTAGAACCGAAGCAGAATCCTTCTAATGTTGAGAAATGTTCAATTTGAATGCCTATTTTTTTGGCAGAAAATGAAAAAATTTTTAAGCTTAAGGTAAAATTAGGAACAAATAAGGGATCCTTAGCATAGAAGGCAAAACAAGAGTAGCTAACATTAATATTCTTCTGCCCAAGTATCCTGTAGCTATGAAACATGAAGTAGCGCAAAAGCAAAGAAAAAAAAAGAAGAGGAGGCCCCTCACCACAGAGAACATCCTCTCGCTTTTAAAGGTGAAATAATCCCATAAAGAAAATGGTTTGCGATCACAGCACAGCCATGATGTCAGGCCATTGAAACGTACTTTTAAACACAAACCAATTAATGGACCATGAGAACCAGATTAATCAAACATAATTTCTTTTTTAATCCATTTTCCAATTAAAATCCAAAATTTAAAATGTTATAATTTCTGTTTCTTAAACAGAAAGTATGAAAAAACAAGACCTTTTTTGTTTTATGTTGTCAGATTCATAAATAAAACGCTAAACAGTCACTTAACTCTTGTGTAACATAAGTGATAAGCCTGTGTGTAAATATAGGAAAAGATCAGAGGATGTTTTTTTGACTACAGAGAGCATTACTGGTGGGATATATGCAAACAAATCATCGTGGTGTGCACAGATGCAAGGGGATTTCTGTGGTTCATTTGAACAATAAAAAGAGCTATTTTCTTTGTTGATTAAAAGTAAAATTAAATAATATAAATATTATTAGTTACAACTGATGTTGATTGATATATTTTTCTACCACTTAAAAATGTACTTGTTTATGCAAGTTGAACAACTAATCCAACATTTCCTTTAAATATAGTTGTGCGCAATAATGCTCACAAACCTTCAGACTTAAAAATGTATAAAACTATGTATAAAACTGCAGTGCTACTGTGGTTGGAAATTTTTATCTCCTATTAGTTCCCTTTTACAGCTATTGATTGAGTGCTTATTCTACATTTCCTCATAAAAGCATGCATTTAGGCCTCAGAGCTGCCAGGATATAAGGAGTCTAAGTACATTTTTGGCTAGAAAACCTCAATTAAATATGAGAAAAGATTTTATTGACTAATTGGTTGCTAGATTTACTCACACCATGCCTCATCTCCGTGTTAAAATGAAACCTCCTGTGAGCCACCATGGGATTTTTTTTAAATTAAAAGTCAATTTGTTATAATGGATCCTCTTCAATCACGTGTTTTACAACAATAAAGAGGTCATTGCATTTAGACAGAACACATGTTTATATTTATATCTACAAAATAAACAGAAAACAATCTTTTGAAAATATGTTATTTAGTTGTAAAGCAAAATATATGTGTAATGTTCCTGCAGGCTGCTTTAACAATCACTCACCCGAGACATGCAGACACATGAGGTGTGCCTTTAAAAAATATTGTTCTTAACCTCTGGGACTTTAATGTTTCAGTTGTATGGAAATTGCAACTGACCAAATCATGTAGGCAAGATAGCAGGGAAAGAAATGGTTGCAATGGTTATTGCAATGGTTATTCGACTGTTGCAATGGTTATTCGACTGTTGCAATGGTTATTCGACTGTTAGCTTTTTTTTAAGGCCTACATCAAGAATGCTTGATATATGTTAAATGTAATTTTTAAGGATTCATATAAATTATATTGAGCATGTGAATTGCTCAATCAGAGTGCACAGAAACATGAAGAGCAGGAGGATTTATTTATAGTTATGGAGCTGATATAATGACCCATGAAGTGCAGAATGTAGTATTAAAATTTAAAACCGATGTTTCATCTTTAGAGGTTAGTTTAGAGGCGTTTTTTTTTTGGTGTTTGCGTATAAATATTGATTTAGATTGTCCTCCCTCAATCACATAGGACTAGATAAGCATGTGCATAGCACTGCATGTTCTATAAGGGAGGAAACATAGAATAATTCCCATTCATTCAGTCCACTTCAGTTTCTTTTTAAGAAAACTACTGACTCGATTAAAATGCAGTGTTGATTTGCAAATGCGTATATTTGTGTGTGTGTACCTTTGCAGCTGAAGCCCAGGATGGTGATGTCTCCACTCGCCAACTCTCCTCCCAACAGCACACCAGAACCTGAGACGGGTTCTATCCCACAAGATGCTGCTATCGTCCCCCACTCCGCCACACCACAGGTCCTAACAGGTATAAAGACATTTATACACAAGATATTAACGTCGGTTCCTCATGCTGTTCAGGATAAACAGGTTTCAAATTATATTTCTTCAATTCATCACAAACATGCAGCTCTAGTTCCTCTATTCTGTGTATTTCTATGATTCTTCTTTTACATTCCCTACTTTCCTTTACTGATAGAAAAGCTTAACGAGGTAAGACAGCTTTTATTGTCCTAATGTTGAAATTTCATTTAGTACAGCTTTTCAGTAAATGAATCATTTACATTCCATAAAGTGCAGCAATGATCAAATGTAAACAGTGTGGGAGAAAAAAAATGGTGCAAAAAACCCCGCATTGATATGAAAGTCAGATCATTAATATATATTCATCCAAGTAACATATCCATCTTAAAACATAATCAGTCTGCTTTGATCTCTAAAGTTTTTAGTGCCTGGTCGTCTGTTTATTTTGCAGTAAATACATCCATGTTAGTTCTGTCATACTTTGATGAAAAGAAAATACTCCAAATACATTACAACTTCTAGACTTCAAGTCCTTTAAGTTGCTTTTGTTGACTCAGAAATTTGTCTTTCAATTATTACTCAAAAATAGGAAATGCTCATTTCAGAAATCCATCTGTTTTTTGTTTTTTTTGTTCTTCACCCTGAATAAATGTCCTTAAAAAAATTTATATTGACTTGGGTGTATTTGACATTAGAGCACCAGTCTCATGCTTGAGGAGTAGTGTTAGACTCTTTGTTCTTGTAAATCATAAAAAGTGTTTGATGTCAGGGTGTAGACATACAGAGAAAAGCACACATGTGCACATAGACTCATGCATGAATCAGAGAGCTCCCTGTGGTGTCACCCAGATATATATGTAAATGATTCCTCTGGTGAAACAGAGAAGAATTTTTTTTTTTATATTTTATGCAGTACATTTAAGAAAACATATAATCGTTTATTTTTTCAGTTCTGTTGTAAAAAAATTATTTTGAAATTTTACTGTTTTTACAAAAATAATGTCAATTAACAGTAAAACATGTTCTTTCTGCATGTTTGTACAGTGTGTTTGTGCATGTGTGTCAGTACATAATCCTCCATATTCATTCTCATAGATCTTATCTCATAATTGATTTTTCTGAATACAATAAAATGCGTTTGACTTTTGCCTGAGCACGCTCTAGGGGTAATCCAGAAGCTTCTCTGTGGAGTGTTTCCTCATCATATAAATCTGGCAAATCCATAACTGTCTTGCTCAGGCAAAACCAGAAGGCATCTGCATTATCGACAGGCTAAAATTGCTTGACACAAAGGAAAGAAATACAGAGGAATTACTGTCTGCCTGTCTTCCATTTTGCATCCACATGATGAACAGCCTGTGATAGCTGTTCTGAAAATGAGTTCCTTTTTTCTATACTTGCAATTTAAACGGTTTATATGTAAAGTATATATTAAAGAAAGAAAAAAAGCATCAGTCTGCTATTGTAAAAAAGTAAAGTAAGATAATCATGCTTAAGACAGAGAATAGTGTTTCTGCAGATAGTAAAGCAGTATTCTAAAATGTTTGCTGTTAAACAAAGAAATACACTGCAGAGAACAATTGGTAGATTTAATCTGAGGGAGAAAAAATCCCTTTAAGAAATAAGTATTACAATTTATTTTCCCCCCACAAACAATTCACACAAAATACATACAACTAAAGTGTTTTTTGTGTTCACTTCTCACTTCTAAGCTCTAGAAAATATTAATTTTTAACTAATTTGAAAGGATCATTTACCTAATAATGGTAGGAAAATTCGCTTTGTCACATTGCTCTAAGCAGGAGCCTCACTTTTGGACATAAATCATTTTTTAAATCTCACATTTGATTAAAATGAGTATGGGGACATTGAGAGACATCCACCATTAATTCTAATACAGAGGCAGAAAGAACCACTGAAATCCAGCTTCTCTTACAAAGCCAACATGAAACTGACATTAAAGTTCATGATAAAAAAAAAATAATACAGGGGCTTAGTCTTGCACAATTGCCTCACAAATGTCTGTGCTTCACTCAGGTCCGAATTTCTGATTAAATAACTTAGTTTTAGTCTCGGAAAGTCTCAGAAGCTAGCTAGTTGATGGATTGGTAAAGTACTGCCAGCAGATGGCGATAGTAGATTACACCCTGTCCAAAAATCTTTTTCAGGCTAAAAAAGAACTAAGGTAACGCTACCAGGATGACACCTGGCATATTTTAATTTATTTTAACATGAACATATGTTTATTTTGTGTGTTTGTATGTGGCCATGTCTTTGTTATCTGGTGGGGACAATTTTCCAGAAATATGCTACATTTTGGGGAGTTATAGGTACTTGTAGGGACTAACCGCTGGTCCCCAAAAAAGTAATTTTTTTGGGGGTGGGGGTAAGCTTTAGAACCAAGGTGTGTGAACTGAGTTTAGGTTAAGTATGTGTTGGTAATGGTGAGGGTTAGGGCAAGGGTCACGGTTGGGCCATAGAAATTAGTAAAAAATGAATGGAAGTCAATGGTCCCCACAAGGATAACATTAGACAATGTGTGTGTTTTTATTACATGCTTGGGACCATTTTCCATAAATCTTAGCACATCATGCGGACCATCAGTCCTATATTTGGGACCTGTGTCTGGTCCCCATGGCTACAAATGCTGTTTTAGGTTTAGGATTAAGGTGGGAATTGAGTTTAGGTTAGGATTAGGGTTAGATATGAACGTGTATTGGTCAGAGTTACGATGATGGGAAGGGTTAGGCTGTAGAAATGGGTTAGAAATGAATGGAAGTCAATTGAAGGTCCCCACAAGGATAGATGAATTATAAATGTTGAAAGGGCGATATTATTGCCATAAATTTTAATACAGTGTATAGTAGAAATTTTACACATTCAGTAATAAAATGTCACAGGGGATGGTATGGGGCTAGCGGCTCCGTGGAGCTTTTTGAAAAATTTATGAAAATCTATTTTTTTGTTGTTGTTGTTTTAATGTGGTGTGCAGGAGGTTAAACAAACATGTATTGTGTTTTCTAATGCTGTTATCATTTGTATAATAAATAATTTTAAACAATAATTTGCGTTTAGCCATAGATATCAGTGGTTATAACTTGCAACCAGCGTGGCACGGTGCCAGGCAAATTAAGGTGTGTCTCGGACCATGGATCCCAAAGGGGAAAAAAGGAAGAATTTAAAGGATGGAGCAAATCATTTGCTTCCATTATCAATGCGGAACGATTGCCTGTATTTTTGCTGTGTAATGAGAGGTTGTCAAAAAATAAAGAGAAAAATTTGGAAAGGCATTTCCAGGGAAGGCTGCTAAATATGCAGCCGACCACCAAGTTGGGAGTGAGAGAAAAGGTGTGATTGCAGAACTTCTGGATAAATTAGAGGAGCGCAAAGATAGATTTAAGAAGGGATTGCATCTCCAATATTGCTGCTAGTTTTGTTGCAAGGATGGAAAAACCGTCCACAGATCAAACAGTTAGCGCTCTGATGCAGGGATGGGAACTTTCTTCTATTTTTTTCCCCAAATCCTAAAAATATAAATCACAGCAAGGAACGCTGGTGATGGAGGGTGTTGAATTTCAGGGTTAGAGAGCTCTGTTCTGATGGATGTCAGTTCCTGCTTGGTTCCTCATGACTCAATCAAGTGTTCACTGCTCCTCCATCACCTCATGCTACAATGTGACATTTGCTCCAGGAAAAACATTTAATGATGAATGCTTATTGTTTATTTAAGCCCACATAGTCCTTTTCTATAGTGGGATAACAGACTTAGAGCCTGTGTTGCCAACTTGAGTATTGACTATAGTGGTGTTCCCAGTAGCTTCATCATTACTTTATCTTTGTCACATTACCTTAGGCAACAGAGGCAATATTTCTGGTTGTCGTAAATGTTTTAGATTTGAGACATTTAAGGACATTCATGTTATATTAATCGGCTGTGTAATTATTATTCGTTATTATTGATATGAACTGCCCTTAACGGTTGCTATTTTTTAAATTTTGTTCTGCTTTTTGCAAATTAAATGGAATCCTGATTTTGATTCTAATCATTGTGTGAAAGGAGCTCAATGGATTTATATTTGATCTAAGGGGAAAAAGAGAAGAGAAAATGGTTGGAATTTCTGTTTTTCCACATTTGTTCTCATCAATCTTCAGGTCAGGAATTGATTGGCAACATCAGCCAATCTATTTCCACATCTCAGACAGAATAACAAAACAGTTTATCTCTCTGTTGAATGGATGTTTATTCTGGAACACTGCAAATAAATTAAGCATAAGCAAGTGTCAACCATGTCTGCCAACACCAATAACAAAAAAAGTCCTATTTTATGTCTTAGGGGTTATTTACATGAAAAAAGTTAATACACAGTAATATTTGAGAATTAAGTTTGTACTTAAGGTCAATACCTTAATCTTGAATTTTGGTCTTTGATGTTTATGTCATAGGCTGACCAAATTCCCAATGTTATCTCTTCACATTGGGGTTTGACCATTTAAAACTAATATCCAACTGACTCGTAACCATAGCAGCAGAAATGAGCAACAGAGCTTCTGTCTCACACAAATAAACTAAACATCAGCTGACTTTTCCAATAAAGCTATTCTAACTCTCAACTAAGGAGTTACACCTATTTTATTCACATGGATTCATTTGAAAACTGTATTGTCAAAAAAGAGGAAGTAAAGTTGAAAGTACATCTTAGGTGCTCATAGACAGACAATTACATGCTAAAAAAACAAGATTAAATGATTAATCTAAATACATAATATATAGATATAAATGATTATGCTAATCTCTGTGTTCCTTCTCTCAGCAGACACACCCTTGCCTGATGATTTCATGTGTCACCCGCCTGCAGACTCCAAGCGCTACACCGTAGATCCCACTGACTCTGCATTCAACATTATGGCCTCCCAGTACCAAACCAGGCCTTCTTATGTCTATCGTAGCAACAGCTGCTCCACTCCGATAGGTTTGTGCAGACAGCTTTCCAGCCCAGCGAGTTTCCAGGATGGAAATAGAAATGGTGAGGCAGTTAAAGCTGTTAGTGCGTTTTTAGTCAAGCAGAAACACATTCAAAGTAATATTACACCAATGCTTTTAGACTACTGTTATAAAAGCCTAAAAATAATTATGTTCCACCCATTAATTCAGCTGTTAAGATGTTATACACCATGAAACAGCAGTAAAAACGCTCTAGATAACCCCAACAAATTGAAAAGCATTTATAATTCACTTCCTGACATAGTCTCATTGTTAAATGGGTTAAATTGGTAACTTTACTCCTATTTTGACTTCTATGGCAGTGTTGCTCTAAGCCTTTAAACATTGTTTTTTTTTATTTCAAAAACAAATGCACAACAGAACCAACTCCAAATTGTACATGTGAAACTGCCTTTGTTTTTCTTTATTCCCTTATTGAAACTATGCCCCTTTCACTTCTGTCTGGCTCTTGAAAATGTACTAAATCAAGGTATATAACATCCTCTCCTTTAATTTCCTTCCTGACTCCTGCATGTCTGTCATTTGCACTCAAAGTAGTTTGAATTTATTTATTTTTTTTACATTCTAGATTTTCATATTGATATTACAGATAATTTAAAAGGAATACCACATTGTTTTAAATTGGACATATTGTCATGGTAAAATAGAAGTGCATTGTATTTTTATTGGGGGATTTTAGTTGGTAGATAAAAGATACTAGATCTCTGTCATATAAAATAAGTGAGATCCAAAGTTAAAATGACAAGGCTTAAATAAAAAAACAACAATAATATAATCGGGAACTCTTATATTCAAACAATATAACTGACTCATTGAGGGAAACATGACAATCCTGTAACTACAAAGACTGAAAAGGACAGTGTTTGAAGTTGCTCTTTGTGTAATTCTGGTATAAAAATAAAAAAAGAAGACAAAAATGGTTTTAGAAAAATAAATTATCACTGGGTTTTATGTAACATTCCTTGTTCATTTTGTTCAACTGGGTGAGAATAGATTATTGTGACTTATTTTAAGATCGCAGAATAGATATTCTACTTATTTGAATCCCAATTCTTACCAAGCAGAACCAGTTTCACATTGGTTTAAACGATTAAAACCCCATCCTTTTCCCTATTGTTGCGTGTTTCACAGCCCTCAGTCCTTTGCCAGACACCGGAGAGGGCAAGCGTCTGGCTGGGAAGGACCCGTCTAACTGGGGTGTGGAGGACGTAGTGTGGTTCATCAAAGAAGCTGACCCTCAAGCTCTGGCACCCCACGCTGAGACTTTCCGGAAACATGTCAGTGTTTATTTTCAAATTTCCCGGTTTAGTGTTGTGCTTTTTTGGAGGAGGCAACTCTAGGGGTATGCCTATAATCATTACTCATAAAAACTGTAGATGTGACCTTCTGTTAGACAGTTATAAACAGTTTATTTCTAAACGCCACTAATTAACCCTCCAAGCAATTGTAAGTTATCATAAATCCAGATTGACTGGTTCCAAGGCTGATCCATTTTATTAGCTAATCCTAGAATTACAAAGACCAAAATAGATATACCCTCTCAGTCATGATAACTTGAAACTCTTAAATGTCATAATCATTTTGGGAAACCTGACTTAATTAACATTAGTTACTTTTGCATCAGATGGTGTTTTTACACATTGTGAAATAATATTCACAAATAATCTTCCTCTGTGAACCTCCAGACTAATCATGTAACCTAAAGCATTTTTGGTCACATATAAAAGTAAAGTGGCATTAATAACAAAACAAAAAAACACTTTAAGTTAACACTTTTACTTGGATTTGAATACTGCCTTACTCAACTGGTAGATATTTAGTCTGTAACCACCTGTGTGTCAGACCTTCCTCTGCTTCATACAGGAAGGTCATTGGTGGTGAACTGTGTTCTACTTCTATTTCCTGTGAAAATAATGATCATCTTCTGTGTAAAACTGAAGACAATTGCAAATGTAACACCTTTTTAAGTTCATAAAATATTCTTGTTTTAAGATGGTAGGAAATAGCTTTTGTTTTAGATGTCCTTACAGCAAAACCTCACTCCAGAAATGAGGATTCGTTTCTTTGGTGTATTAAAGAAACATGATGTGTTTGGTATGTGTGATTTAAAAAAAAAAAAAAATTATATTCAAGGTTCATTTTACAATCAATATTCATAAGGGGCTGTGTTGTGTTTCAGGAAATAGATGGAGACGCGCTGTTGTTGCTAAAAAGTGAGATGATGATGAAGTACCTGGGACTGAAGCTGGGACCGGCGCTCAAACTCTGTTACCACATCGACAGGCTCAGACAGAGTCGCTTGTAGTTTCCTGTAAGAGAACTGAAGGCTCTGGCTGAAAAACCCCACACCTCAGTGTCCTGAAAACAAGGTGGAGTGGAGACTTTGGTGCTTTATCTGTGTCTGAACCAACTACTGTTAAAAGACTGGACATTTTTTATGTACTTACAGGGAGTATTTGCAACTTTGTTTACTTAAAATTGGAGTGGCTTTAAATTGTAAATAGTTTTGCTGCATGCAGACATCAACTAATGTGAATTATCTGGAGCATTAAACTACGCAGGTAACAATTGTGACCACAGTTATTAGCTAAAGGTCTATATATGCAATTATTTATTTCAAACTATACATGTTTGTAACAGTGAAAAACATATTTAAATTCTCGCTTTTAAAAAACGATCTAATAGTGAAAAGCTGCTGGGATGTTATCTGGGTTCTGCTGTTAGAAAAATAAATAGTGGGGGAACATTTTAACACAGAGACTGCTTTATAACACAATAGTTTAGCTGTGTTTTTTTTTTTTTCCAACAAAAGCTGCCTTTAAAAGGTTATTTTTGAAAATATTTCACTCATTAAACTTGGTGCTACCAGTAACATACAGTGTTTTCTTAATATCTGGTTTTGCCTTTTACAAAGGAGGCCATTCTGTTTCCGCAATACCTCATTTTCATGCCATTCTGATCATAAATGCCTCAACTAAAGGAACAATTGATCATAACATTATAAAAGAAAAATTGGTATGTAGCATTAAGAATTTTCTAATGCAATGCTGTATGACAAACCTGATAAACTTCATAATGTAATATCATCAAACTTGTTACATTTTTTTTTTTTTGGAACTTATGACAAAGTTTTGATTAAACCTCTTTTTTAAAGCTTTTATACCAAACTGGTTATTTGTATTTATATATGGTGCAGAATGTTATGACCTCTTTATGTTTGTACTTCATACTTTGCCAATAAACCCTGCTTAATTGTCAAGCACATGTATTATTATCCAATTGGTTCCTGGGTTCCAAACTTAGGAAATGTCCTATTTTTGGGTTTTGGGACCTTTGATAGACTATTGCATGTGTTTTGGAGATAAGAGAAATCTCTGTAAAGATGCAACAGGGTGGCCATAAGGACCTGGCTTCCTTTCCAATAGTGTGTCCATCTATTAATTTTTCCAGACATTTACCAGCATGACCTTTACTGCTTTTCTGGGGATGGCATCCAACACTTGTGCAGACTTCTTGCTCCTAATTCAGCACCGCACCAACCTAAGCGGAGCCTTAACCTTTACACAGGGGATCTGTGTTGGCCTCAGATGTATCACTAGTGGTATGTTCCTGCATCCAGAATGGAAATGCTGAAAATCTTAAAGACTATTTCCGGCACCATCAGAAGGATATATGTGCATCCTTATAACTTTTCCCAGCAGCAGATGAATGAACTACATCAAGAAGGGATTCTACAAAATTGCTGGTAACATAAATCAGGTTACACATCACAAAAGACACCTCAGAACAGGTGGGCAACTTTTTCATTTTTAATAGACCGCAAACACATCAAGATAAAAAGCACATGAATGGAACTTTGTTAACAAAAAATCCCAGTGTATAATTAGAAGTGAGTTATGGTTTGGCCTGTCAAATGCACACATTTATTATGTGCATTAAATGACCTAAATGCATATTATTGCTTCACACTATATATGATGCTAACTGCATCTTCAGCAACATATTTGATTCCAGAACATGTCCTTTAAAGCCTTTAAAGCAGGCATCCCCAACCTCGTTCCTCGAGGCCCGCTGTCCTGCAGGTTATAGAGGTTTCGTTGCTCCAGCACAGCTGATTTTAATTGAAAGCTGATTAACAGGATTTTGGTCTAATGCAATCATTTATTCATCCTGGCCCTTAAATTAAACAATTTAAGGGCCAAGTTCCTTACTGGTCATTACTTTTTTCTCTTTTAACACTTGAAAATTAAAGGATCAAATATGTGTCGATACGCCTACTAAGTCATTTGTACAAGTATTTTGTATTTATAATTGACAATTTATGCAATTATCACTTGAAAATGTTGTCTTATTTAATTTTGACCCTCTTTGGTCCAGTCATATTAATTCCGTACGAATATTGACCAGATGTGAAACAAAAAAGGTGATAAATCATACATCTGCTGCTCGACAAAGTTTCTATGCCAGTTGCCATCTATGATATACCTGGGGTTCGATGTCCATTCTCCGATATTTAGGTCACAGGCTTAAAGCATTATTCTACAGTCTATTCTACAGAAAGACTTGAAAACCATGGCATTGTTTACACCTATGACATGTTACAATATTAGCTCCCATTGTTAATTATTACGTTTGAAAAAAATGACAATTGACTCATTTTGTTACTTACAGTAGTTTAGTTATTGTTGTTCTATATAAAACCTCTGAGACACTTAATTAAACTTCTGCAGTTTTACATATATTAATATATTTTATATAATAATATATTTTTATTATTTATACATATATATATATATATATATATATATATATATATATATATATATATATATATATATATATATATATATATATATATATATATATATATATATATATATATTGTAAAAAAAAATATTAGAGGCTGAATACCAATGCAAACAGAGTTTTAAAAAGTGGGGTTGCGTATATGTTTTTCAATTTCGTGTTGTCTTAACATTATTTATAGATGTAGTCTTTATTTCCTATTTTGTTTTAAAGATTTTGGTAAAGCCAAATAAAAACAAATTGGAACTTTATTTTGAAAAGAAAAGCGCAGACACCTCCTATTTCCGGTGTCCTGGGTCTTACGCAAACACACGCTACAGTCTGGGAGGTCAACATGGGAGACATCTCAGAGAGGACCTTGCAGGTAGCCGTGGTTGTTTCCTTTGCTGTAGGCTTCCTGTCGGGCTGGCAGGCCAACAGAATGAGGAGGAAATTCCTGGACTGGAGGAAGAAGCGGCTTCAGGATAAACTGTCTGAAACGCAGAAGAAGTTGGATCTTGCTTGAATGGTAAGGCGACGTCAGAGTTCAGCTCAGGTCTTTAATCTGAAGGAATTTATAAATATGAACACAATTTGGATTTTTACACACTTAATTTGCTATCCTATCTCATTTGACAGGTTGGCTGTTGGTTCAGAGAAGCTGGTTCAACCCGTTTGTCCTTCTTCATGTTTGGTTTAACCACACCTGGCGAAGCAAGTCTGTTCTTGATACTCTCCAAGCTCCCCAAAACAAACCGTTGTTAAAAGAAATATCTGTTGTGGATATGTAAAATGTAAAAGTTGGACATTTCTCTTTGTATCAGTGGAAGTTTTTCACATATGAACAAATAAATTATTGTATTTTTCTTTTTTTATTGTAAAGGAGACATTTTGTGTCTAATACACATAGGATTTAACACGGCGGTGTGTGAATAACAAAGAGATCTCCTGATTTACCCTATTTAATGTTCAATGTGGCTAAATTTGGGTTTAAATATTACACAGCACAAACACTGAGTGTGACATCTGCTGGATAAAAAGGGTATTACAACAAATATGGCTGCACACAGAAATTCAAGGGGCAATTATAATTAGTGTTGCATCGATACCGATACCAGTATTGGGCAGGGCCCCGATCCAGCAGTAAAATGGTGGCATCGGTATCGGTGAGTACCAACAAATAAGGCACCGATACCATTTTGAGAGCCAAAAGTTTATTCAACTATTGTCACCCATTCCAGGTAGGCAATAAAAAGTTCTATTGGATTCACTTTTTATTAGTCCTTTTCCTGCTTCACAAAGGTAGGCAGCAGCTTGACAAAGCCATGATGGCAATTATTTTACATCCAAGTAGTATGAAGTTCTTCATACAAACACATCAATTTCAAACGGATGGTATCGGCCAATACTGCACAGCCAGGTATCGGGGACAAAAAATGGCATTTGCGCAAAACTAATTATAATCAGTATAAAAACTATAATAGCACATAACGGGCTAGATCAGGGTATACAGAATCTTATAGTATACAGAACAACATTTAAAGCAGTGGTGGCAAAGGGGTTTGGAGGGCCGGATCCTCTACATCAGTGGTCCCCAACCTTTTTTGCACCACGGACAATATTTTCACGGACCGGCGGGGGGGTTAAATATGATCAAGTAAAATGATACGACTGGCATAAAATCAAATACAAACAGCATAAAAATAAAACAAGCCGATCCCATCTAGGCGTAATGGGAGACAATGACAGACGAAGTGTGCTCCTGATGTCCAGTCTGCTCCGTAGCTTTGTTTTGGTTGCTGTAACTGCAGAAAATCCCGCTTCACAAAGATAGGATGTTATAGATCGGATGAGTCTTGAACTGAATTAACCTGTGTCAAGAGGCACAGATGCACCGACTGATGTAATTGGGAGAGAATACCGCAATTTTTTATATTTTTCAAAATAAAACATCACTCAGACTCTGATCGTTGATAAATTATATATATATATACACATTTTTCTGTGCGGCCCGGTACCAAATGACCGACGGACCGGTACCGGTCCGCGGCCTGGTGGTTGGGGGCCGCTGCTCTACATGGCTGCCCTTGGTTTGAGTCTGTGGATATCTACTGCATGTCTTCCAACTTCTCACTCAATTACATCTCCTGACAGCATACAGCCACAAGTGCCAAAAATATAGAAACAAAAACATCTAAAGCAGGGGTCTTCAATGTTTTTTAGGCCAAGGACCCCTAAACTGATGGCGAATGGAGCGGGGACCCCCTAATTATATATATTGTATGAAATTGTGTTGTATCAAACTGGTCCTATAGTCATTCTATTACAGATGGATTAATGTAACAAAAGTAATTTCTTCCTGGCATTATTAAAGTATTCCTGATTCAGATTCCTGGTTGATGGGACAGGTGTTGTGAATGAAATGGTGTCTAGCTTGAAAGAGCTCCTGTGTGTTGCTGAATGTGTGCATTGATATTTGAAAGACATCTTCTGCCTCCATTTATCTGTTTACTGCAGTGTGTTGAATTCATGGTAATGTGTATTTAAGGACATTTGAATTAGCGGAAAAAAATTGCAACAAAAAAAAGAAAAAAGTCTAATCAACCAGTATGCTATGACTGTGTCAGCCTAAATCAACAAATGCATTGAGGTCGTCTGCATCAAAAAGAACATCACGAACCGGGCCAACCAACCACCCTGGATAAATGGAGAGGTTCGGAAATCACTAAAAGTATGGGACTCAGCTTTCAAGTCTGGTGATAAGGAGGCACTGAGAACCGCCGCTACCAACTAAAACCATGCCATCACATCAGCGAATCAGAACCACAGTCAGAAGATCCAGGATCTTTTCCACAAAAGCAGCAACACCAGGAGGATGTGGAAAGGCATTCAGATGATCACAGAACACACCCTACCCCCGGTAGATGCAGCAAACACTGACTTCCTAAATGAACAGAACAACTTCTTTGGAAGGTTTGAGGCACTAAACAGCACCCCAGCAGTGAAAGCTGTTCCACACCAGGGGGAGGAGACACTAAACCTGGACGTAGCTGAAGTGAGGAAAACTCTGAGGAGAGTCAACCAAAGGAAGGCCCCAGGGCCTGATAATATACCTGGGCGGGTGTATAAGGAGTATGCAGATCACTACTGCCTGCTGGGAAGAGGCTTCGAAGCATCCGATGAAGGTCCAGCAGATTCTAGAACAGTTTCTTCCCAATGCCATTAGACTGCTGAATGTTATGTAAAATGGGTAATTTTAGTTATAAAAAAAAGAAAATAATTAACGTTAGAACTGTAAAAATACAGTCATATGTTTATATTACTATTTTTTAATGTGTTTAGTGCCATTTTCAAGGCTGCACTTTAAAAAATGAAAATATCTAGAGCTGTTTTAAAAGTAATTTCTTTTTTGTTTACACTTCAAGTCTAAGTCATCTAAATCACTTAACTTTGTCAAAGTACAGATAACGGGGAGGAGTGGCAACAATCTACTAAGTTTAAAATAATCTTAATTATAAAATGTTTCAATATTTTAGCATACCGGTAAATTAAAATACACACTTTACCAGTCATGCAAGATTCTGTGTCATATTTAACTTTATGGCAACATTTAAAAACACTGGATTGTTATTAGATAAAACAGAACAAAAACATAGATTGAGCGAGGATACTTAAAAATAACCCTCCATGAACAACATTAGGACTCTGGGTAATGGATTGGTAAGTCCGATTTAAATGCTGCTTAAGATTCCTTAAACCTTTTCCTGGTGATGTTCCTCACTCTAAACTTGTCTGTAGGGGGAGCTGGTGCTCTTTACCAATCCATGCTGCAGAAAACTACTTTCTGTGCCTGCAGCATTCCAAGCTCTGACTGTGAAATTAGATCCTTTGAGCAGATCTCTCTTTTTCATCATCACCAGATGAGCAGCCCTATTACTATGTCTCAACAAGCTTTTGACACAACCTTAAAATGTCCTTTTTTCCCCAAAGCACTACATCAGGGAGTTGAGAGGCTAGTGAAGAGGGGTTATCAGTGTGGGGCGAAGGAGCTTAACTCCTATTTCACTTTATATACATATCTTTACCATAATGCTCCACATTTGCAAGGACACCATGCATAGCTTTTTTGAGGAGATTTTAAGAGATGATCCAGCACTCTCTATTAGCACGAGATAAATGTGCTAATTTCAATGGGTGACTTTTAATTAACTTAATTGCTTTAATTAAAACTCTGCACTTAGATGCAGTATGGGTCATATTCTGCAAAGGTAATTTGAATATTCCACATTAAGTTGTTTGAAAAAATCTTTTTTTAGATTGAGACTGGCTCTTTTCTGCATTTTTAATTAAGCTGGTGCATGCAAAAGGTTCATTATCTTACAAATTTGATGCTGCAAACATAAAAGCTTTTTGGAAGAAGGGCCATTGTTAAAATAAATCCATCAGTTCTGCTTGTAAGTAGAAATAAGACAAGTAGGGAACAAACCAAACAACTGGATGGACGTATTCTGGTCAGAGGAGGGCAAAATTTGGTTGACATGAAAAGCTCTGTACACGGAGGAAAACTAACACTAAATATCACACTTAACACTTGGTGAAGCAAGGTGGTGGCAGCATCATGCTGCAGGAAATATTTCTTTAGAATATGAAGCTTATTTGATTTCACATAGAGTTTTGATCAAGGATAATTCTTGTATTGGGAGGACAAGTGAAATTCCAGACCTAAATCTAACTGAGAATCTGTTGCATGGCTTAAACATTAATGTTCACAAATGTTCCCCATCCAGTCTGAATGAGGTTGAGCTCATTTAGAAAGACAAATATGCAAAAGTTTCAATTGCAAGACGTGCCAATCTAGGTGAGATTAACACTTTCTGCTACACTGTGAACAAAATGAATCACAATGTTTAGTCAAACCATTCAAACAACATTCAATTATATGTTTTATATGGAGGTTTTGTTGTTATATAGGGGGAAGAAAAATGTTCAAAGATTCTTTAGAACATATTTTTCAACTTAACTGTCAGAAAAAAAAGGGGAATTAAAAAGATTAAGCACAGCTCAGCAGGGATGTTAACGCCTGAGCATGTGTGCCATGAGCAGAGAAATGTGAAACTTTTTTGTGTCTTGAATTCTAGACAGGGTGTTATTGTCCCTCAGTGTCTAATGCTGCTACCAAATTGTGATGAATAGCTTTCTGGAGTGCAGTGCGAGCGCATGCATGTGTGTCGACGCCAACTGTCTCTTCCCTGTTTATTTTGAGACAAGCTGCGTGTTATTGTGTGCAACAGGCGGTGCTGGTGCGTGGGGCTGGGATGCATTTTTCAAAGCGAGGTGAGGCAGCTTAGTGACTCGAGGAGATAATGTGCGGCAGAAAGGGTTCACATTGACTGCTGTGATTGATCTGATTTTCCTAATTGGCACAAAGACCTTAGAGCGTGTGTCCTTCGTCTATATTGAGTGTGCTCAGGGAGTGTCATGTTTAATAAGCTCCTTGATTGGCTTTCTGGTTGTGCGATTGTGCCCTCTGGCCATCGGGGGAGTGGGAGAGAGCAGAGGACAGCAGAGCAGAAGAGACAAGAGAGGAGAAAAAGGAGATTTTTACAATCCAAATGACAGAGGAAGCAGATAAATAATAAAAGACTTCTGCAGTGGTAGAAATAAATAGGTGTTATATGAGGTGGAAGGAAATGGAGAGAAAGACTGTAATGTGATGACATCTACCAGTCCCTATGTGCTGCTGGTTCTTAATATTACTCGGTAGTGAGGGTTTCTGAAGCAGTTAAACCACACTCACATGCCTTTAAACAATTTAGGAATTTAGATGAGGATTTTATGTATTTATTATCTTAATTAGCCTGAATGTAAGGCACACCTCGGGATGTATTTTAAGCCAATACCTCAAACACATTGCTTTCTTGAGTGACATCATGGTGAAATTAAAATAAAATCAGCAGATCTATCAGGAAAAAAAAAGTTTCATGAATAATATGCAAGAAATAACCGCACTGAAATGTCCTGGCATGATGCTATTAAAGGAACCAAGTTCTGTGTCGCAGAGATGAGTGTGTTTCAGGGGATGTGCAGGACAAAAACATCACACCTTAAAGGAGAGGCTGGCTGATGTCTCTAAGAGGATATTAATATATTCACTATGAAACAATTTTTTTTACAGACATTGACTGAAATGCCAATCAGCAAGGAAGAATTCATTGCTTTATGAGAAACATGTAAAGTTAGCTTGTGAATTCATACAGTTAGAAAATACCACAACTTTAAAGACATATTCCTCTGTCAGATTAAAGGTACATTGAAGTGTTACTTAAATGTATAGTGGGTCCTGTTCTTTTTCCAGGTGGAACACCAAAATAAGTGGCCATCCTAATTGTCAATCTGTCATGGTTTTGGTTCTGTTCAAGTCTTATCTCTGAGATTTCATTTAGTCTTATTTCCATTTTAGTGTTCTAGTTATTTTTTGTTGTATTTGAGTTTCTAGATATTTCTTGTTTGCCCTCCTGTGTCAGTCTCCTTTTCCCTAGCTCCCTTCTAGCCTCCTCTGTTCACATCTGCTCCCAATCTGCTAATTAGCCTGGTCTTTGTTTCTCTCTCCCATTTATTCTCCTCCTGTTCACTCTTTGCTGGTTTGTCATCATTTCTAGGGCCCCCTTTTGTTAGTATTCCTGGATCTCAGTTTTTGTGGATTTATGTTTTTCATTTTTGCTTCTGTATAACTTGTTGGTATTAAACCTTCAACTAACCACCTCAAGCTTTTGTGTCTGCATTTGGGTCCTGTCAAACGTCCTTCCCAACTTGACATTATCATTCTGGTGATATGTTTACATAAGGCCGTTCTATGTGCTCGTCCCCATTTTTACTTACCATTGGTGAGTCCGACATAGTGGAAAAATTGCAAATCTTCTTTTGGAAAGTATGCTTGTATAAGCGATGCAAACAGCAACGTTTAAACAGAGTGTGCACAAGGAGAAATGGGCTTTTGTATGCTCTTATATGCGTTTAATAGGTGTTCCCTCTCGGGAGTGGGTACAGCGTTGTGTATGTGCTTTTTTTTTTTAAAGTGGAGAGGGTGGGTCCTTTCAAAAACTCACAAAAATCCTCCACTATACCTTTTATATTGACTATCGTTACATTTGGTGGAAAACAATGGAAGTCTGCAAGCCTGAGAAAAGCATCCCAACCATGAAATATGTGTGAAACAGTATCTGCTCTTCCAGGAGGCATTGGTGCATTTCACAAAAACGATAGCATCATGAAGAAGAACAAACCTGACTCGGTTATATGAGTTCTGTCGGTAGAAATGAATCCAAGTCACAAACCGTTGAGAGAAGCTTATAGAGTAAAATCTCTAATGTACAGTGTAAAGGCAATATTGTCAAATATTAAGGTTCTCTATGTAAACTTCCTTCTTAAAAATTACTCCAAAAATATTCTTTGTCATTATTCTGGCATTTATCCCATAGGAAAAAAGTTGGTGGTCTTTACATGTACAAAACAGTCCAGCTTGTGCTACACTGTTTTTAAATTGACCTTTAACTATAAGGAAAAACACGGAAATCGTAGATTGTAATCTGCTGCAGAACTGAACACTTCAATGGTTATGCTTTTTTTCTATGGATTTTTTGTTCTATTTGGAAACCTTCATTCTTTGAGGCATGGCTGTGACCACAGGTGTAACTCCTTTGTTATATGTGTTAGTGAGGATATGTTAACAACACATTAGGTGTTTTACAAACCATTACTGACAATGATCAGCAACATCCCATATTCACAAATTAACTGTATGTTTTTCTGGGACCTACACTGATTCCTTTGTCTTATTAACCAATAGGCAATAAAGACATATTCTTAAAAATAAAATTACAAATCTATGAAATCCAAAAGGTTGTCAAGATGTATTTCTTGGTGATGTTCTGATTGCACATAGGCAGGCAGTAGTCTTAGTGAGTTGGAGAGTTTTAAATAGATGAAGAATGAAAAGTTGCATCTTGGTTAAATATCGGCAGGCCGGCAAAATGTATTCACCCCTGAGGAGTGAATGAAATTAACCAAAATAGGTATGGCATGCTGCAGACAAAAACTGATTAACATGAGCAGGTGGAAAGAATAAGGCTGATTAGGCTGGCTGTGGATGAGAGTGAGGTAAAAACATAATTGGGGTTAAACAGAACTACAAGGACATAATCTAACCGAGAAATACTAGCATGAGACTCCAAGTAAAAATGAATTGATTAATAACAAATTAGGAGGAGATCATTAAAAACAAGAAAATAATCTAACATGAGAACAGAAATACATGGCAAAACCCAAATAGCAAAAGTAACATCAGACTATGACAAGACCTAAAGAACAAAATAACAATAAGAAACATACATCTAAATCAGAACAGTAATCAAACACCCCAAAATCAGGGTACCAATATTAAATTTTACTACCCTTTTCTGGTCTAATATAAATGGGTCTTCAAAATATGCAATGCAATCTTAATATCCGTAAAAAAACATTTACATTTCATTTAACAACTACTTTGATTGCTGGACCTTCAGCATGTTTTTACCATTGTTTAGTACCAGCTGTATTGACATTACTGATAAATCTTGCACTGACTGTGGGTGGGAGTTTGTCTTGCATTTGGATGTCAGAAAGAACTAAAATATTTTCTATTTCTGTTCATATTTATAGCATTTCGACTTTCCCTCATGGTTTCTCTTTATAGTGAACAACCTTGTACCTGCCCACATCCAGTAACTTGGTATCTTCAATATGCAACTGTCTGGGTGTGCATTGAAGATGGCAGGTAATTTTTTTATTTTCTAATTCTCCCACAATAAGTAATGGGAAAATAAAATATATTTTATGACAGTGTGAAAAAAAGTCCGTTTTATCTGGCTGCTTGGTTTTATCTTATTGAAACAGTGATCCCATTATGAAAGCTATAGATTGTTTTACACCCATCTCATTAACCTTTAATAATCAGGATCTCTGCATTCCAATAATGATTTTTTTTCAATGCAATCTCCAATGAGGTCATCCTATCTCATCTTTATGTTTTGTATTTTTTTATTGTGAGATGTTCTCCAAGGAAAATTTACTATTCCAGTTAAAAGATTAAAATATTTTCACTATGATGCTTTACTGGTCTAAGATCCACTAAAACAATGTTGTTGTTCAAACAATGTTCTCCAGTTTGTGTGGGTTGTGTTTTTGTGTTGTTCTCTCCTTCCATGACCAGGTGGCGCCCTGTTCTCGTTGGTCCTCCCACACACCTGCGGCTGGTTGGCTCATTACTGAGGACTATTTGAGCGGTGGACTGTCACTACCTCGAGTGTTTGGCAGTTTTGGGTACTCTAGCCAAGCTGAGTTTTGCTGAGTCTAACTGAGTCTTAGTTTTTCGCCAAGCCTAACCTTGTTTTTTGTCTTTGCCTTTTCGGCAGGAAGCCTTCCTGCAAGCTGGATGTTTGGCCTTCTTCCCCTGGAAGGATTGTTTGAGTCTCACACTGAGCAGGGGATTAACCTCCACAAGTTCCGTTCAAGTCCTCCTGGATTCCCAAGTGACAGTCCGTTCAATAGCTCCTCAGGATCCAACCAAGTCTAAACCTGTCCGCCCTTCAACGAGTCTCTACTCTGGATAAACCCACACTGACTGGATTCTGGGAGAAGAGGTCTTCTCAACCAACGTGAATCCTGTTTTCTCTGTCTCTCCAGTCATTGCTCAAAGTTCCCACGGATCCTGAACTAACTGATGATACTTCCCTTCCCTCTTCCAGTTTCGGTTCACCAGCACACTGAGTTTCCTGAATCCAACTCCCGCTGTCCTTGTCAATAAACCTGTTCAAACTTTTACCCTGGTTTTCTGAGTGGTTTACGGCATGTGGGTCAGATCTCTTAAGAAAATCATGATAGTTCTAGACATAATGTTTTGGTCACCGTCATGATCACCAGAATAACACAGACTTTATTTCTGTATATTTTAATAATGGGTCTACAGAAGACAAAGTAAACACTAAATAAGAAATTTATATGATAATTTTATCCACAAATTGTCAACATCAGGCAGGCTTTGGTCTGGATGTTTTGAACAAACTTATGATAACATAAATGCCATTAGTTGTTCCCCAACATTGAAACCTCTTTTAAATAGTTACCTGAAAATAAACTTCCATAAGACTGTAACAGTGCTGATAGCCTGAGTTCTTTTAAAGGTACACTATGCAACTGGTGTTGATTTTCCAGCGAGGCTCCCCCCAGAGGGCGAAAGTAAAAGTGCACTGTCGTAAATATGCACAGCTGTTCTCCTGGTTTCTCCGTCAAGCCAGGCGCGGTTGTTTTGAGCTTAGCAGCGAATGACTAATGCTGCGTTCACACTGGACGTAGCTGGCGCGACAGAAGCAGCGAGTTTACATGCAAAGTCAATGGTTGACGCGCGTCAAGGCGCAGCAAAAGGTCCTGCGGCTCGTTTTGAGCTGCAGGCGCAGCACGTCTGAGCAGCTGAAGCAGCGCGTCGGGTGCGTTTAATGCAGGGAGAGAGACACAGCGCTGATGATCACTCCTCTTAAACAGTTTATTGACGCCTAAATTAACTTAAAATGCAGAAATCTGCCGGCAGAATATGCAGTTTGGATTATTTAGATGAAAAACACCTACCAGCTGCCGCGGCGAACCGCTGCTGATGAAGGGATCCATACTGTCGGCGTATCCCTGGTATGTGGGGGTCTGAGCGGCTCCGACAGAAAAAATATTGAAGGCAGGATAATAATCTGAATGAACTGACTGCACTGATTACGTTTTCAGGTGTATTTTCTCACTTAAACACATATTAAAACTACTTTATTCCCACTGATCACAGCAAATATAGCTGCAAGGCAGAGAAAGGATAGTGAAGCTCCGCCCAATGCGCCTCAGACACACTTTTGCACCGCACAGCCAGAGCAGCAAAGCTGCTTCAGCCACGCGTCAGAACTAACTGGTACAAGCAGCAAAAAGGAAGCAGCAGACACGATTTTGCTGCTTTTGCTGCGTGAAAGTAGCATAACTGCACAAAGATTGCCACTGTGCTAGCAACGAGAATGCTTTTAACTGGGGGCATGTAGCAGTTCTCGCCGTAAAGCAAGACTGACTCTCACGAGACTTCTGAGCTTGTGGGTGCGGGTCGGTGCTCCTGCAGTTGCAAGTGCGGTATTTCCCCCACAGACCACCAGGGCGGCCGAGAATACCTTTGTTCAACCTGAAATGACTCATTTAATCATCCATAACGTTATGGAACACATTAATTAACTGAAATATGTTGCATAGTGTGCCTTTAATTCAAAGTTATAAACCCATTTGTTTAGAACTGCATTTTTTGTTAAAGCTTGTAAAGCTTGTGTTTGTGGTCCAACTGTTTCATTTACTCTACTACCTGCTTTTATCATGTTTGTATCTTTACTTCCTTTTTTTCTGTTTTTAGTTTCCTTATTTTTTATTATTTATTTCCCTAAAGACCTTTAAATTGTCTCATTACTGAATTGTGCTATACAAATAAACTTGCCTTGCCTTACTGTGGAAGTCATCACATATTAAGCCATTATGTATCCAGTCTTGTGTCCAAAAGAAGCAAAGGAATGTAGTCCAATAGTCATGATGTTTGCAATAGTAAAGCCTCTAAAGAAGGTTTTATTTTATCATCTTGTCATTTCAACTCAGGGAAAACTAGATCCTTATCAACTTGCTAACAAGCAGGGACGAGGAGCAGAGGCTGCTCTTAGCACCCTGGTACCTACATGACACTTCAGTAAACTGTATTCATAGGCAAAAGCGTTTTTTCACTTAACATCTCCATTTGACTCAATGCAAGTGGACATCTTTAAAAAATAATTATCCAAAGGGGAACACATCCATTTTTGATTAACTGGTATGCAGCTTTCCCGACAGAGTCCAGATGGGAAATGTTTTGTCAGCATCTGCTTATCCCACCAATGTCAGTGTTCCCCAGGGATGTGTTAGTTTGGCTGCTTTGTTCACACTCTACACCTCTGATGATTGCCAGATAAATACGGCACATCAATGCGTATTAAAACATATTGAGGAATTATTTTCTTACTTTACTTGATGCCATTTTAAATCGTGCCCTCTTGGTACTGGTGAAGTTGTTCAATAGACTAATAAAAATGTACTGAAGATGAAATAAAAAACATTACATATTGTTTTTGGATTGCTATTTGATTGTCATAAAGCTGCCATTACTATTCATAATGGAAAACTTAGCCAGATACTGACTGACCCTTTTTTTTTTGTCTATACAAAGAAAAAACAAAGCATATATTTTCTTCACTGCCAAGGTCCTTCAGGGTAAAGAAAGAAGTTCTTTGATTTATCGTGCAGTGATAATGAGTATTATGTGGTATGAAAGTCTGTTTATTTTAACAAAGAACAGTTTCATCAAATAAACATTTTTCCACTATTATAAGCCAAACAAAACTTTATTAATCTTACTAAAATATTAATGTTTTGAGACTGGCTAATAACATTGCCTTTAACTTTAATGATGCTCTTAATCTGTCATGATTTAGGTACACTTAAGATTTTGATTCGTAGTTCTTCTTTATTTTAGTGTTATCTTTATATATTTAGCTTAGATTACTTTTTGAAATGTTTCCTTCTGATTTGGAGTTTTTCCTTGTCAGGTTTTAATTCTTTCCTTATTACTAAGGAGTGTTGTTTTAAGTTGTCACTTTTCTATTTCAGGTTACCTTATTATTTCTTTTTGTTTTTCTTTACTGGGTATTTTGTTGTTTATTTTTTCAAAAGATCTAAACTGATTTAAAACAGCTAAGATGTTTACAGGCCAGTATCAGATACACCTTAGGCTTGGCTTGTATCATGATGTATTTCTTAATATTGGTCCACATTACATAGTTTTCATATCAATATAAACAAAATAAAATTCAGAAAGACTTCCAAGAAAGCCCCCAACAGATTCTTGTATAAACGTATCACAATTTTACCATCTTCAAATGTTCCTGAAGGTCATGTTGTTGAATACAATTATTTTTCGATACACTTTGATATTGAATTATTGTCCACTACTAACTTGAGCAGTGGATCTGGAGCTCCAGCTGACTGACAGACACAATTATGTTTAACAACTTGGAAGACCCAGCATGAAAATATTAGGGATTCAAACTTCATTGCTGCAAAGATGATTTACCTGGAAGAAACCAAAAGATTCAGTTTGAGAAACAAATTTATGGAAGACAAGGGAGCAGTATGTGCCCTGCGAGACAGCTTTGTGCAGAGCTGCTCACAGCATATTGTATCCTCAGCTCACCTCATGTTTCATTAGCTTAGACATGTATGACACAGGCCTATTTGTGACTATACATGCAGATCTGATAGGAGGACAGGTTGACAACAGCAGGGACTGTCCTTATGTAAGCACAGCTGGACAGAGACAGAAAAAGGCATGTTGTCTAAGTTTAGTTTCCGTCCAAAGAATGTAGAAAAATCCAAAAAGCCCTGACATTTCCCATAGGAGAATCAATCACATATGCTCTTTTAATTTTTTATAGTGTTACATTGCTGTGTGTAGCAATATACATTCTTGCACTTTTGGCAGTAGCACATTTATGAAAAGTTGAATTCTGACACAAGCTATAACTCCGCTGAAATTCCCCCGGGCCATAAAATTAACCTTTTATTGGGGAAAAGCAAAATTCAAAGTGCGAAAGCTTGTGTTTGTGTTTTTGATGTTGGAAAGATTCCAACATCCCAATGCATACTCGCACATACACATAGTTCTAGCTTGAATGATATGCATACACATACACAAAGCCAGCTCGACTGTAGAAACTGCTTATTCCAGCTGATGGAGTGTGTAATTTCAGCAGTGGAATAATAATGAAGGCATTGTAATTCAGACGGATAGAGGAGAAATTAGATTTCTGTTTTTTATTTATTTATTTTTTTTGCATATTGTCATTATCAAGTTCTTCGTGAGAGTGAAATGAATTGAGAGATAAGATGGTTTATATGACTAACTTGTTGCAGTCACCCACGAGTTTCACCTTGCAGGAATTTGATGTTTTTAAAATAAACCTAGAGTTCAGTTTTGTGTTTTCAGTAACAGCAAGACATACACATTTATGCATCGGCTCACAGAAAGATTTTCTGTAAAAATGGAAAAAAAGTTGTTGCATCTAATCTCGTTTAAACAGCACAGAAACAGTGAAACAATGGGAATACTTATCTTTTCAGCCTTACGACTTCCCAACTTCTTCTTTTTCTTATTTCTTTGAAATTTCACGTAAAGTCTTTTTAAATTTTATTTATTGTTTTGCTTTCATGCAAAAGTGAGTATGATAAAAACAAAAACAAAACACTATTATAGTGGCAGCATGACGCCATTTAGCTGTATCCAAACTAACAGGCTCACCTAGGCTTAAAAATTATATCATTAACAAATCAAGCATAGTAACATCTACAATATTGCTTATACCATCCAAAGAAAAATTTTTTATGTGTTACGTTAACATGGGTACCAAATGTTTGCATTAAGACCTGATTATTGTAGATTTGTTCTTCTTTCATTTTGCTGTTTATTTTCTGGCAAAAATTTGTTCTAACCTTTGGGTTCAACATAATTAGATGCATTTATCATTTGATATTAGCACAACTTTTGTCTGAGGTATTGCACGACTAAAAAAAATATGTTTACCAACATTAGCTATCCAGTCTGGCACTGATTCTCGGCCAATATATGCTGCTAAAGGCACACCACCATAGAAATTCAAATTTTAATTAACCTTGTTTATGATGTTCCACTAATCTTTTAAATAATATTTCATCCCTGTTTTCTTTCATACTTGCAGAAAAGGTTATGATACAATGATGCGGCCTCATGAGACTTCAGTGTGTGCTGTTCAAGTTTCCATTATGTGGAGTTGTTGCTGTGCTCTATAGACTTTGTGAAAATATTGTGACCCTGCTGCAAAAATATTGAGTGACACTTAGAAAACAAAGATGGGAACAACCATAAGCACCCAATTAGAATACACAAAAGGCATTTCAGAAAAGTAGTTTCCTGAATCACTCTTTTTCTAACTCAGAAAGAGAAACAGTCAAGTAATAATTTGTTTACATTTGGCTTTGAAGTGTATTATTTATTATTTATCTTTACTCAGTAACTCAATAATATTCGGCCATCAAATCTGGACTGACTTAGACCACATTTGGGCAATGCACTTCTTTTAAACCTAAGAAGACCCCTACATTTGCTTTCCTCTCATAGAGCTTTAGTCCTTATATTTACTCTGCTAATGCAATGGTCTGGTTTTGTGTCTGAACTTCTATTTAGTTGGCTCAGTGATGCATTAATGTGTGGAAAGGGGTATTAAGGACCCGTTTGGTAAATAAATGGAATTTACTATTCAATTCCCTTTTCACTGGATTTCTGTTCAAAGGAGCTTTTTTGTTGTTCTGTTCAAAGGAGAGTTTTTCCTCGTAAACTTTCAATTAATCTATAAAAAAAATAATCTATTTTCCTCACATTTTGTGAAGTAATTATTCAGTTTGTGACAAAAGGATAAAAAAAGTATTTTTCTTCAGGGATTCCAACTAATGTGATTTTAAACAAGAATGCATTAAAAAAATAACCTATTTAAGCCAAAAACATTTTTACTAATTTGTTCAACCTGCCTCGGCATTCCAGAAATTATAAGAAACACCACATGAGAATGTCCTTAGTTTGGGACATTTACAAAATTAAAGTCTCCTCATATATATCTTTTGCCTGAGGGACAATCTTTTTGAGGAGATAAAAGGGTCTTTGAAAATCAAAGTTGCACATTTATCCTCAAATGTGTTCCTGATTGATCAGATGCCCTTTGAGACAACACCTTGCCTCCACTGCCGCTCTATAAATTGATGCACAGAGTATAATTTTTGGTTTAGGTGCCTTTCGCTGGATTTGGGGACTACTCAAAAAACCCAATAGACAAAATTTCCACGCAGCAACAGAAGGCAATGTTGAAACCCCCTCATTTCAGCCTGATTGTCCTCTTTCATCCTCCAAATTCATTCTCTACCTTTGATCTTACATTTCTGACTCCACAAATGTGTTCTGCTGTAGCACTTACACTTGTACACAAAGAAAGAAGACAGGAAGTGTTAGGCTTTTAGAGAAAAACTGTACACTCATGCACATGTCACATCACCAGAAACACTATGCACGCTGAGAGGAGTGCTATCATCTGTGGAACATCTGCTTGCCATCAAATGTGGCATCAAAGGCTGCTTGTTACTTGGATTGCATTAGCTTCATGATGTTTCGGCTTTGATAATGCCCAGAATCACTTCAGCAAACAAGACGTACTCCTGACTGTCAGTAAGCCTCCGTCCTAAGCCTGGAAACAAAACAAGTCACTATCTTGGCTGTCTGAATAATCAAATGAAGACAAATGATGTACAAGAAGCCCCTGCAAACACTGACTCTCTAAAAGCTCCCCTGAAGTGTTTAGGCTACATCACCATGTCTAATATGACAAGCTATTACAGCTTCTCTTGATTTTTGTAAAGGAGAAGGTGAGTTCATGCAGGTTTGTCGATACTGACACTCAAGTGTTTGTTGATCTCCCCCTTAAGGAGTTTAAAGGTGTTGTTGCAAGATAAGCTGAGCTGGATTTTTGTTTTCACCTGGAAATGTTTTAAATGTCTGTTGTTAATCTTTTCTGGTCTCGGTTATCAAAGTTATTTTGGGTTATGTATTTGAGCTAAAATGGGAATTTTATATTGCTGTCATTACTCTAAAAAGCAGATTTTAGTAGGTTTTTCATTTAAAAAAAACATGAGATCACTCATTTAACGATACTACGGAGCCCTAGAGCTGTTTTGGAAGATTTCTATTCTGTCATCTGTTCCATTTCTTTCTGTGGTTTTGGTATTTACATATGGACATCTACCATATCATTCTGTAAAGATCAATTCTTATATCCACTAAGGTTAATGTTTATCTGACTATAATAAAAGATGTTTAAGCTTAAAATATATAAAACATCTAAAATTATTTAATTGAATATAAGAATAGTTTGAAACACTGGCCAGAATTCAGATAACCAACGGGGACTAAACCTTTAAGGAAAAACATCAGATAGCTTTAAAAACTTTCTGTACTAGACACGCATTACATGAAAATCATATTGAATAAAAAAAAGTTAAGCAAATACCTCCCCTTGTTTAAATCTTAGAAACCCCTATGTCTGTTAGGATTCCAGTTTGTGGGGCTTGTTTTGTTTTTTTCCCAGTTCCACTGTGCACCCTCTAGATCAGTGATTCTCAAATTGGGGTACGCGTACCCCTGGGGGTACGTGGAGGTACTGCAGGGGGTACGTGAAGCTTTTCAAAATATATTTTAAAAATCAGTAGGCTCCTCATAATAAGTCTTGGGAGAAATTATTCTGTAAAAAGTTCGATAGAATATAAATGTGTGCTCATGCACTGCATTTTATATTCAGTATTTAGTTTCAATATCCTTTAAAATAAAACGGACCCCCCACTAAGTTAGTTTGACCCACGGACCCAGCGCACTTGTCAACGACCTGTCGTTAACATGGTTACGCTGTAACTATGGAGACGTGGCTACAGCGTAGCAGCAACGCTGCTGGAAGTGCAGATGAAGTTAAAAAGAAGGCAAAACCAGAGCCAACGAAGTACAGAACGTACATGGAGAAGTATGCTTTAATGGGATTTACGTCCACGATCTCTGACCCCCCCCCCCAGGCACTGTGTTTTTTTTGCAGGGAGAAATTAGCCAATGCTAGCATGAAGCCAGCGCACCTCCAGCGGCATCTCACAACAAAACATGGATGTCACGTTGGTAAGCCACCGGAGTTCTTCAGGAGGAAACTTTCTGAGTTCAAGTCATCAGCCAAAGCCATCAGCCAAAGCCCTCGAGGCTTCTTACGCGGTGTCTTTGCTTGTTGCTAAAGCCAAAAAACCGTTCACCATAGCGGAAGACCTACTGCTCCCCCCTGCTGTTGTATTGGCCGAAACTATGCTGGACAAAAAACCAGCGGATACATTAAAAACTGTGCCTCTGTCTAATGACACAGTTTGCCGCAGAATAGATCACATGGGCATAGGGATGGGAATCGAAAACCGGTGTAGGTACCAGATTGACTCGGGCTGCCAGATTGACTCGGGGGCCTGCGCCTTTTGAGATGCGTCAGAGCGTCCGCCATCTTAAATGTGGCAAATCTGCAGTTTCTCAGTCACTTAAACAGTATCAGAGGGACTTTAATCTCTGAATATACTTTGTATTCGTAGTATTTTTGGTTTTGTAATATTACAAGTTTATTTTTTGTATCCCTTTAGCTTCATTCTCCTGAATTTATTCTCGTTACAAATGCAGACCGCGGGCTCAATGTAGTTTGTTTGAGTGGCATTGCCATAATGTCACGTCATCGGGAGGCGCAAGGCCCATGGCGAATTCGGTGACGTCATCAGAAGGCGCAGGGACCATGGAGAATGTCTTCGTAAAATTGTCCGTTTACAAACAGCAATCCCGCTTTCGAATAAAACCTACACCCCGCTATAATTACTTTAGTAAGCTGTCCAGACCAATCAAAATGTTTTGCGCAATTGTGCAAACGTTAAAACAATTATGTATTGTGACGTCATCAAAAGGCGCAGGCCCCCGAGTCAATCTGGCAGCCCGAGTCAATCTGGTACCTACACCGGTTCCTGTTCAGAACCGGTTCCGTATTTTCCGATTCCATGGCATCGTTTGGCAGCTCTCTGAACGATTCTTTTTTCGATTCCCGCAGCACCAGAGCATAGCGCGCCGGCTCTGGGGAGCACGACTTACGTCACGTTTTTTACGTAAGTTACGCAAGTTACGCAAGTTACGCAAGTTGGAAGAACTATTCGAGGAGGAAGACAACGAGCTGCGGTCACTTTGTGAATCAAAGCCCCGTCTTTCCTTAGCCCAGAGGGTAGATCAGGAAATCCAGCTCTATAAAAGCTTGCCCTCCATCCCCTGCAGGGATAGCGCCACACTGTGGTGGTGGAACAAGCAAGATACGCTGCCCTTGCTATCTGGACTGGCTGAAAACTACCTCTGTGTGCAGGCTTCCTCCACCCCATCTGAGAGGGTGTTCTCCACGGCTGGAGACACCATAAGCCCTGAAAGATCCCGTATCCTTCCAGAAAAAGCAGATATGCTCATCTTTCTGCAAAAGAACTGTTAATTTTCCCTACTACTGTTTTATAACTAGTATTTTTTGTTATTTAAAATAGGTTATTATCCCATCATTTGTTATTAGACATTGTTGGTTATTAAGTTTGTTCTTGTATTCATTTTTTATTTAAACACGGATGTTACTCCAGTTTCACATTTCCTGTGGACATCTTGATCTTGTTGATTTTGTAAGATTGTGCAATAGTTAAGTAAACAAAGTTGATGCTGATAATCAAACTGTTTGTTCTCCTTTTTTCCCCAAATTGGAATCGAAAAAAGAATCGATAAAGAATCGAATCGTTTCATTGAATCGAAAAGGGAATCGGAATCGTGAAAATCTTTTCAATTCCCAACCCTACATGGGCACAGACATTGTCGAACAAGTTGTGGGGGAACTTGGCGACTCATTTTCACTGCAGCTGGATGAATCCACAGATGTGAGTTGAAATGCGCAACTTGTTGCATTTGTAAGATACATTGACACAGACGACATCTGTGAACACATCCTATTCTGCAAAGAAATTGAGGGGCGAACAACCGGAGAGGACATTTTTAATGTCGTTAACATGTTTTTCACTGAAAACGCTATCAGCTGGAAATCCTGCAGCAGCTTCAATGCAAAGTGATTAAAGTGCAATCTTCTTTTTTTATCCTAAAAGATGTAACCTTTATTTTTTTGTAAGCAAATCTTTATTTAATTAATTTATTTTGTAAACAAAATATAATTTATTTATAATGAAGTTGTAGATTTATTTCTGTGAAAACATTTTAGTTATTTATGTAAATATTCAATTTTGTACCATTACAGTGACCAATATAAATTAGCAGCGTTAGCAGCATATTTCAGTTTTGACTGGTTTTATGCCTTCCTGGTGGTCACCGTCTTCTGTTTTTCTTTTTTTTTTTACATGCAATGGTTGGAGTATGCATCAGTTGTTTGGCTTTAATAAATAAGACAGTGATTTTACAGCACTGTACCTCTTTTTTCTTCCAAAAATGTTTTGCCTGTGTCAGGGGGTACTTGACTAAAAATATATTTTTAAGGGGGTACATCACTGAAAAAAGTTTGAGAACCACTGCTCTAGATGGTGCCATTGTCCTCTGCTTATCTGGAGGGCTTCCTGTTCTTCTCACCTCACACCTGCAGCCTATTGGGTCATCACTTCCTGAGGAGTATTTAAGGAGCAGACTGTCTTCACTTCCTCGCCAGACTGTTTGCCAGTATTGGGTACTCTAGCCCCTCAGAGTTAACTGAGTCTACTTTGAGTGTCTTCTGAGCTCTTTCAATGCTAACTTAGTTTGTCTTTGATTCTCTGGCAGGATTTTCCAGATCCACTGGATAAGCTGACTTTTCAAGTCTAAAAGGGAAACACTCGTCACACTGAGAAAAGGAGACAGAACTCCTCATCTGAACGCTGAGCCCTTCAGGATCCAAGTGTCAGTCTGCTAAGCTGCTCCTCAGGATCTCCATAGTCTGCTTGTCTGCCCTCCAACAAACAAAACCTTCAACAAACCAAGCCTCCACAAACGGGATCTAAGAAACCCTCCCCTACAACCACAGTGTGTCTAAGTTACCCAGTATTGAGACCTTCGGCCAGTTTTTCCACAGTCTATGAACTCACCACTCTGATCTCCCCCTGGAGCTTCCGCTTCCGGTTCACCTGACCCCAGGAACCTCCCCAAGCTGAAGAACTGTTTTTCCCTATCTCTGTACAGTTATCCTCCAATAAACTGTTTAACCTTTCTCGGTCTCTGTGAGTGCTTCTGCATGTGGGTCAAATATATTCGACCCATCATGACAATGTCTTCCTCTGATCTGCACACAGTTTCTTAAATTTTTAGGGTTAAAATTTGCCATTGAAATCTACCAGAATGCAAACATTGTTATGGAGGTAATCAATTAAAGATCATTAATAAATTACGCAAATCAGAACCTTTCCTCATACATTTGGTCAATTGCCACATCACAGTTTCTGCATACTTATTGGTCATGCAATCTTCAAGAATGTAAGATGCAAATCCCAACACTATTAGATAGCTTTAGTGGACTGAGATTTGGGGACTGGTTTTACAGTGAACCCATTGTCAGGTTCAAAAGTACAGGTTTGAGATTATATGGCAAAGTATGCGGTACCATAGAGCAATAAAAACTTCCTCTCTTTAAGTTTATAGTGAAATTATTTTGGCAGGTTGGTTTGGATAGGCTCTTTCGCTCGATGAGGTCATCTTTCAAATATTACACCATCTTTCTTTGGCTGTTGTCCAAACTAGTTGGATGATTCTAACTTTCAGGTTCATTTAAAATCTATTGAGGTCAGAAATCTGTAGAGGTGTAGATGTGTTTCACTGCATAATACATCTGCCCTCAAATCTTTAGGCTAAATTACACAAATATGGCCTATGCTGTCCTTACATTTTGGGGGGATTTTGTTTAGTTTTTTACAAACAAGATGTACTAATTAAGCTGAACATTTTTTTTTTATTTATTCACCAGCACAAAGCTAACTGTTTTTTGTTGCTTGCAAAATTGAAAAATTCAGAGGAACCCAAAGGAGACAGGCTGAAACACAGATGATGAATGTCATGCACAAATGGAGATTTGTGATTGTTTTTAATAAGGAACTTTAAGCCGCTATCAACCTATTTTCTTTAGCCTCTCAATCTTTGCTGTACATGTTGACTTTTACTGGCCTGTTAGTGATGCTTTGATTAATGTGAATAAACTGTCAATGATGTGAAATAAGTTATTGTGCACCCATTATGGACTATTATAACATCCACTAATATGCAACATGAGTACGTAGATATGAAAACATGCTCAAAGGGATGCAGAACATATATTTTACAAGAATGCTTTGTGTGTATTAGAGGAATTTGTACATGGCACTCTATGAAGAGAACGTGTTTTTTGAGAAACCCAGAGGATTTTCTGGCCCAAGATGATGACTTACCCATTAAGCACTTCAGGTTTTAAAGGGCAATTTCTGTTTGATGTGTGCTTTGAACTGAAACTGGTTTATGAGTGCTACTGTACATAATGAAGACTCATGCATTGCTGAAACCCACACAGTGGATCACAAGACTGTGGGTAGCTATAGCCTAATTTATGCAAAGTTATATAAGGTATTTATTGTTATAATAATTGCGGTTTGTGTCACCATGAATTACTAAAAATTTTTCAAATTGAGGTAAGATATATTTTATCCTATAGTCCTCCATGTCCACCAATTAACACAGGTAGGCATAGATCAAAAAGAACATATCAAAATCATAAATCCATATGTACTGTGAATATCTGCACATTAAGCAAAGCTTAAGAAAATCGCTCACTTTGAGTTTTGTTACAGAACTGAAAAGCAACCATCTCTGATATCACTTTAAGATGTGATCTCGATTATAATCACTGAAGTAAAGAATTCTAAAAGCATTGCAATGAATATGATATGACCAAGTGAAAAAAAAAGAGAGAAAATCTAATTAATTAAAAGTCTCACAAGCAGAGCTGTATCCTCTGTACTCTGAAGCAGATGTCTGTTAGTCATTAACGAGATGAAGTTCCAGTGCGGAGCAGGAGGTATGCAGTTAGAGGGTGTCGTGTAGTAGCTGACATCACAAGGAGAGAAAACTGATTGTTAATTAGGTGCTGATGCTTTGCGCATCTGTGCACGAAGGTGCAAGCTCCCTTTGTTAAATGGCTGCTAAAACAACCACAAAAACATTCTAGCACTTTAAGAAATACTGTTATATGCCAGGCTAAGTATTATGATGTCAGAAAACTTTCCTGTTTTTGTTTGAATATTCTACGTCAAGTTTTGCACGTTATTTTTCTTGATCATGGAAATTTGAGCCTCTTGACTGGATTTTATCTTATGGTGTAGTTCTTTGATTTTAAAATTCATTCCCTTCCATGCTTTAATAATCTAAAGCTCATCCATTTAATTTGATTTGTTCACAATTTCAGCTGCGCAACGTGAGGTGAGGCACCTCACTTATATGAGCAATACACTCACAGGTCTTTGCTTAGCAGGTTTTATGCACAGGTGTAACATTAGCATTGAATTCTAATCAGGTGTCCAAGGAGGCATTTACGATTTAGCAGTGAGTCACAAAACCAAAAATAGAGGCAGTCAAATCAAATTCAGTCATCATTAATCTGATCTTTTTCAATTGCTTTCAAACATTATTGTATATCTGTTTTGATGCCTTTTTGAGAAATACCATCTTAATTCAATAAAACATCACCATTTATTTGTCAGTCAGGCTTTCAATTTTTTTTTCAACACACAAATACTGACATTATCTGTATATGAAGAGACCATCTTTTTGATGATAACAAAACTTAAATGAAAGAAAATGTATTTACCATATTTTAATGTTTTTGTGAAGCAAGTGGTTTTTATTTAATAAGAAAATGAAAAAAAGGCATGCAGTAAATTACCTGTCAAATCCAGTCAAATCCAGGACACCTATGCGACTAATATATAAGATAATCTTTAATTTTCTTTCATTGCTAATCATATTTAAGTCAAAACTGTTTGGAAGTGGAACAAACAGAGTTTTAACTTAAATGCAATTAGGAATCTGTGGATGAATTTAGGGGTGGATTCACTGGAACATGGATTGGCAAAAGTAAGAAAATTCACATCTTGATTTGGTCAAGATTACTATTAAGCAAATATTATTTGCAGCTGCATAAACAAGGTTGTCCAGTTGCAAATGGTATTAGGGAGGCTATAACACTCTAGTAATGTGCTGATCAAGAAGAAAAGAGCACAAAGAACAATGTCTACTTTGGTGTTTAAATATGCTCTTGCATCATATTCTCTCATCTTCCCCTAGCAAGCAAACCCCTCCAGGGTCCAGATAAACTGCCAAAACCAATAGTTGCAACCATGCCAGGGTATGATTCTCTGGTGTATCTGAAAGGCCAGGATGGATTCACATCTACGTGATCCACTTCAGAAAACAGACTCCAGAATAGTTAAATCCATTCTAAAGGTTTGGTGTGAAAGTCTTTCAACTTGAAGGATTTGGAGCTGGTTGAAAAAACAGAATGATCAAACATACGTTTACAGACACACAGTAGTCTAGTCACCTCAAAATAAGTAGGTTGATTCCAGTCTACTGAAGTAACTAAATCAGTTTAAAACCTCCATTAGAATATTGTTGGTTTGTGAGGTTGGGGTTTGTAAGAAACCTTCAGGAAAATACATGTTTAATGTTTTACTTAAGTTTTTTAACTCAAATGTCTTGCCCAAATCATGACAGAAATGTACTAAAACAGCATAGAAAAAAAAAAAAAAACATTTGCAGACTACAACATGCTGATGATGGGCAAAGTCAATTTATCAGTTAATATGAAGATTTTATTAGAAATATTGTCAAGTTTGCTCAGGTTGAAGTAGTTAACATTTTTTTCCTTATTATTGTCATGATGGGTTCTCTTAGAGTAAAGCCCAAGATGCAGAACACACACGGAGGAGACAGGGGAAAAGTGCAAAATGTTTAATAAGTCCAAATATACACAGAAAACACTGGCACTGGAATGGTTCGGGGGGGGGGTTCACTGGAGTCTGTGCAGGGAATGGGGAATGGCTGGATGTGAGCTTCCAGCTCACAGCAGTGAACAACAGGGAAAAACACGAGGGAACCTTCAGGCTGAGCTTCCAGCTCAACGTAGGGAACAACAGGGGATCTCCACATGGGAACCTCTAGGGAAACTCCTCATTGAAGTCGTTAGGTTCAAACCATGTAGAAATCTTCGGGGTGGCTCACCAGGGCAGATTAGCTGGTTAACTCTCCTAGAGCTGCAGGCCAGAGACAGTGGCACGGGAAGGGGGGTGCTGTGGGGGCTGCAGCCTCCCTCGTCATAGCATCAGCCCCCCATGGTGGGGGACTGTGGAGTAACATGATATTGTACTTAAAAACATGAAATTATTTATGTATTTATTTTTTAAAAGACTGTGTTTGATATGGGATTAAAATAATGGGCTGTGTATAAGATATAAACAAATGATTCATTATTTTGATATTTCATAAAAAAAACTAGGCTACTCCCCCAGAAGCATCCACCACCTCACATTCATTTAGGCTTGGCTAGCAATAGGCAGCAGAAACGTCTTTCTGACAATTTCGAGGTAAGAAATGGTTTTAATTCCCCTATACTGCCGCATTTAGCATTATTTATGTGCATATTCGTCTTAGTCCTGTGGCTGAAGAAGTCTACGCTAGAATAAGGCTGCATATCACTAAATATTATATAAATATTAAATTAGTTTATTTTTTTTTGTGTGTGTGTGTTTTTTGTTTCAGATATGAAATCATTCCCCCATATCCGTAGTCGAATGGACTTTCAAGACGTTGAATGCTCAGTTTAGGCTATATTTAGGCCATGTTTTATTCAAGTATTCCTGATCCTGTTGATTGGGAGCTGTTGTTTGTTTTGAATGATTAAAAGAGAAGAAATAAAGTTTAAAATGTTCATGCTTTGTTCCGATGCATTTTAAATGGAAGTTTTTTGCGACAAATGTAGGCCTACAATATTATGTTAAAAACGTCAGCCACAGCCCTCAACATAATGACGTCATGTGTTTTCCAACCCAGCCATCAGCCCCCCTCGCTTGAAACAGCTTCCAGCGCGCCTGGCCAGAGACAGGTTGCCAGAGAGACAGTTCATCCAGAGCTTCACAAGGAGACAGGAGGTTAAGCTCATCCAGAGCCTTCACGAGGAGACAGGTGGTTAAGCTCATCCAGAGCTTTCACGAGGAGACTGGGGTTAAACTCATCCAGAGCTTTCACGAAGAGACAGGAGGTTAAGCTCATCCAGAGCTTTCACGAAGAGACAGGATTCCTGTGAGGCAGAGACAAGGAAGAATTAGATTCTGATCTCACACTAGAGAAAACAAAGAATCTTCTGTAACAGAGGCTCAGGAAGCTAACCAACTAAGATCAACACTGCGGCGTGGGATCAAGGACAGGCAGGAGCTTATAAAGGGGAGGTCTGATAAGAGGATTAGGAACAGGTGTGCAGGAAGGTTCCAGCTCCAGAAGACCCACAGCGCATCCTGCTGGAGACAGAGGGTAATCCCCAGATCCCCACAGTAACTCCAAACCTAAGAGAAAAACAAAGAGCAGAAGAGGATCCTCGGCGCCCTCTGGTGGGCAGGCCTGAGGATCCCAACAATTATTGATACTACAGCTAAAAGAATATGTAGTAATCTGTAATTACCGATATCCCTGTTTGACCTGTAACCTAAAACATAAAGTGTACATAGATATACACTCTTGAGTTTCAAATATCATTATATCTGTATTAACTCTTCAACTGTTGTCAAATCATGATTGAGCTTTTTGCTGGAGCACTGAATCCATTTTATGACCTTTTAAGATATGTTATTTTTTTCAAGTATTGTTAGACTCTAAGTTTAGTGGAAATGATTTGGGCCCTTGCCAAACATAAATTAATGTGTAAAAATCTGTCAATGTATCTTTTATGTGCAGCTGCATCCATTTAAAGTACATTAAGGCATATTTTTGAATGACTTGCTACCTCACAGGTCATAGGTTAATGTTGGAAACCCTTCTTGCAAAATTGCCAGCTGTCTTTTTTTTTTTTAATAAGCATGGAAACAGTTGTGCTAACGCATGCATCTGTGTGCATAAACTCCACCTTTTGTTAAATCTTTGTTTATCCACCACTGTGCTCTTTCCCTTCTCCTTTCCCTCTTGCTCTAGCCAACTGAATTGCAAAGGCTATTGATTCTCCCGCAGGGGATGATTAGCCCTAACCAGTGTCAGAGCTCCAACTAAGGGCAGTGATAATACCTTCACTCAATGCACAACAACAACTCAGATGCCCCCAGGACCAAGTGCTAGCTGCTGGGCATAGGCTAGCATGCTAATTTGCAGAGTCCTGTGATAAATGCATGCTGTCAGTCCCCTTGAACTAAGTCAGGCTTTCAGCACTGCAGCAGTAATGCCGATCCAATAACCTATATCCAGCAAAAGTGAGATAATGCATTTGTTTGTGCAGGAACTGTACTCTATATGAGTAACATTCATTCAGGAATACACATTACAGTAAATCAAGTCAGTTGTGAAATGTGCAGCACAACTTTACATTGCTAAACATTCAGTCCATATACCCACTGCAAGGTGTAAAGAGTATAAAGCAATTCAAACATGGGTTTCTTGGGGTTTCCTTATGTGATTTAAATTTATATAATGTTCAAATGCAGTGTTTTGATCTTTGAAGAGTTCCATTTACAATAGAACAGAGATGTTGGCAGCTTGGGCACTCAGAATACATTTGCAAAAGAAAAGAAGGGGGATGCATTTGAAAGGAACCTCTTATCCTTTTTTTTATTTTTACAAAACACAATACCCTCACAAATATGCACAGACTGCTGGATGCACAAGGGTTTTGCTGGATGCCACACAAGCATCCAAAGCTGAAATGACTCCTAGCTTTTTTCTTTGAGTCTGCTCTGTCTGGCAAACATTAAGGCATGGAAACTACTGATAGACACATCCCTAATCAGGGATCCTCTTTTGGAGCAGCTTACATGTGTAAACAAGACAAAGAGTAAAAAGAGGTGGAAGATGGCATGAAAGCAGATTTACAAGGCCTGCTCCAGTACCCGTCAGCAACTTCATTATTTCCAGTAGCTAAAACAGATGCATACATGCCTGCGCATATGGGTATAGAGTTTTATGTAGAAAATAGGACAAAATGTTGATGGATTTCCATCATATGCACATACATATACAACATGTATGAAGCTAATTAAGGCATAGAGGAGTTTGTGATAGATCACAGGCAGGGTTTAAATGGTTTTGAGGAAAATTATGCAAAGGACTGATTTTTCCAATACATAGCCATTATTTAAATGTGCTTAGAAATGAATGGTCAATGTGTGCACAATTTAGTACGGTAAACCTTCTGTAACAACTACCCAAGCTGTTTCATGCTTTGCGTCTTTTTGGATTTTACATGTTGACATTTACCATTATTTGGCATGCTGGAAAGCAAAATGTGTTTTTAATTCACAGGTCAGAATGTTCCTGAGCTGCACCACAAACATTTTAGTAAAAATCCTTTTATACTTGCTCCTGTAATAACAGAACATTGTACTCACCTATCTCCCAGATTCAAAGAAAAAACAAAAATCTAATCTATTTCTTCTCCTTCTCAGGCCAAGTTTGTTTATGTTGTACCTTTATATCCATTAGATTTGTCTAAGATTTGATTTTATGAGTGCTTTACTTGATATCTTTCTGAATTTGGTTTACATAGCACCCAGCACAAGGGTCAAATATATGCTCCTGATATGCATTAACAATTCATAAATGTTCATAGAAGCTAAACTGTGTGTAATATTTATGTAGCAGGATGCCAATGTCAAAAGGATCTCAAGGTGAACTTTTAATTCTGATAAAAAATGTTAGGTTTTTATATTGAGTATAGAATGTTATTTCTCAAGGTCTGGTCTGAAAAAATAAAATGAATACTGAGATTTCTGAACGTAACAATCAGCTTGTCATGCTGGTTTGTAGTTTTTTTTTCCCACTTGTAGAATCACACAGAGAATCAATGAGATGTAAAAATGTATTACCAAAAAGCAACAGGAATCTAGAAGCAGAAAACTTCAGGAAGTCAATTGAACTTTCTGGGGACAAAGCAGACTGATCAGAAAGGAGTTGGTTGATGATGACTGATGGATTTGCTTTCTTAAGAGATGAAGGGGAGGTAGCATGGATATGTAGGGGTTTGATTCAGCGAGCTTTTCAGACTTACAGACTGCAGACTAGAAGTCCCGGAGAACGTGAGTGAGATCCAAAAGCATTGGTGCTTGCAAGATACATTGTGCTGGAGAACGGACAGGCAGGTGAGGAAGACTGAGAACTGCTGCACACAGATAAGACGTTTTCCATGAAGATTGGAGATGAACTGAAGTTCTCTGATTATCTGGAATGATAACAGAGTCTAGATTAAAAGAGATTCACAAAAAGACTTTAAACAAGTCATTAATGGTGTAGGTCTTTGGGGAGAATACCATCCAGGATAATCATCTGGCGAATAGATATTATCCTTCGCCTCCTTTTACACACACTGGTCATCTTGACTGAGAAATGTTCTTAGGTGTGCAAAAACACATGTCGGCCCAACCACCAGCAAAGATCCTCTCTGTGACAAGAAACTCCCTAACACCAGAAAAAACGGCAGAACCCCAGAGACCATAACAGCACTTATGTAAAGTAAATGGTATCCTGAGCACTGAGGTGCTTTGGAAGTTAAGGGCTATGCTGTCTGGGGAATAAATGTCCCTTTTAGGTTTTTACCTTGGCAAACACCCCCGGGTAGAGCATCATGAAGACAACACTGCACGAAAAGTGGGATTTTCGTCAATATGCGGCACTGTAGATTGTCGTGGAACTTCAGGTTAGCGGCAGTTTACGACAATTTGCAGGCTTCGCCGAAAACTCCCGTAAATTGTCAGAAATTGACGTGGACTCTCTTAGGCAGTGTTCCCCCCATGCCTCCCCCCCATGGAATTCTAGGGGAGGCTTTAACATGTAAATGAACATGCTGTGAGCTATACAAATGCAAATCAGGGTTGCAGGGGGGTTTTTACACCAAGTGACATTTTTCTGAAAGGTAAGAAAATCTCTGATACAAAGAGATCAGGCTCAGTATAGCCTCTTACATTTTAGCTTGAATTGATTTATTTAATTAAATTATAGAGACCAAAACAGATCTTTAGCTGACAGAGCAATACATTTAGAGCAGTAATTATTTAAAAAAAAAACTGCATTTAAGATAAAAAATAAAATGTTGTCTGTCAATATGCTCAATTCACAATTACTTAAGTGGAAAAGTTTCAAGAAATGAGTCTGAGATGATTCACTTTATAACATGGCGCATTATCCTGTTGGAAGTAGCCATCAGAAGATTGGTACACTGTGGTCATAAGGTCCGGCCAGGTCAAGATCCGCAATTGCAATCGCACCAAACAGGAAAAAGAACATCGACAAATTCCGGTTCGTCAAATTAAAATATAGCAGCAACAGATCGGTGACTAGAAATTATAGCACAATTCTTATATATATATATATATATAAAAAAAAACTAACACCGTTTATTTAAATGATTGGATCCAAACTATTGGTTATTCACCAACGAGGAAGCAGATTTCTCATCTCCATCAAAATATTTATTTTATACCGAGGGACTTAAACTTTAATCAAATCCATTCAAAAGAAACTTCTTATTACAGGAATGAAAAGAGATGCTGAGTTTGGAAGTAGTGAACAAGTTCATTCAAAAAAAGCAGTTTTGAATTATCCTTATCCCCGTTACAAAAATCTACAAAAAAATATATATATATTTGGGCAGAAACTGAACATATGCTGGATGATGGTGGGATTTTTTTAATATGTCATATTAAATTAAGCGCTCACAGGGTTCATACAGGAATGAGTGACTCTAATTTAATGCTATTTTAATGCTATTTGAAATGATTTTAATGCCATCAACAAGAACCATGTACACAAGTTATTAGTGTACATGAAATATGAAGGATCTGTAAGCAGAGTTCCATGACTCCTGTATGTATGTAAACACACACACACACATATACGTATATATATATCCTCTAGCTTTTTCTCCGCCTGGAGCGATATAATATATCTGACGAAATTGTTTTTATAAGCATTTTTTATTAAAGAATTATAAATACTTCGATAAACATATTTAAATAATTTTAGTGCCAATTAAGGCCTTGATTAAAAAAAAAAAAAAAAGAATGATTTTTTTATTATTTTTATTGATCCGCGGAAACTCTGGTTCATCTCGCGCATGCTCTGTACGATCTCCAAGAAACTCAGAGCGGAGGGCGTGCAGCCACAGTGGAGGATGTATGCTTTGCTTTGTGCAGGCGGTCTGGAGCGGAGAATGGGGGATTTCGGGGTAAAATGGCGACTCTGCATCGAACAAGACGAACTCAAAGAAGAGATGCTAGCGGTAAATATATGTTCGATTGCTGCCTGATAAGCTAAAAGCAGCCTAGCCTAAGCTACGGCTAATAGTAGCCTTGCAAGAACAAGCTTTATTAAAGTGTATTTTTTGTGATTCACAGGAAGCAGTACGCCGTCTTAACAACTCGGAGACTAATTGCAGGCGCTATGAACCGGAGCAAGGGTAAGATTTAAAGAATATGCTTTCATTCTGCGGTAAAAGGCAATGGATACGGATGGATACCGATCATAGCTCTACATTTTGTTTTCACAGACCTCCTATTTGCTCGGAGCCATACAGCAAGTCCAGATTTGCACAATGTTGATAAAGACGACATTGTGTGTAAGTGACTTGTTTTAATGTTTTCTCCTTCCTTGTTACTGTGACTTGCGTTTGATTTTTTATTTATACCACTCTCATTTAATTGTTTTCCAGCTGCCTGTAAGACGTATTTTCAGACGGTACGCAGGAGCTTCAGATATACGCAGCCAGCCAACACGCTGCGTGCGGAGGCTATCTGCTCGGAGTCGGGCCAGAAGAAAGAGGGTAAGACTTTATTTGGTGACTATTTTTCAGGTGCATTGATAGATGTGTTGTGTCCATACGCAGTGCGCTGATTCATTGTTTTTTTTTCAGCTGCTGAAAGCGAGGCAGAGTGTGCTAGCAGATGAGGAAGTGGAACTCTGGAAGTCCGCCGTCGTTGGCGGTGTCTCTGGATGGATTGTACGGTCGCCGCCATTTCGTAGGCCGGATCTCACTGAACTCTGTGTTAAGCTGCAGTCCCGGTCAGAAGCGATGCCTTAGTACAGGGCCACGCACAGTAGGCGTATGCACATCGGACCTGCCTCGGAGGGAATGCTGCCAGTTACCTCCAACCCCGAGGAAGCAAACGGACCGTTCACGGACTTTTAATTTTTTTTGGATACGCGTTGTATATAGTTGTGTGTGTGTGTGTGTGTGTTTTAATAAAGCTCTTTCTTTGCATAAACAGCTTCCTGGCAAATGTTCATTTCCTGTATAAATTCATTCATGTCCTTGATGGTAGCATAATAATTGTGTAGTAGTGTAGGATAACATAAATACACATCATATGAATGAATAAATATATGAATGAATAAATATATGAATGAATATATATATATATATATATATATATATATATATATATATATGAATAAATATATATATGTAAATTTAGATGTAAATATATATATATATATGCCAACCAATCACGAGCGACTTTACTTGTTTAAAAAGAAGTGGTTCCGTCCAATACTAGTAAGAAAATTAAAGCCTGGCGTGGCCACGTGTGGTTTTGCTGCCAATACGAGCGATTTCATTTGTTTGAGAATAGTGGTTTCAGCCAATACTGAGAAGGTTATTCAAGCCAGACCTGGCCAGCCGCGCGGGTTTACTGCATTCATATGCTAATTAGGGCCATTAGTACAGCTGATCGCTCTCCACATACGTCATGGTCCGTTTCCGACAATTTGTGGCACGACAAACGCGGACAAGCACGGGTTGCAAATTGTCGGAAACTGACGAAAATCAGGCAGATCTGCGGGAGTTTACGGGGGTTTACGGGGACGAAAATCTCACTTTTCATGCAGTGCAAGAGACAAGGAATGTTGCCCAGTATGTCTCCTAACATCTTGCTCAAAACACTATCTCTACACCCTCCACAAGGTGCTTAACTATTCAGGTGAGTTTATCAAACAACTCTACTTGTGCCTTGAAGACCCAGTGTGCCTTTTGTTGGTTCTTCTCTTCACTAGGGGTCCCTACCTGACCTTCAGTCACTGAGTATACAGATTCTGACAGAAAAAGGACCACAGAGACTCTTGCAGACATTTGATGATAAATTCACATCAGAAAGTTTTTTTTTTTTTGTAAAGCAGACCTGAACCATAAACCATAGCCATGATCACAATGATCATATTCAAACTGAATCTTTATTCAAATTATGAACTATGTCTAACTGTTGATAAAAAAAAAACAGACTTAAAGGCCCTTGATGGTTTTTAGAACTCATAATGGTTTAGCCTTCAGTCCTAATAGTGCAGAGTAAATATAAGCCAATCATCTCCAGCAGATCCCAATCTCTGGCTTGTTCCACGTCTCTCCTCCCTTTTCTGCAGCTCGTTTGGACTGTAGTTGTTGCAGGCCTGCGTCAGTGAATAGCTCCCCGCCTCGTCAATAAAGCAATCATTAGAGGCTGATTGCGTTTCTGCTTGTGTACCGACAGAACACTGAATCGGGCGAATGCAGGAAAGGAGCGAGGAAAAGAGAGGACACTGATGATGAGATTCCATATTTTGATGCATGATGGCTGTGTCTGTCTCAATCGATTTAAGTGACTGCATCTACAGTACTCATATTGTTTGTATTGTATGCATGCTGAAGCTGCTGATTCCCAGATGGTTATTGCTATAGTTGTTTATATATGCAGGGCCTTGAAAGGTCCAGGTGTCAAGTATCTACCCCTTTGCAGTTTGTCTTTTTGACACACTTAATTCCTCAAATTCAACAGACAAATTCACTATTTCAACAATGAGTAAATACAACAGGACATTTTTAGATTCAAATTTGAATTTATACAATGATCTAATTAAATTTGTGGATCTTTGTAGTATGCTTTATACTGCTATAAGATATATAACTGGTTATACAGTATGGTATATAACTATAGATTGGATTCAGGCCATATTGGTTTTCAAACATTAACTGCAAGGGCCTCTCTAAAACCTTTGATCTATCTTTTTGAAACATCCATCTATAGAATTGCTTCTGTGTTTCAGAACATTGTCATGGCACACAACACAATGGTGCATTAGCTTAATCACACTTAATAATAGACTTAAACACTTTCTGTTGGAGAGAAAATTCAATAATTAATTAGTAAAGACAAGTAATGCAGGTATTGAAGTAGCAAAGGAGGAAAACAGACTCACTACCATTGTCTCCTTTTTTTCTGATATTCCATTAGTTTTAGACAGGATGTACTGGCATGAGGCAAACCCTCTAAAAACGTTAAGTTATCATGTTTTCACTCAGTATGTTCTTTACCAGTTTACCAGTTAAGCCACATAAGAAGTCTTCATGGCTCCAGGTGTTATTCTTGGTTCTTATGTGACTTAATTGGTGAGTCATCATAAGTCAAGGTCAGCCTCTGCTGTGTTCCAAGTTTTTTTTAAATTAAGTTTTCCCTCTGGGTTTACTGGAATCTCAAAGCCTTTTTGTATTGGTTGATTTTAATTATTTAATTTTTAATTAAATTTTAATTAATTTTTCACCTGTTCTTAATTTGTGCCTTGAAAATGTTTTATCAAAAATTTTCTGATTTGTTTTTTACTTTTTTATTTTACATAATCATTATCATGATCTAACAAGGATGCAATTTTCAATCAATAAAACAAATGAAACCAGAAAACAGCAGTTTGTATTCATTACTACCATTATACAAGCAAAAATAACCAAAAAACAATTAAGTGACCCGACACAAACTAACTAAAAACTAAAAGAAAAGCACATTTTCATGGGACAGTAAAACTAGAAATTAGTTCAGTTCTCTTTCAGCTTTGCTCCCCTTTGGTTCACAGAACAGTGGTTGGCCATAGTTTCAACAAAGTCAGGTCAAACAGACTCATCAACCTGACATTCTCTCCTCATTTACAGTAGTTGAGAAGTGGCTCAGGGTCAGTGCTTGAAATGCAATCAGTCCCACTGCTCTAAACCTTCCATGTTCCTCAAACAGCGAGCATGTAAATCCCATTTAAACAGCAGCAGAGCACGCAAAGGCTGAACACAGGAGGAGAGCTTCAAAAGGTCACACACTACATGTGTTTTACTGAAACCTGCATGGCCATCCTATTCATCACAAATCTCCAGCAGCACTTATTTAATCATTTCTTATTTTCTGACTTTATGTTAACAGTCAGCTGTTCCATAATTGAAGCAGCTCAACATGGTTCTTAGCTACCAGACTGCTCAGAGGAAGCCTTACTGTGTTTAGGTGAATGAAAGATGTAATTTGTTTCTAACTCCGATATGCAATTTTGTTTTAGCTAAGTAATGGTTTCAATCAAGTTTTCATTCTGCTCCTCTGCAGCTAAATTTTCCCTCATATTTTGTTCAGTGTGGGCAGACAGTGTAATTTCACTTGACCTTTTTGCTGAGACCCACACTAATAAAAGCAGTCACACTTAATCAAAATCCCGCAGGTAGGGAAGCCATAACAATGGGCTTGCAAACACTTTGAGGCTACATCCTGCGTAAGCAAATCCTTTAACTTTATTCCACACTATTGTAAAAAAAAAAAAGACTACAGTAGACTCAGATACAGAGTTTAACAATGCAGCGTAGTGAAGTGTAAAAGGAATCTTCAATTATGCATAAAGTATGCAAAGTAAAACACATTTAAGCCTTAATGAATGATTAATATTAAAGGCTGAGGTAAAATACAGCCGGCAATCTGAAGGATGGTTCAAGGGCATTTAACCAATCTCAGTTCATATTACAGATCGGGATTTATCCAACCAAGCAGATGAGCAAAATGTAAGTCTTTTTAAAAACTTCAGACTGAGGCACACACTATCAAAATTGAGCTCAAACTGTAACACAGTGAATAATTGTATTTTCACTGTAATAATTCCACTTGTGGAGCCTGTTTTGTATTTCACAGCAGTATCCAACCTCTCTGTCTGATTCTGTTTTCCTTTTACTCTATTAAGTCCAACACATAAACTTCTTTTTACATGTTTTACAATCTGTTCTGCTTTTTAAAATGGAAACTCATAATAGCTATAGAGATAACTGTTCAAGATTTGCAATCATAGCTTGTTTTTCTAATGTGCTTCAGTTATATCCTTAGTCTTTGATGTATTTTTACATAGTAAAACATGATGCTCATAGCATTATTTTTGCAGAGATTGAAACCGGACAAAGTTAATTGTAGAAAGGCTGTGGCTACATACAGGTAATTCTGCAGATAATAAAACTCTCTCAAAGCTGTAAATTGTCCCTGTAAAGTTTCTTTGCATGACATGTTGTAAACTGGTGGTATATAAATAAACTGAATAGAATTGAAATAAAAATCTTAAGACTGGGTAAATCATCTTCCAGTAGGACAATTACCCAGACAAGGAGACAGAACTATCAGAGATTGCTTTAGGTAAAATGGATTCGAACTCAAAGCCTCAACGGCATGTCTCCTGAAGCTTCTAGTTGCCCTACAACCTGATTTAAATGACAAAGCTACTTCACTGTCACTCAGTCAAGCTCTACAGAGCTCTGCTAATGAGCTTGTATTTGATTCAGATGTTCTGAAGCAGAGGCAGTTTTAAAAGCTGCAGGACACCAGCTCTCAAGCACTTGAGTTTGAGACCAATGCTCTAGATCAAAGTCAATGCATTAATTAAAATTAGTTAACTCATGCCAAGCTAGTACGTAGTTACATAGCCCAGTGTTGTTTCAAAGCATGAGCTCAGTGGGGCTCAATATGAGGGCACACACACAGTTTTTTTTGCTTTATTTTTGGAAATCTAAAAAAATAAGATCTATAAAATAAATTCAAAAGGGGAAAAAACAACAAAAATGCACAAACACATTGAAATCTTTCGCAGTGTCAGACACATAACTAACATATCCTTGTACTACATTTTGACACTTGGACCATTGAAGACCTCTTATGTTATGACAGACATACATGCACACACACAAGATTCATTCATTCAACTTGAGAGCTCCTTCAGTGACAGACTGCTGCACCCTAAAAGCACCAGGAAACATTATCACAGATCCTTCCTCCCAGCAGCTGTAAGACTTTATAACCATATTTTTTTCCCAACAACCTCAATAAGTTGTTACATTCATCCCGATTTTGTACAGTTTGTGTCTTAGTCACTTAAATAACATGCTGCTCTCATGTAAAAATGTCCACAGCTCTATATTGATTATTTATTCTTGAGATGACAGCACAGTTTTTATATTTGTTAAAACAATGTAAAGTACAGTATTTTATTTTTATTTATTTTTATATACTTTATAAGGTCCACATTTGTGTGACCACTTTTGCTGTTGCAAAACCACAGTTTCCCCATTGTTGTACAATAGAGATTTTAAATAGATTCAAATAAGTTGCAAAACCAGTCAGAAATTGTTAATATGACACTTCTTTTTTGTTTCTATACATTTATTTCAATTTATTTGTTGAAATAACATTTTCATATACAAAAGATGAAGTAGAGCTTCACCACAATGATGCACTACCTCATTTTATTTGGCCCTTTCAGCCTTTTTGATTCATATCTGCATGGCTATATGGGAAACCCTACTTTTCATTTGATTTCACCAGTTAATCTAAAAATGCTGACAAAAATAGTGTTTTAATTAATTTTCCTTTACCAAGTCAAGCCATTTCTTTTCAATATTTCATTAAGATAAACCCAAGTATGCCAATAACCGGCTCAGTTTATATGCTGCGCTGCTCCAGAAACAGCCCCATTCAGTAATCACACGCAACCCTCCACTTTGACTTACAGCCCGATCACACAAAACTCAATCATTTCTGAAGCCACTATTGGTCTCGACAACGGGCTAATTGGATGGCTGACCCTGCTGATTGAAACAGTCCACTCAGCAGTTTGAAAAGCTAATTCTATCAGCAAATATATAACACAAACCAAGAGCTGTCAGTTGTCAGTAATTTACAGAAGACTGACATGCGTATTAAAAGGAAAATAAGATCCACTGCTCCTTGGAACAGACTGGGAAATAATCAACATCTCTACTGGAGAGCAAACAGGCAAATAAAGGGGATCTAACGAAGCACAACAAAACCCTAAAACAAACTCTGAAACAGTTATTTGATAAAAAGATCAAATCAAGACTACTATATCTGAAATATTCTGCGCACCAGCAGTATAAATGTGAGATCCATAAGCTATACCATTCCTGCAAATGTACATTTATTCATTACTGTTGAATAAATGTAGGGTAGCCAACATGTAGAAGCATTTGTCTCCTTCCAGATATGTTTAATATATGATTTTCATTTTTTGTTAGCTAGGTATACTGGTTGCTTGAAAAGGAGTATTTTATGTCGCTGCGAAGGGCTCCTTTAAAGAAGAGTTTTTATTTCAGCTGAATTTTATATAAAGTGAAATTGGCCTTTGTGTGATTTTGTGATATTAAATTCATTTGGTCAGCATCGGTTTCCACCCTGGACTTATCCCAGAGATCCAATTTTCAACAATCTGACAGCACAGTTCTGTTTCTTTATTTGTCAATATAAGCTCTTCCTGTGGTTCACTTAAAGGTTTAGAGGATGATTTTCTTTTTACTGGTGGATCATCAAAGTAATTGGTCCTTGTAATTGTCTATCTTTTTGGTGACATGTAAGGCTGTCCCATGCGCTCGTCCCCATTTTCAGTTACTGGTGGTGAGTCTGACATAGTGGAAAAATTTCAAATCTTCTTTTGGAAAGTAAGCTTGTATGAACGATGCAGCGGGTACAGAGTTAACAGAGTTGTGCATGTGCATTTTTTTCCCTCTAAAGTGGAGGGGGCAGGTCTTTTCAAAAATATACTAAAGTCCTCCTCTATACCTAACCCCCAACATCACAAAAATGGCTTAGTTATCTTTTTGACTAAAGGGTATTAAAATAACCTTTTTCTTACTTGCAATATTTCTGTTGATCAGAACGATTTGTGGCTATTAGAGATCTTTAAGGTTACTTCATGTTGTGAAAATTAGTTCTAGGTATAGGTGATGTTTCTAAAGGTTTGGCTGTAATCATTTCTGTATTTGGTTGCTAACATAAATCAAGCAAAGTAAAAACTGAGATCTAGAAAATATGGTTAAGTAGCTATTTTAGAAATTATAAAGGGGTGGTAGAACTTTCATTAGAGCTTTCCTCCCCTTAATTAACAAAATAATAACTGTAAAACTGCCATAACTATTTTGTATTTCACCGGTCTGATGTCAACATTTGTTTGTAGTTTTTAACATGTAGGGCCAAGACAAAAGGAAATCTTTTATGGGGTGAATACTTTTTTCTTAAATCTTCTACATAAAAAAAAAAAAAAAGAAATTCATAAGAAACATAAACCTACAAAATATATATATATTGATTTCAAATACCTATAGCAATACACACCTTAGGAGAGATGAAAAACTGTCATCCCTTCTGTGTTTTTAGTGGCTTAGTCCAGGCATCCCCAAACTTGGTCCTCAAGGCCCCCTGTCCTGCAGGTTTTAGAGGTTTCTTTGCTCCAGCACAGCTGATTTTAATTGAAAGCTGATTAATAGGCTTTTGGTCTATTGCAATCATTATAACCAGCTGTGCTGAAGCAGAGAAACCTCTAAAACCTGCAGGACAGGGGGCCTTGAGGACCGAGTTTGGGGATGCCTGGGCCTTAGTCAATTTAGTAATGACAAAAATTACTGTTATGTTTGTATATTAATATAAAACCTTTTATCTGTTTAAGGATAAGAAAGGGATTTAATCACATGCATTAGCACATGCACAGCATTAGTCATCATTTATTCAATAATCTAAGACAAAGGAAAATACATATTTTACATGGGAAAAACATTTGGAAACACTAACATCAAATTTCAAGCTACCTAGCTGTGGTTCAAGGAAAAAGAGTGTATTCAAAACTCTCAGGGGTGTTTGAGTGATGTTTTAAATGTGCAGCCCATTGCATGTACAGCTCAGCTTTTCAGTGATATAAGCTTTGAATCTTTACCCATTACTTAGAGGACTTCCTGATATGTTGTGGGTCATTGCATGTTCGACAGTCAGGAGGAAGTAAATGAAAATACACAGAAAACAAATTTAAAAATGCTGATGTTTAAATTGTGTGCCAGTGACCCTCATATGTGGAATTTTAGCCTTTTAACTGGTTAGTGTAAGCCCCTTTTTTAAATTCTCCCAAGAAAAAGGATTAATTTAAAATTTTACAAAACTGATTTTTTATTGTATGTTACTTGAGTTTTCAACAACTGGCAAAATTACAAATATTCTTATTTTCAAATATTTCAGGGAAAACTAACAGGGCTTCTTTAGTGAGGGTGTTATTTTTTTAGTATCCTCAAAAGAGAGTTTTAACTCATCTTTTTTCTGTCAGATGTAGCTGATTGGTAGACATTGGTATGTTGTAGGTGGCAGTTCATCTTTCAGATCATTACCTCCTCTAATGAAGTCTTTCACTTTAGGCAGGCTAGAACAGATGAAAGAACATTTTGTACAATTATAGCTTTGGTCAAGAAGTTGCCATTGTTAACTGATGAAGAATTAAAGCAAGACATGAATCATTTTTTTTCTGTATCTTTATAGCACTTTCTTGCAGGTGCCATTTATATTAGATTTTTTTCCTTTGCCAAATATAAATATGATGACAATAAAAAGAAAACTTTTTAAACATTCTGAAAGTTTTATTAGATGACTGTGAACAATTTTAAATTTCTAGGAGATTTTGTAATATATATGAAGGTTATTTTCTTCCTGTGCCTGAGCTGAAAAGTACTGTCTATTGATCTTTTACAGGCTCCTTCTAAATGCTACTTAGGATCCATTCTTTTATGGTTTTGCATCTCCGGTCAACACAGAGATAAATGGTGAGTTGCTTTACTTTTCCATATTTGGCCTGCAATCTAATTATTTATACTGATAGCTCCTGTTCACACTTCGGGGAGGTGTAGTTGCCACAGAATTGTGAAGATGCTGGGCTTGAGTTTTTAACACTGCATCAGCTCAAATGCATCAGAAGAAAAAAAATATAAAATTTCCCTCATATAACTGCTTGCGGAATCTTTAGTCTAAATAGACACAATCCATCCAATTCACTCACGCTGAGAATTTAAAAAAGTAAAACCTTGCCGGTATATTATGACAACTTCTTACCACAGACACATTTTTGTGATTCTAGATCAAATGGTTAAATGGGAAGTGGCCTGTTCTTATACATTTTCTGTAGTCAGGTGACTCCAAAGCGCTTTACACTACATTCACACTACAAAAAATCAAAATCTTGATAAGTCTTTTTTTTTTTTTTTTTAAACAATACTTTATTGTCTTTTAGAAACAAGACAAACAACAACAATTCAGCACAGCAAAAAACATAATGATACACCTTCTGTCAAAATGATTGATGACTAATGACCTGACCTTATGACCTTTTGACCTCCCCCCTCCCCCCTTCCGGTCCCCTCCCCCCACAAATGATTTATGACTTATGACCTTTTGACCCACCCCTCCCCCACAAATGATTTATGACCCACCCCTCCCCCACAAATGATTTATGACCTTACCCCTCCCCCACAAATGATTTATGACTTATGACCTTTTGACCTCACCCCTCCCCCACAAATGATTTATGACCCACCCCTCCCCCCATAAATGATTTATGACTTATGACCTTTTGACCCACCCCTCCCCCACAAATGATTTATGACTTATGACCTTTTGACCTTACCCCTCCCCCTTCCGGTCCCCTCCCCCACAAATGATTTATGACCTTACCCCTCCCCCCACAAATGATTTATGACTTATGACCTTTTGACCTTACCCCTGCCCCTTCCGGTCCCCTCCCCCACAAATGATTTATGACCTTACCCTTCCCCCCACAAATGATTTATGACTCTATCACCCACCCTCCTTCCCTAAGCTAACCAATGAAAATAGGAGGGCGGAATTATGTCCTCTTTAAATATTGCTGGGGAGAAAAGTTTCTGTATTTTCAGCAAGAGAAAAAAACACTTACATTCCTACCGACAATGTCAAGAATTCCGAGAGCTATTCTTAAAAGCAGAGAATTACGCTCTGCATTGGAAAAAGAATCTGCATTGGAAAAAAAATTACCTGAGCAGCTTGAAGTAGGTGTAAAGAACGAGATCCGTTTTTCCGCCTGCAAAGAAATGGAGGACGCGATGGGTGAATTCGGGATCGAACCTTTGGTGAAAGATGCTTCAACTTCGACAACCCTGGACGCTATGGAAGACTCTGAGACCACGCCTTCCCCAGACAATAGACCGGCCGAAGAAATGGAGGACGCGATGGAGGAGAATAAAAGATCCGCGTTGCCGAGCGGAACATTTTTATTATCCGAGACGCCAATTTCCGTATTCCAAGCTTCGAACCACCCCCTCGAAGCTCCCAAGAAATCATCGTTGTATCTATGCCGGGTTCAGCACCCTCCCTTAGAAACACTGCATGAAGAATGGTCTTTAGAGGATTCTGGCATGGTTGGGGCGTGGGGATACATCTTCAAATACGAATCCGGTGAGCTCTACCTTTACCAACTGGATCAAGAAGAGAAGCTCACACCCTTCTCCAACACATGCAACCTTACCTATAATGACTGGGCAGTGCTGAGGTTGGTGGTCCCCTACAATACAGAAATAAGCGGGGAATTGGCTACACCAGATCGGTCAGAGTTGATCGGTTTTCCATCCGATGTTGAAATCGTCAACGGAGAGATGCTTTTTAGCGCAGTTTGGGAAACAAAATCTACCACAAATGGGTCCTGGTCTCTCCGAGCGAGCAGGCGACGTAGCTACGAGGCTTTTTCCCCCGACCTGTTTGTTTTAGAAGTTTTCAACATAGAAAGCGGGATCTTTAGGACCATGCTGGCGATACCTTTTAGTGTATGGCGCCAAAAAATGATCGAAATTGGGGATCGGATTTCCAACCTGTTCCGGAGTTCGCGCTGCTGGCTTGACATTCTGACTGTGAAAAAAACCCTCTTTTAGACACGCCCTCCACCCTCCACCCTATATATTTAGCGGGAGGAAGCATACCGGCACACATCTTTTCAAGAAGAGGCGAACCTACAGCTGATAGAATGGGGTCGTACTGGGATTTATACTCTCCTATTTCCCCCACACCATTTCTCCCACCTTCACCACCCTACCCTCCATCACCGGTGCTTTTTCCAGACGAAGCTAATCATCCACCATCACCAGCGCCTTTTCCAAGCGAGACTAACGAAGCAAATAACCTGAAGGAGGAAAAGAAATTGCCAGACATCTGGCTTTTCACACATTGACGGCTGCGAGCGAGCTTCTGTCTGCAGCCGGCAACCAAGAAGAAGTTCCTGAGCGCCTGGTTATTCAGGCATTGGCAGCTGTCACCGAGCTTCTGACTGCACCAGGCAACCAAGAAGACCCTGGCTTCCGTTTGTCCATCTTGGTGAATATGTGCTATATAATGAAGAACATTCTTGGATGAAAAAAAAAGTCTAGTGAATAATCATGTCTGACCCGCATTTATCTCAGCCAAACACATCTCCGAATGTTTCTCCTTCTAGTGAAAATCAAAATGCAGCACAACCAGATTCTTTAGATGAATTTGTCTCTGAAGCGGCTTTACAGAATTTGCGAAATATTGCCGATGATATAAGCCCATTATTTGATGCCGGTTCGCCTTTAAATCCGATCTCTCCCTTAGAAGATACAACTCTTTCTCACAGTCCGCCTCCGCAGCAAGAAAATCATCTAGAACGCTTAATTAGCTTGGAGCAAGCTCTGAGCGAATTTTCCAGACATTCTCCTTCTAGTGAAAATCTTTTACCGTTAAACCATTCCCTTCCTTCTCAAAACGTTATTCAATCCGGTGGTGGGGGAGGAGTACAAACCCTAAACAGAGAAAATTTTAACAATGTGGAAATTAGGGAACGGCTTTCACTAAATCAGAATGGTTCAGAGGGAGATTTAGCAGAAATATTCCTCAGCATGATGAACGTTTTATCCAATCTGGCTGAAAGAATAAGACCGCTCGCATCTAGAAATGATGTCATACAACTTGAACTAGTATCCGATGGTGGGTCTCATCACATAACCTTTATCGTAAATGATGATGGGGAAAATATCATGGAGGAACTTGAAAAATTTATGGATACTTTGGTACAATCTAATTCCGCAATAACCGAAGAGGATAATGTGGAATTCATTCTCCAGCTGATTCGGAATCCTAACGGGGGTGGCAGACTAAAACTTGAAAAAATTGTAGACCAAGAATTAATAAAAAGAAAGAGAAGACATTTAATCGTGATTAACGATGACGGCGATCAACTTTGCTTTGCAAAAAATTTAGCCTGTTTAGCATATCCGAATCTCTCCCACATAGAGGTTTGTCATCAGGCTAGAGCCTGGCAAAGGCAGGCGGGACTTTCTGATCAAACACCAGCTTCCTTTTCAGATGTCAAAACATTTGAAGAAATCTTAAACAGAAAGATTGTGATATATTATCGCTCAGTAAATGAAAGCCCTCTTTCTAAATTTGAGACAGATTTTTCAGACAGATCAAGACCCCTTTTCTTGTTTCTATTCAACCAACATTATTACGGGATCAAATCCATAACAGGTTTTCTGGGTGCCAATTATGTATGCGATTATTGCTTTTCCCCTTTTGTAAATAAAGACAGACATTCCTGTCGGGGTCATTGTCCCGTCTGCAACGATCCAGGCTGTACTCAGCATGAATCCTCACCAGTTTTTTGCCCCGACTGCAATTTTAATTGTCGTAATCAGATCTGTTATGCGAAACATAAAATCAGAAAAGAAAGACCGATAGCAAAAACACGGGCCAGCAATTGTGAGATACATAAATTTTGTCTAAAGTGTAGAAGAAAATTTTATATTCCCATCTCTACTCCCGGCAAACCCCATGTATGTCTACCTCGAAAATGTCACATATGCGGACAGAAAATATATCCAGATTCAGGTGAGGGAGAGCACCAGTGTTTCATTCAACCCTGTCAGAAAGATGAAAAACTAGAGGAGAAATTAGTTTTTTTTGACATTGAGACCTTTGTTAACGAGGAAAGCAAACATGTTCCTTTCCTCATCTGTGCAAAAGATTCATCGGGAAAAGAATGGTCCTCCTTTGGTCTGAAATGCGTTCAAGATTTTATTCTCCACTTTCGAAGACCAAAGTTTTCCAAATTTGTCTTTTTGGCGCACAACGGTAGATCTTTTGACTATTATTTGGTTCTGAATGCCATGGTTCAGATGGGTATAAAACCTCGCATCATTATGCAAGGTTGTAAAATTCTCAGTTTTATCGACCCAGACTATGGCTTGAATTTTATAGATAGTCTTTCATTTCTACCTATGAAACTCAGTGCCATGCCGAAAGCTTTAGGCTTTAGCGATAAAAGTAAAGGTTACTTTCCACACAAATTTTCATCCCAACAAAATTTGAAATACGTCGGCCCGCTACCCCCACCACACGCCTATGGGATAGAAAATATGTCACTGCCTGAAAAAGAAAAGTTTTTGAACTGGTACATAAACGCTTCTGCTTCCCCATTCTCTTTTGAAAAAGAGGCAATGTACTACTGTAAAAACGATGTTGAAATCCTTTCTCAAGGCTGCAAAAAATTTAGAGAGCAGTTCTTTAGCGATACCCATATAGATCCTTTTTCTCGCATTACAATCGCCTCGGCGTGCATGAAGACTTTTCAGGCAAATTTCCTGACTTCAAATACGTTGGCAATACCCGATCCGCTCGGGTATCGCGGACAGACAAAGCCGTACTCAAACGGGTTCGAAATCAAAGGGGGTGGAATATTTGGTTTTTTTTCCAAAAACTTTTTTCCCACCAACCCCCCCCTTTTAATTTTGGGGGGAAAAAAGAGTAGGGTCTTTAATTTTTGGAACGGGTTCCAAACCGAAAAGGCGACGTAAAAAGGTACGGATTTGAATATTTTGGGCTTTTTCTGTTCCAGGGTTTGCCCTTCTTTTTAAAAATTCCTTTGTCCATTTTTCCTTTTAAGAGGCGCGAGTTTACGAAGAAATCTTTTCAGCCACCCCTTTCCAAAGAAAAGCAGATTCGGGAAAATTTGGTTCACGGTCAAAAAACTTGAAGTCTTTGGGGAGCCTGTTTGGGGGAAAAAAAAAAAAAGAAAACTCCCGCCCCCTTTTAAAGGGAATTTTTGTTCAAAACATTTTTCCCTGCCTGAGCCTCTGTTCCCCAGAGATGTTTCCTGTTTTGGAGGCAGAACCAAGGGCCGCACTTTAAAAAACATTCTCCGGTCGCTCCAGATGAAAATTGTGGTTTCCCAAAGAGGGTCATCTCTTTTAAAACCCCCTCCCTTAGGGAAAATGCACTATTTCCCCGGGGTAGGGGAAACCAAAGTTAAATTTACGACAACTTTTGATGAATCCCCCCAAACTTTTTTGGGGTTCGTCAAAGCTATCGTTTCCCCCCAACCCCCAAGGTGGGTCTGCTCTTTCCCATTTTTTCCCTTTTTAAGACCAAAAAGGTAAATTTTTTTTAAAACCCCTGTGCCGACCTCGTTTCAGCTCAAAAAACCCAGAAAAAAACCCTTTGCAATAAAACAACGAAGAAGAAAAAAATTCCCTAAGGGGGAACCCGGGGTTTCCCGTCGAGTTTAAATAAACCCTTTAGAGCCCCGGGTAGGGGGGTTGAAAAGATCCCCGCTGTAGGGCTTTTTTAAAAAACCCAAAGTAATGAGATTTTTGACCGGAAATAAAAATTTATTTTCAAAAAGTGAAAACGGGAAATCATCATTTTTTTCCCGCCGAGGGTGAGCAAATGAAGAGGGGAAAACACGTTCCCTGCAGATTTCCTAAAAGAACGAAGGTTTTCAATAGAATTTTTCAAAAATTTGAGACAAATCCGGAAAAAAAGAAAAGTCAAAGTTATGTCTCAACATTTTTTTGGGGGGAAAGTTTTCCCTCAGAAAAATAAAATTTCAGCCCCAGACCCCCATCTTATCAGAACCGAAAGGAATTTTTTGAAACTGTTTTTTTCCCGGGGAACAAACAAAAAAATTTTCCCCCTTTTAAATCCTGAAAAACGTGTTTGGGTTCAAGGGGGGATAAAACAAAAAAATTTCTTTTAGCCCCCAAAAGAACCAACAAGGTTTTTTATCGCGGCGTTCACTAGGGGCCTTACGCTAGATTAAAAACTTTGAGTTACCTTAAAAATTTTTGAAAGGGACAGAGTTTTGAAATTTTGCCCCCCAAAACAGTAAAAATCAACTTCCCAAAAAGGGGTTTGGGGAAAATTTGGCGGGAAAACCCGGGAAAATTATTTGGGGGCAATTAAGCTTGATTTTAAAGGGGGTTTAGCAAAGAAATTTTTGTGTCCACAGGCTCCAAAGAGTTTTTGTTAAACAAAACCCCGTCAAAAAAAAAGGTGGTTTTGAAAGAAAAAAAAGGCATCAACCGAAAAAAGGGCAGGTTTCCCTGAAAAATTGTAAAAAAATTTTGAGAGCAAGAGGGAGGCGGGTTTTTAAAATGCTTTTCCTCCAGGGTCGGGAGACTCCCTTCTTTTGGGATTCCTCAAAAACCTTTAGACGTGAAAAAAGGGGGTTTTCATTTGGGGAAGAATGCTTTCAAATGGGGAAAACATTTGGGTTTTGTGTATGACAAGAAAAGGGACTGTTTAATTGCGGAAAAAACCCTTTTTTTTTTTGGCTACTAGATTGTATGGAAAAAAAAAAAAAAAAAAAATGTTTTGTTTTTATTTGAGCCAAAGAAAGTTCATTTTAAAATTTTAATAAAACTGTCCTTTTCTGCAATCATTTCGGGCCCCGTCTGGAGGGGTAAAAAAGGTTTTTTTTTGTAAAAATTTTTGATGGATAATCTTGAAGATGTTTTTAAAATGTTTTCCCGGAAAAATTTTTTCTGGTTTTTAAAAATTTCATTTCAAAGTTTGTACCTAAATTTTTCAAAAGAAAAAAATTTAAAAGAATCAAGTTTGTGAACCGGTCCCCCCTTTCTTCATTTCAAGACGAGGAATTTTTTTCCCCCGGATCAATTCATCTGGTAATTCTAGACGACCTAAATTTTTTTCGGGCTGGGAGAAAGTGAACATTTGGCCAAGGTAATTAAACACATTTTAAAAACCCCACCCCAAAACATGAGCGTAATACTAATTCCCGAAAAAATGTTTTTTCAGCAAGGAAAGTTTAGTCAAACCCCAAATTAGCTTGAATGCAAAATTTATATGATTCATTTAAAAGTCCGAGAGAAAAAAACCCCAAAAATCAAAAAAATTTTAGCCCCCCCAAAATTTTTCCCACCCCGAAGGTTTTTTTTTCCTGGAGAGTTTTAAAAGACCGTTCCCATTCAGCCTTTTGGTTATTTAACGTAGTCTTACACCAAAGTGTCCAGATGAGTTTTAGACTGAAACGGGATTTTTCCCTCACCAGTGGCCCGTCAATCTATCTCCCAGATCAAAGAAAGGGTTTTTTTCCCTATCGATCTTGTCCCCCCTTTAAATAAAAAAAAACGCGTTTTTTAAAAGGTTTTGAAACCACCCCAATCCCAGAAACGTAAAAATATATTGGCACTTTGCTCACCCACTTTCTCCAGGGCTTGTGTAAATTTTTCTCTCAATTTTTTAAAAAAGGAAAATATAAAATTTAAACTCCTTCCCCCAAACATCAAAAAATTGAAAAACCCAAAAAAAAGATATTCAGCTATTTGGCGGATAAAGGGTGGAAATAAAACGAAAGGGGGATGTTTTTCAAATCTCAAAAAAGGGGGGTTTTTTTTCCCCCCAATTTTGGGGAGCTTTTAGGCCTCTTTTAGGCAATTTTTTTGGTTTGGGAATTCCCCGGGAAAAAAGGGCCCCTTAGATCATCCCAAAAAATGTACCGGGTTTCACCCCAAACCATTTAAAAAAAAGGGGTTCTGGGGCCCAGCCGGTACTTCTTTTTAACGGAGGGCCCGAGGGGGAAGAATTGGATATGAAAAAATGAAAGGGGTTTTGAAGGGAATCCGGGTTAACCCCATACGAAAAAATAAAGAAATATGGGGCCCTTTGCTACAGCGGAAATCTTTTATCCTGGGAGTAGAAAAAAAAAAAGGGGGGAAAAAAACCTCGTAGGGACAAAATTTCTCCCGGCGCGAGGAGGCAAAAAACCGGGCCGGGTTCTCCGTCCCTTTGAAATCGGATTCGGGGCCAGCGGTCCGAAATGGAGGGGAAACAGCCGGCAAAGTATAAAAACCCTTTCCCAAAAAAGGGAGGGGAAAAAAAATCCCGGGTTAAAATTTTAAAAAAATTTTTTCCTCAGCATAATGGGGGATGGCCCCTCGAAAGGAGAATTTAATTTTAAAGGGACCCCCCCGGCCAAAGGGCCCCAATTTAATAGATTAATAAAAAACCTTAAAACCCCCTTTAAAAAAAAAGCCATTAAAAACCAAAAGGGGGATGGAAAAAATATTTTTCGTAGATTTGGGGGAAATCAAATTAAACATACCGGTACCCGGCCCTGTGAAAAAACCCCCACACGCGCTCCTTCGTGAACAAAACCGTCTTTCCAAGACGAAACAAAAAAAACGGGAGGAGGAGGGGGGTAAAGGACACCGGACGGTGAAGAAAAGGGAAAGAAATTTTTTTTCTTTTCCTCTTTTCTCCGGAACCAAAGGAGGAGGATGAAGCGGGGAAAAGAAAAAAAAGGGGAACCGGGGCGTCCAGAAAAGAAAAAAAATTTCCATCCCGGGCCTTTGGATCCCCTTTTCCCCCAATAATCAATGTTTTTTAAAAAAATAAAAACAAAAAGGCTCTTGATTACCAAATAAAAAAAATTTTTTGAAAAATTTCAAGCATTAAATTCGATTATTTTCTGCAAAACATCAAAATTTTAAATAAAATTTTTAAAACTTTTTAAAGAAAAACTTTTCCCCCCGGGGTAAAGGAGCCCGAATTTGGTTTTGAAAAATCGTTGATTTTTTTTTTGACAAAGTTTGAAACCTTTACATCATTTTTTAAAAAACATTTTCATAAATACAAGTTTAAACTTCGCTCATTAAAAAACCGCATGCCCCTATGACATAGGTAGAATACACAATTTGTGACCCAAACAAAGGAAAAGAATATGTTGTAGTTGCTAAAGGTGGAAAATTATTTTAGACGATCTTTTTTCTTTCAAAAATAAAAAAAAATGCTGGGAGGGTGGGAACCCCAAAAAATTAGGCGGGAAGCCGTAAGAACCCAAAAAAAGAAATTTTTTTCCCGTTCTTTTCCAGGTCAGGGGCCCAAAACCAGTGTTCCCCCGGCATGTGTGAAGGGTGGGATTTTAACAAAAAAGAAATAGCGGTCCGTAAGATGGCGGGGCAGCTGGCTGAGTTTACCCGGGGGCCCCAGCCCTCCCCCCCAAACAGGGTCCCCCGAGGAGATGAGAGAGAAAGGGAAATTTTCAATTAAATTGTTTTAAAATTCTTATTTAATAATGGAAGTCCCCCAAAATTGTCTTTTTTGAGTAAATTTCTCCAGTATAAAAATCGTAACGGCGAAAAACAATGAGTGTAGTTTTTTGGGGTGGGGTAGGCGGTTCCTGAAGCCCCCATTTCCAGCCTCAGATTACCGTGAACACCGGAGATAGGGCCCCCCGAAAACCCCCTTCCCGGATTAAATTAAAACAAATAGCGTTTTTTATCCTTTTTTCAAATTTCCGGGGTTTTTCCATTTGTTTGGCGAGGTGGATGATCTTTCAAATGAGCCCCGTGGGGGGAAAACAATATTTGAAAATTTTTTCCCCCTCCGGATTTTTCCCGCCAAAAAACGGGGTTGAAAACCCTTTAGCCGGGATCTGTTTTCCATCTCTGAAAAAAGCGCCAAAAACTCTAAATTCATTTTGCCTGAAGTGAAAGGGGGATAAATCTCTCCCCCCCAAAAAACCCCTCGGGGTTTTTACAAAGCCCAAAAACCACTTTTTTTTAGGTATGGCCCCCAGAAAATAATTCTCTTGGTTGCAAAATTCTTAAATTTTTTCCGGGTTTAGAAAAAGTTTTCACAATTAAAATTTCTCGACAACGGATAAAGAGCTTTTACCGGGGGTTGGGTTTTCAACGCCAAAATGTACCTAAAAAAAAAAAATGGCGGGGGGAGCCCTAAAACCTTTTTCAAAAAAAGGAAGAAGCCCCTAATATCTTTAGGTCGAAAAGAAAAATCGCGAGCCCCCATTAAAAAAAAAAAGGAAGTCGCTGGCTCGTTTTTAATTTAATTTCATTTTCAACAAAATTCGGGAAGGGGGCTTTCCCCAAAAAAAATAAATCCCACGGGCCAGAGTTTTATGGGATAAAACCTTTTTTAGTTTTCTGCCTAAAAGGGGCCTCCAAATTCAATCCAGGGTTTTTGGGCCGTTTGGTTTGACGTTTAAAATCAAAAGCCCCGGGCCGTTTTTCAAAAAAAAAACCCCCTGCGCAAAATTTTAAACTCTTTAACGTATCTTCGGGAATATTTTGAGCAACTTTTTAAATTTAAAAACATCGGTACGGGGTGAGAAAGCGCTGGTTTGGGGGAAAATAAGTCTATCCCCAAAGGGTCACATCCACTGATTTAAAAATGGTATTTAAAGGAAAATTTAAAATTAACCCGGAGGGGGAGCGCCCCGGAGTTTAAAGGTTTCCGCTACCATCCGCTTTAGTAATTTTGGGGACGTGGGTTTGGATCGGGGTGTGTCTTTTAAGTTTCTAAATATTTATGCCTTCGCCGCAGATAAAAAAAAATTTGGGATAGGCCCCGTCTCTTTTAAAGGGGACCCGCGAGGGGAGGGAATTTCCCTGTAAAAAACCTTAAACCTTCTAAAAGGACGGTTGGGGTCATCGGAGCAAAAATTTTAAAGCCCATTTCCGTCAAACTGCTTTTCCCGGGGACTTTTAAAATTGCATTTAGGGGCCATGTCTTCTCCTCCTCACGGAAAAAAAAATTCTCCGCCCCTGACAAAACTTTTGTCTTAGCCCCTTAGCTTCTTCCTAATGATTTTTTTTTCCTTTTTTTTTTTTAACGTCTTGCGTTTTTGAAATTTTCCCAAACAAATTTTTCCCCCGGGCGGAACGCTTTTTGTTTCTTCGCGATAAAAGAAAACCAAGCCCCCGAAACCATCCTTTTCATTTCCCGGGAAAAACCCTTTTTCCCAATAGTTTTTTCCGATCAAACGCCCCAAAGGCAAAATCCCGCTCGCCGCCCCTTTTAAAAAGAGGTTTAGCTATAAAAAATTTGCTTTTAAAGGGGGTGGGGACAAATCTGAATAACCCTTGAAAAAAAGGCCCCGGGACCCCACGCCCGAATAAACACGGGGAGCGCCGGTAAATCCTCCAAAATCCCCCTCCAAACCTGATTTTGGTAAAAAATTTTTAAAAACCCCTAAGGGGATCCGTATTAAATTTCCGATAGGGCCCATGGTGTGAATTTATTTTATTTATTTGTTTTCTCCCCCCAAGGGGCAGGGGGAAAAAAATTTAATTTTCAGAAGGGGGAAAGTCTACGGGAAGTAAAACGAAAAAAAACGTTTTTTTTCCCAAAAAAATTATACCCTTGAATGATCGGGAAAATTTAAACCCCTTGGGAATTTGAAAGTCTCTTCTCCTCATAGGTTTCGAAGGGGACGGGTCTAAAATGTATTTTAAAACGACGGCCTTTCCCGAAAGGGTAAAAATTAATCGGTTAGGGTTTTGGGAATCGGTTTTTTTTTTTTATTTTTTTTTTTTTTTTTATTTTTTTTTTTTTTTTTCCGTGGAAAATTTTCTTATGTTTTTTTAAAACGGGAAAAATTATTGAGGGGATTAAAAATGTTGTGGGGATAATATCGCCTTTTTGGGGCCCTTCTTTTTTTCACGGAAACCTTTAAGAGAGGGGGTTAAGGCGCCCACCCCCTTTGTGGAGCAAACTGGGTCGTTTGTAGCAATAAAAGAAGATCCATACCGTTTTAAAAATTCAAAAGGGTGGGAAAGGGGTTTTTTAATAACCCGGGAAAAACCCAAATTTTCCCCGGCTCTGCCCCCAACATGTAGCTATAGGTAAAATAAAAAACAAATATTGTACCGCCCCCCCCTGCTTTGACAAAATTCCTTTTTTTTCGATAATTTTTAAACTTTAAAAATTTATACTTTCTTTTTTTTCCTCAAAGGGGTTTTAAAATCCCCTTTTTAAATGTGACCAGTCATCGTAATTTTCCCGGGCGTTATATTCGGGCCGAAAGAACTGCCCCCTTCCATTTCCCCGCCTTTTCAAAATAGGCCGTTTCCTCCCAGGGACTTTTAACCCAAACGTGTGGGGAATGAAAATTTTTCAAACCAAAGGGCAACCTGCCTTTCTACCTTCAAAATTTTTAATATGCCGCCCCCAAATTTCCCCGGGGAAACTAAAACCCGGAAATTTTTTTTTAAAAATACGTCCACCCCTGCTGTTAAAAACGGGAAATTTGAAATTTATAAAAATCCTGTCTTCCCGTTTCCCCGGGAATCCTGGAAAAGGTGTCGGGGGGGGGTTTTTAAAATGCAGGGGTTTTTTTTAAAAATTCTCTCAAGTCTGCCGCTCGACCCAACTTTTAAAAATTTTCCCCGGGCCATTTTTCCCTTTTTTCAAAAAAACTTTTTTTTTGCCCTCGGGCCGTACGTCTTTTTTAATATCTTCCCCAACAAGGGGAAATCCCTTTTTGTCTTTGGGTTTTTTGGGACTTCTGTTTTTTCTTTTTCCCCGAAAAAAAAGCCCCCTCGATCTGTTCTCCATCATTTTTCCTTTAAAATTTTAAACGGGAGGGAGAACAAATCGACCCCATTGGGTAAGGGTGAAAAAATTTCAATCCGAAAGCTTTGTTGTTTTTTCCTTAATAAAACCCCAACTCTTAACTTTGAAATTCTAACCCGGGGTCGCCCTTTTTTAAATTTCCTCTTCCCGCCTTCTTTCATTCTCCCCCCAAACCCTTCCCGCCCGGGTAAAAAGTTCCTCAGGACTTGTTTTTATTTTCAAAGGAAACCCTTTCCATGGGGGACTTTTTGATGCTGGAATAAAAAAGGACCCCATTAAAAATTTTTTTACAAGATTTTGAAGCACGTCCAGATTTCCCCGTGGTTATTAGCGGGAGAAAAATGGGCCCACATTCTCGATTGGGGGTTTGCGTTAAAAAATCGCTCTATGACGGGGCCTTTCAAATCGCTGGCTGTCGAAAAATGGAAAATTTCCATTTTTTTTTTAAAATTAAAGGCCTTAAAGTCTTTTTTTAAAAAATTCTTTTCCCCCTCATCTTTTTTGGGAATCTTTTTAAATTTTACTGTTTTTAAAAAAACCGATTCAAACCCCTTAATATTTTTCTGAGGCGGGCTTTTTTTTAAAAGGGCCGGGGGCCCAAAACCCTTTTTTGGAAAAAAAAATCAATTACCGTTAATTTTAAAAAATTGTACCCGTCCTTTTTATTTGGCTAAAGATTTCATGTCACAAAGATCTGCCTGAAAAATTTTTTCATCGGCCCCCCAGACAAAAAAATTTTGTTCCTTGGAAAATAAAATCTTGGGGGTTTTGGGGAGAGTGTAAAGGGGCTTTTCTCCGAAAAAAAAAATCTTTAACCTCGGTTTCCTTAATATTTTTTTTCCCCGTTTCCCTTTTTGGAAAGCTTTTCCTTTTTCCTTTTCATTTCCCCCCAAAACTTCCAGGATTGGAAGGGTTTTTAGTAGACTTTTTTTATAGCTTCCCGGTCCCGACATCCTATTTTACACCAGCACTCCAAAAAAAAACGAGAAATTTTTTTTTTTTTTCTCCTTTTTTTTTACAAACCCGGGTTTAAAAGAGTAAAAACAACAAAACACAAAAAACAAAAAAACCCAAAAAATTTTTTTCATAAAGTAAACTCTTTTTTAAAAACACATCTACAAAAAAATACAAAATGTTTAAAAAATTTGAAAAGTAAAAAACTTTTCAAAAAAAAAATCTACAAAAATACAAAAAAGTAAAAAAACCCCAAAAAATTTTTCAAATCAAAATCTAACAAACTACAAAATGTAAAAACTTGGGAAAATTTTAAAAAAAAAAAACTTTTTTTAAATCACATCTACAAAATGTAAAAAAATTTTAAAGTAAAAACAAAAAGTTTTTTTTTTTTTTAAATCTTTTTTTCTTTCTTTTTTTTTTTTTAATCACTTTCCCAAATGATACAGAAGTAAAAACCCCAAACAACTAGAAATTTGAAATATAAATTCCCTCCAATGCGACCAAAAATGTTTGAAATTTGCCCCAAGTTGTTTGAAATTTTGGGAAAATTTTCCCCTTTTTGTCCGATACATTCTTCCCAACCAAAACAGCCCCACATCCCAAAAGAAAATCTGAGTTCGTACCAAAAAAAGTCTCCCCAAAAAATCTTCCCCTGAAAACCTCCGCTTCTTGCCCGCGTTCTTTCATCAGATGTTGAATGGCTGGAAAGGGGGTTTTTCCGGGGGGGGTGTTTTGGGGTTGTAAGTTGGGAAACGTTTATAAAAATTAGTCTGATAGAATTTTTTCTTTTCAATGCTTCAGAGAATGAAAGGGTGTGGTTTTTTACCCCCGGGGGGGTCTGTTTTTACATCCCTAACAAATCTCTCGATTAAATTCCAAAGCGACGTTTTTAAGCAAATGAAAACACGGCTGGGTTTTTTCTATGCAAAAGTGAGGGGGAAAAAATCCAAATTTCCCCATTCCAAACCTCCCCGTTTATTAAACATTGTGGAGTCTGCGGCCCGGGGTTTCACGGTGAGGCTGGTTTTTCTCGTCTTCGGAAAGAAAAAGGGGTGAGGCTCCCCCCGCCCTGCCCTTTTTCAAGGGCTCGGGGGAAAAAGTGGGAAAACAATTTCCCTTTTCCCCCTTCAAAAATTTGGGTTCGTTAGTCTCGGCCCTTTGGAAAAAAGGGGGGCTGGTTGGGGTGGTGGAAAGATTACTTTTGTCTGGAAAAAACACCCGGGTGATGGGGGGGGTAGGGTTTGGGGGAAGGGGGGAAAAAAATGGTTTTGGGGGAAATAGGGGGAGTATAAAAAACCCATACGACCCCAATTTAAATTTCAAGGGGGTAGGTTCGCCTCTTCTTGAAGAGATGTGTGCCGGAAACCTTTCCCCCCGCTAAAAATATAAATTTAATTGGGGGTGGGGGGGGGTGGAGGGGGAGGGGGTCTAAAAAGAGGGTTTTTTTTTTTTACCAAATAGAATGTCAAGGGGCCAAAACAGAACGGGGGGACTTCCCGGGAAAAGGTTTGGAAAAAACCGGATCCCCAATTTCGACCATTTTTTGGCCGTGAATTCACTAAAAGGTAACGCCGCATTTGGGCCCAAAAAATCCCGCTTTTTATGTTAAAACCCCCCTAAAACAAACATTTTTCGGGGGAAAAAGGGCCCCGTACTCGGCGCCTGCTCGCTCGGAGAGACCCCGGACCCCTTTTTTGGGGAATTTTGTTTCCCAAAATGCGCTAAAATAAAGAAAAATCTCCCCCCCCCCCCGTGGGACGATTTCCCAAAAATCGGTGGAAAACCCATCAACCCCTGCCCAAACTGGTGTAGCCAATTCCCCGCTTATTTTCTGTTTGTAGGGGACCAACCAACCCCACAAATGGGCCCAAGTTCCCTTATAAAATAAAGGTTTGGGTTTTGTTTGGGGAAAGGGTTTTTGAGCCCTTTTCTTCTTGATCCAGTTGGTAAAAGGGGAGAGACAAACCCGGAAATTCGTATTTTTAAGAAAGTATCCCCACGCCCCAAACCCTGCCAGAATCCTCTTAAAAACCATTCTTTTATTTCAGTGTTTTTTTAAAAGGGAGGGTTTCTGAACCCCCGGGGAAAATTTGATACAACGATGATTTTTTTTGGGAGCTTTTGAGGGGGGGTGGTTTTGAAACTTGGAATACGGAAAATTTTTGTCTCGGATAATAAAGATGTTTTCCCCTGGGAACGGGAGATCTTTTAAATTTCCCCCCCATCGCGTTTCCCCCATTTCTTCGGCCTCCCCAATGGTTCCCGGGGGGAAAGGGGGGTCTCAGAGTCTTCCATGGCCCTCCTCCGGGGGTTTTCGAAGGGGAAGCATTTTTTCACAGACAGCCGGGGGTCAGAGTTTTCCATTTGCCCCTCCTGGGTTGTCGAAGTTTTAAGCATCCTTTCACCAAAGGTTCGATCCCGAATTCTCCCCCTGCGTCCTCCATTTTTTTTGCAAAGGGGGGGAAAAACGGGTTTTCGTTCTTTTTCAAACCCACTTTAAGCGGCTTTAGGTTTAAAAAAACCCATTCTTTTTTTAAAAGCAGACGTAATTCTTGCTTTTAAGAATAGCTCTTTGGGAAATTTTTGACATTGGGGCCCGGGAGGAAGTAAGGGGTTTTTTTTTTCTTGCTGAAAAAACAGAAACTTTTCTCCCCAGCAAATTTAAAAAGGAAAAATTCCCCCCTCCTATTTTTTATTGGTTAGCTTAGGGAAGGAGGGGGAGTGATAGAGTCCTTAAAAACATTTGTGGGGGGAAGGGAAGGGCATAAATTCCCTTTTGGGGGAGGGGGACCGGAAGGGGGAGGGGTAAGGGCCCAAAAGGTTTATAATCAAAATCATTTGTGGGGGGAGGGGTAAGGGCAAAAAAACCTTTGTGGGGGAGGGAGGGGAAAAGGAAGGGGGAGGGGGAAGGTCAAAAGGTAATAAGTCATAAATCCCCTTTTTAAAAAGGGGGAGGGGGGGGGTCCAAAAAACATTTGTGGGGGGGGGTATCAAAAGGGCCCAAAAATTTATAAAACATTTGTGGGGGGGGGGAAAGGGGCGAAAAATTTATTTTGGGGTGAGGGGTTTAATTTATAAATCAAATTTTGGGGGATGGGGGGTGGGTTTTAAAAGGCATAAGTATAAAAACCCTTTTGGGGGGGAGGGGAAAACCCGGGAAGGGGGGGGGGGGGAGGTCAAAAGGGCATAAGGTTTAGGGGCATTAGTCATCAATTAAATTTTTTCAGAAGGGGTTTCATTTTTTTTTTTTCCAGCAAAGTCAATTTCAAAAAAGGGAAATTTTCCAGCAAAATTTTCCGGGTTTTGGAAAATTTAAATACACATCAGGGTCCCCAAAAACCCATACTCCAAAATTTATTAAAACAAGGAAAAGGGTAAACAAAAAAATTTTTTAAAATTTTTTTGGGTTTTTTTTAAACCCAAAAAATTATCCCCCCTTTGGGGTAATAGCTCGGCAAGCTCACTGGGCAGATGATTTAAGCAGGAAGCGGGCCCTAAAATCCAAGAAAATCATTTACAATTTCCCTTTATAAAAAGGCACTGGGGTGCCGGGTCCAGCGGAAAACACCTTTTAAAGTTTCTCTTTTACCACTGTGTTACAGAAGGGGGCTGTCCCCGAATCCACTGAAACAGTACACAACGTCTTGCCAAATGTAAAAGTTTACGGAGTAAAGTCATTTGTGTTGAAGATAGAGAAAGCCCTTCTACAGAAAGACCAAGAATAAACAGCACAGGGTTCAGTGGGACTGTCTGGTGAAATATTGAGCAAAGCTCTATAGAAACGTTATTCCAGAATCTAGCAATTATAGGGCATTTCCATATACAGTGGTAGTAAGTCCCCACATCTGTATTGCACTTTACGCACAAAGGGGAAATTTGAGGGTGAATTTTATGTAAAAACTCTGGGGTACGCTGCATTCTATGTAGAATTCTGTAATGGCTTTCCCGAAGTCTGTTACAAGTAAAAATTTTCTTAGCAAACCTAAAAGCTTTTGACCATGCTTCTGAGCTAAGCACAACTTCCAAGTCTGTTTCTCACCGAACCCTGGCCTTATCAGTTGTAACAAAATTCAAAGACAGTAATTTCCCATAGCACAGAGAAATTAATTTCTTTTTAGTGAGTGCATCTTCATTAAATTTAAGAAGAAAACTTTCGACAGGGTTCAAAACAGGTTGGTTGACTGGGAATTTAAGAGAATTTACAAAGTGTCTCACTTGCAAAGACCCAAAAAAGTGTTTTTGTGGTATATTGTACTTAGTTTGAATTTGTTTAAAGGACATAAAACTACCCTTTTCAAATAAATTACAAACAAATCTTATCTTTTTAGAATGCCAATCATCAAATACACTAATTCCCATACCTGGAGGGAAAGCCTGGTTCCTAATTACTGTAGAGGTTGCAATGCACTAGAAAAACCTTGATAAGTCATTTTTTTCTTAAAATAAATGCATTTGTTCTTGAATTGAGGAGATAAAAGAGACATTTTGCCAATGGAACAAGATAATTTACAATTAAAATAAGAAAACACAATTGCATTGTCTAATTTAAAGTAACCATTATCTAATTATCTTATTTTAAGATATTTAATGCTTCCATTGGCAAACTATCTCATTTACCTACTCAAATCAAGGGTAAATTATTTCTAGATCGTTTTTCAAGTGCAGCTATTTACCCATTCATACACACAGTTTTACACTGATGGTGGTGAGCTACATTGCAGCCATAGCTGCTCTGGAGCAAAATGACAGAAGCAATTCTATATCAAAAGCAGATGATTTGATAATTAACTGCATACATATGCAATGGTTATTACAGAAGCAAAGTGTAAGAATTTTATTGTAAAAATAACTAAAATATCTGATTTGTCACCCAGGATGGAAGTAAAATTCCCTATATCCATGTCCTTTCCATCAACAATATCTTAGTCAAGAGTTTCTCATTTTAAACCTAGGATTACAGAAATTACTTTGGTGGATTGTGCAGCCTGTGTTTATGTCCTGGTTACTCAACTACTGATATGAGAGTTTCCAGAGTTTCTGAGAAAGACTGCAGCAATTGGTATTTTGTGTGGGCAAAAAAGGCACCAGACTGCAAACATGAAGCCAGCAAGAGATATTATTGAATATAATAGTATTTAACAGTGTAAACACCCTGTTGTAATGTAGAAAGGTTGTGGTGGGGAATAACTACTTTATTAGAGAAAGAAAATTCGGTTTCATATGAACGCAAGATGAGCTGCAGGAATACATATTGGTTGTGATAATTGTGTTAATGCCAGATCTGAGCTGCTCAACGTGGTCGCATGATGCTCTGCTAGCATGATGCAAAGCTATTTTTAAAAGATCTTAATATTGGATTAAAGTTTTTGAATGCATTTTTCTTCTCTGGTGAATTAACCAGGAGAGAGCTACACAGAGAAGAGCAGCAATTAGGACGTTTTATCGACATTAATATATTTATAGTCTTTGGCGCTCAGACCCTGGCAGAAGATGTCAGTGATGAATGCAGTTGATCAGGGTAGATCAGGGTTAGAGACGCCTTTCCCTGCCAGAATCTGAGTGGAGGGAGGCTGAAGAATGAGGGGAGCAGAAAGGATGCAGGTAGAATGGATTTGGTGATTGGGAGGAGGAGGGTTGCAGCCAACTAGATAGCAGGAATGGCCTCTTAAAAGCAACATTGACTGGTGCCAAGGCAAAGAGCTGCGCTGGTTGGCTGGAACTGGGCTCAAGGAAAGGCATTGGTAGGAGGTAGGGGGCCTTCCATATTAGATTTACTACAAGCCTTTTTTACGAGTTTTGTGCCACCCAGAAAAGTTATAAGGAATATTGAATATTGATTGAACAAAAATACAGCTCCGATAAACCTGTGAAGCAGAGCAGGAGCTTCAAAAGACATCCTGGACCTCTTTCTGATACAAGTTTAAATCTTAAGGGTTTTGATTGTGTTAATTTTGTTTTGAAAGCTGAACCTCATAAGCTAAAGGTGAAGAGACCAGATGATAATGATTTTTTTTGCAATATTTGTAACGATATGACAAACGTCATCTCAATAAGGGTTTAAAAAGTAATATGACACTTTCATGACATTTATTTGGTTGATCCCTCATGCCATTTGATTGTTAAAATGGGACAAAAAAGTTAATTTAAAAGAAGTTCTCTGAAGCTGCTGGCCATCAGGTCAAGTTAGTCCTGGGGGGCCGATGTCCTGAAGGTTTTAGATGTTTACCTGCTCCAGCACAGCTGATTTTCATTGATGGCTGATTAACAGGCTTCTGCTGAACTACAATCATCAGAATAAGCTGTTTGCAGGGCAGAACAGTGAACAGCAGACAGTGGTTCTCAAGGAATGGCTTTGGACATGCCTGGTCTAAACGAAATCAAGGGCTGCTCAGCTAAACAGTTTGTAGCACTATTGCCTTGCTGTGGGAAGGTCCGGAATTCGATTTCTGGCCCAGGACCTTTCTCTATGGAGTTGGTATGCTCTCGCCATGTTTGTGTGGTTTCTCTCCAGCTTCTCTGGCCTTCACCTACAGTCTAAAAGCATTACTACTGGGTTAAGCAGTCAATGGGTGAGAGGCAGGGTACACCCTGGACAGGTCGCCTGTCCATCGCAGATAAGTATATTAATATAATAAAAGTTTATTAATAATATTGATATTAATATTTTGATTAAAAAAAATATCTGTTAGGTCTTGGTTCAATAGGCAATGTTCATTTCAATATGTTTTAATAAATATTTAACCAGGCTTAATAAATATTTAACCCTTAGCTTGTAGCAAATTTTGTTTTTTTGGCCCTCAATGTATTTGACTTTGACATCCCTTCTCTAGTGTCCTTGGTCATCCCCTGGGCCTCCTCCCAGTGGGGCATCTCCTGAGAGAGGTATCTGAAAAAGATGTCTGAACCACCTCAGTTGACTCCTTTCGATGTGAATGACAAGTACCTCTACTGCAAGCCCCTCCCGAACGATCGAGGGCCCGGCCATCTTGTAGAGAAAAATCTTTCTGCTGTTTGCCTCAGGGATCTTGTACTTTTTAGTCATGATCCTGATTTCATGTACAATAGGTGAGGGTAGCAGTGCAGACCGACTGGTAAATCAAGAGCTTTGCCTCTTTTTTGTGAAACTGTGTTTTCATAAGTCTCGGACTGATTGCCATTCAACTGACTGAAAATGATTTCACCGACAAACTGACAGCTAATCTTTGATGTCTGTGCTCTTTTGCTGCTCACAGCATTCAATATTGAAGAATTCCTCATTAAAAAAAAGATGAGTTTCCCTTTATCTCCTTTTAGGACCTCTGATAATGTTTTAGACCAAACATTAAGAGAATTGAACAGTCTCAGGGGCATTAAGATAGTCAACTTTTAAGTCTACATAAAATTTTCAATGTTTCTGTTTTTTTGTTGTTTTTTTTTACTTTGAAGCAGTTAGACAACATCTCCAGAGAAGCCCATATTTATGCAAATTTGATGAAATTATTTATTGGTCTTTTAAATATACTCAAAGAAATTTTTTCCAAAATATTATACATCTGAAATAATACATCTAAATGTGAACATCCACTTTTATCAAGCTGCAAAAACTTCAAAAACATATTTGGAAACTTGCACAGCGACTGCATTCACTCTAGTTACTAAAAAATCTCAATGAAGCCTCAGCAATTTACCCAGTCATCACTTATATGTTGACTGGTACTACAGTGCCATATATATACTGTATATATAAACTGTTTTCTCACCCCTCATGGGGTGGTATGTGTCATCCTCAAGCTCAGGTCCTCTACCAGAGGCCTGGGAGTTTGAGGGTTCTGCGCAGTATCTTAGCTGTTCCTAGGACTGCGCTCTTCTGGACAGAGACCTCTGATGTTTTACCTGGAATCTGCTGTAGCCATATATATATATATATACACTATATTGCCAAAAGTATTTGCTCACCCATCCAAATTATTGGAATCAGGTGTTCCAATCACTTCCATGGCCACAGGTGTATAAATTCAAGCACCTAGGCATGCAGACTGTTTTTACAAACATTTGTGAAAGAATGGGTCGCTCTCAGGAGCTCAGTGAATTCCAGCGTGGAACTGTGATAGGATGCCACCTGTGCAACAAATCCAGTCGTGAAATTTCCTCGCTCCTAAATATTCCACAGTCAACTGTCAGCTGTATTATAAGAAAATGGAAGTGTTTGGGAACGACAGCAACTCAGCCACGAAGTGGTAGGCCACGTAAACTGACGGAGCGGGGTCAGCGGATGCTGACGCGCATAGTGCGAAGAGGTCGCCAACTTTCTGCAGAGTCAATCACTACAGACCTCCAAACTTCATGTGGCCTTCAGATTAGCTCAAGAACAGTGCGCAGAGAGCTTCATGGAATGGGTTTCCATGGTCGAGCAGCTGCATCCAAGCCATACATCACCAAGTGCAATGCAAAGCGTCGGATGCGGTGGTGTAAAGCACGCCGCCACTGGACTCTAGAGCAGTGGAGACGCGTTCTCTGGAGTGACGAATCGCGCTTCTCCATCTGGCAATCTGATGGACGGGTCTGGGTTTGGCGGTTGCCAGGAGAACGGTACTTGTCTGACTGCATTGTGCCAAGTGTAAAGTTTGGTGGAGGGGGGATTATGGTGTGGGGTTGTTTTTCAGGAGCTGGGCTTGGCCCCTTAGTTCCAGTGAAAGGAACTCTGAATGCTTCAGCATACCAAGACATTTTGGACAATTCCATGCTCCCAACTTTGTGGGAACAGTTTGGAGCTGGCCCCTTCCTCTTCCAACATGACTGTGCACCAGTGCACAAAGCAAGGTCCATAAAGACATGGATGACAGAGTCTGGTGTGGATGAACTTGACTGGCCTGCACAGAGTCCTGACCTCAACCCGATAGAACACCTTTGGGATGAATTAGAGCGGAGACTGAGAGCCAGGCCTTCTCGTCCAACATCAGTGTGCGACCTCACAAATGCGCTTCTGGAAGAATGGTCAAAAATTCCCATAAACACACTCCTAAACCTTGTGGACAGCCTTCCCAGAAGAGTTGAAGCTGTTCTAGCTGCAAAGGGTGGACCGACGTCATATTGAACCCTATGGATTAGGAACGGGATGTCACTTAAGCTCATATGTGAGTCAAGGCAGGTGAGCAAATACTTTTGGCAATATAGTGTATATATATATATATATATATATATATATATATATATATATATATATACATATTATATATATACATAGTATAGAAATAAAACAGCAAATGAAATTTACCTAATGTGTGCTGTGTGTCTTTTCAAATTGCACTGTCAGTGACAGTGATCAATGTTTTTTTTTTGTTTTTTTTCTTGTCTGGTGGCAGAGGCGCACCTTGTCAACAGGCAAACCAAGCAACTGCTTGGAGCCCCGAGCCGCTGGGGGGCCCCCTAGAGCCAGCTACTGTACACCGGCAGATCTACTGGGGTGGCATAGGGTGGCAAATGCCCCCCTAAATGACAGCCTTGCCACCCCAGCTGCCACCCCAGTTGGCTGTAGGGGTGGCGAGGCTTATAAATTATGAATAATTTGAGAATTACGACCGCTAATTTCCAATGTCGGACTGCAGTGAATGCAGCACGAGATGACGCTAGAGCGACTGAGACTGATTGTTTTGAAAACCGAGCGGGGCAAAGCGAGGGAGCCAGGGGTGATGGGGAGAGGAGACACAGGATGAAACAGGTAAAAACTGTTTAACTATGTATCAAGAAATTAAATCATAATGAAAGCACAATGTTGCTAGCATAGCTGCAATGCTGATTTTGAGATGATAAAAATCAGGTTGCAGAACGTTATTTCTCTATCTATGATGTTAGTTAGGCCTGACGTCTCAGGCTCATAAAGACATATTTGCGGTCAACTATGACAGAAAAGAGACGATCAAGTTTGGTTTTACTCAAATCAAAACGCAAAAAGGCATTGGATCTAAATAAAGTTGTGAAGCGTTTTGCAGAGCAACATGGAAATAGCTGCATTCAGCTGTTATAGTCATGTTAACTTTATGTTATGATCTCTGGTGAGCCTTTACAGAGCTGCTACATTTTGTTTTGGCACCTGAGAAAATCTGATATTTCCTTTAATAAAACCAAAAGTGTTAAAAGTAAATTTAAAAATGTGATACTGGTGTGAATCCTGCTTAATACAAAGCAGTGTTGTTGTTTCTTTTTTGTATATATAGTATGAAACTATCCAGAAATGACCTGTATGAACCTTCTCACAAAAGGTTTTGTACTTTTACAGATTGGAAGCTAATTTTATTTTTATGTTGCTTCTTTTCAGATTTGTGGAGATTTTGATGTAACATCCAGTACCTGCCTTTTTGTTGATTTGTTGATACAGCAGCTCTATCAACAGCATATTTACATGCATGAAATGTCTCTTTCATGTTGCCTTAACTGCTGTATGTCAAGTTACTGATGAACAAATGGGGTAAATGTGTGTTCAGAGCAAACAATACATAGATGTCTGGTACCTTGTTCGGGTGCCTTGACCCATTTATTTCTACTGTTTTTATTCTAACTTTACTACAGCTCAGTCCATAGATCTCTGATGGGAAACTTTTTCTTTCTATATTTTCTTCTTGTGCAAATGCTGCAAAGCTGCCTGTCTGACAGTCAATCTCACACATCTGCGACTCAGCGCCTGTGTCTTACCTTAATACCTTTCCTGTGATAATGCCCCTCTAGAAGTAGTGTTATCATTCTTCTATCTCCTATTAAGTGAGATCTCATTGTACGATGTATTTCTAATACGAACTGTTTCACATGAAACACTTACTGTACATACTATTCTCACCAAACTGTGATAACTGTGATTAAATTCAGTGTAAACAAATGCCATATGTTGCCACCCCTACAAAAATTCCTGCCCCTCTCTCGCCACCCCATAAATATTTTTCTAGATCCGCCCCTGTACACCCGGTAGATAAACAGCAACAGGCGAGCATGAAGTGGCAACGCTATAGTAACTGAGGAGATGCACAACTGCATATAAAAATTAAGATTGGATGGAATGTTGATTGACATAGGCTTTGCCCAGTCAAAATCCAGCCCTGCCCAGGTGGATGACTTCCCTTAATGAAAATGAACGTAGCCTAGCGAATGGGTGACGTTGTAGGCCTATCGTTCAGTAAATTGGAAAGCAATTATGTAACTAAGCTGAAGGAAAATGATTCATTTTCCATGTCTCAAGAGAGGCTTTCAGGACTGGCGCTTATTTCCATAGAGTGCGAAGGTCTTTGGATCTGGAGGACTTATGTCTGCATTTGCACAAGCCAAGGCCCGTAAGCAGCAATTCTGGAAGCAGTATAGGACCCCAATAATTTCACTACACTTACTACACTTTATATTTTGTACAAAGTTTATATTGGGTTTTTAAAGTAATTTACTGTTTTTTTTTTATTTTATTATACATTTATTTTACTTTATTAGTTTATTCTTTACTTTTATTCTTTTATATTTTCCAAAATAACAAGGTTGTTCATGTTTAGAACATTTGGAATAAAAAAAAGGTTTTATTTAATACATTTTTCATTTGTATCAGATTATTTATAGCCTAACATAATGGTGATGAACACTGGTCAGTAGGGCCCCCTAGGATTTTTTGCTTGGGGCCCCCACAGACTCTAGAATCGCCTCTGTCTGGTGGTATGCACCTTTGAAGTCTTTTCACTTTGGCCATTAACAAAACTAACCCCTGGAAGCTGTGGGTCCATCTGAATAGCTGAAATTGTAGCCCCTGCCTCCTGTGCCTACGTACTTTCTCTTCAGATTTAGGGAGGTTCAACAGTAAAATCACAATCCAGGGTAGAAAATGAGCTCTGGATTGCTGTGCTGAATCCAGACAACCTTTAGCGTTATGGACGTTAATTATGTGTTGGACACAGACATTAATGCCATGGGTCAAATTGGAACGACAGCCTTGAGGAAAAGAACTACAAAAAAAAACATAAGTTGCACTAATGTTGCCAACAGCTGAAGCTACCCCTTATAAAACCCAAAACAACTCAAAGCAAGGACATTTGCATGTGTCACAAAAATAACTTGCCGGTGGGATATTATTATATGTTCTGTCACACAAAAGATCATGGGGAACTGTATACTATACTGTAGCTCCGGCGGAGGGACGCCAGGAGGTTCCTACGCTAACTGCATTGGTGCTAGTAAGCTTACTGTTTCCTTTTCCTAGCTCCTTCTATACTACCAGCACTAATTAGATAAAACCTATTAAGGCAACCACAGATGCACTTTAGCTGTGTGTTAAGTGTCCTAACCAATTTGATGTATTTGGATTGAGCCTGAATACAGAAACTCCAGGATAAGAATGAAAGCCAGACTCAACCTAGTGTGGCTACACACATAATTGTAGGTGTTAAAAATTTTATTAATTTATCAAACAGGACATTTTAAAGAAAAAAAAAAAAGATAGGAGGAGAAATGATAACTGAAAGGAGGAAGCATTAATAACAAAACTTAGCTTTAGACATGAAGATTTAGATAATATAGTATAAGCATAATACTGGGATTTATGAGCCCTGCGGGGAGAACAAAACAAGAGAATGTTTGATATACATATGGTAAAATGGTAAATAGCTTATATCTGTATAGCAGTTTATTTGCTTCTCTGTTTTCAGGATTATTTATAACACATATTTTAACCACATTCACAAGCTGTCATATACCAAAGTTGAGTTTTAGGTTTTTATTTTTATAACATTGTAGTTGAATGGCAAATAACACAAATGTTAACCCCTTTGTACCTAACATGTTATTAATATGTAATGGTAAGAAACTCAGATCGCAAATGATTAAGAGCTACATTCATTTGTCTTTTGACCCCTGAAATAGCCTTGTCCTCTGTGCCTCCCCAACAAAAAAAAAAAGTCTTGTTTTGCTACTGGGATGAAGCACAAGTTTCCTATTTAAACTGATATTTTGCGTTACACCTTTTTCATTTTTCTGCTTCTAAGATGATATTATTAACTTATTCTAAAGATGTGTGCTTGTGTCCTGCTTTCATATTAAGGGGTCATGAGCAAAACATTAAGACTTGCTCACAGACTTGGAAAAGGTCTCCAGATTCTAGCCCTAGTCTATAATCACCAACTATTTAAAACCCTGTGCAGCAATAATACCGTACACAGCCTAAAAGAGACATGTGCCTAAAATGGGGTAATCTGAGGTAAAAAAAATACATACAGTGATCAGTTGCAATACATCTACACTCGATTTAGTTGATCTGAAGAGGGCGAAATTAAATGTGCAGTAGACTTTGGAAAGGATGTGCCATATGGCATTTTATTCTGTACTTTCAGGGGACCAAAATTAGATGTGCAAATGTGACCTAGAAAACACTTCATGTAGGCGTGTCTTTGTGAAGTTGGGTAAAACTTATTCATTAGATTAGATTAGATAAAATTCAACTTTATTGTCATTACACAGGTACAGGTACAAGGCAACGAAATGCAGTTTAGGTCTAACCAGAAGTGCAATAGCAGCAAGTGTGTCATGATGCGTTGGTTTTACTAGCCCATATGCAGACTCACAGACACGGAGGGAGGAATAAAAGTCCAATATTTATTGGAACTCAGAGGAATCAAAGGTTCAAGGCTCAGACAGGCATGATGGCACAGGTAAGACACACGATCCAGCACAGAGAGACATTCAAACACAGCTTAAATAGGAAGCTTCCTCAATCAGCAGATAAGCAACAGCTGATCAAGCTGAGTCCAAACTCCCCAGGCCTGGATCCACGGCGCCCTCTGGTGGGCAAAGTCCCGGATCCTGACAGTACCCCCCCCCCTCAAGGGCGGATTCCAGACGCCCCAAGGAAAAAAAACAACAACAAAAAAACAACTCGCCCATGGAGGGCGAAGGGCGAACCAGGGATGCCAGAAAAAGTCTCAGGTGGCCGGCCATGAAACCGGCAGCAGAGCAGAGTCTCAAAAGCTGCAGGGCCTTGGAAGAGGGCGTCAACTCCGCTTCAGCAGGAAGCACCGGGAGAAACTCTGTCTCCGCTTCCGCATGAAGCCCCGGGAAGGACGCCGTCTCCGCTCCCGCAGCTCTGCAACAGGTCCGCCCAATACGGCTCCGCCTCAGGAACAGAGGAATCCACCGAATGTGGCTCCACCTCAAGGAACCGAGGGATCCACCGATTGTGGCTCCACCTCAAGGAACCGAGGGATCCACCGATTGTGGCTCCACCTCCGAAGGCTCTGGAAGGCGCAGAACAGGCTCAGGGGTCTCTCAGACGGCACAGAGCGGGCTCAGGGGTCTCCCAGATGACACAGAGCGGGCTCAGGGGTCTCCTAGACGCCACAGAGCGAGCTCAGGGGTCTCCCAGATGGCACAGAGCGGGCTCAGGGGTGCAGGATAAATAATGGATCCATAAATACAGTACATGGGTTACTACTGAATAAATATAGAGATGAATACCATTATAAATAATATATAGATCACTAGTGATGTGAACTAAATTTACAGCTGGATATGTACCAAATATAATATACAGGTGGATATTACTATAAAAAAAAAGGTTTTTACAGTTATGTATAATAGCATATATACAGATGGGTTTTACTATAAAATGAATAAATAAAGTTTGGACAGAAGCTATCTAAATTAAAGTGCAGTGGAAGGTAATTGCATATTACAGTTAAAGTACATTATTGCAGATAAATGTAAATGTAAACAATTGGTACTGTGAATAAACAGTCGGCAGTGCAAATATAAACCGTCGGCGGTGCAAATCAATATTCAGTCAAAGTGAGTAGTGTAAGATGCATATAAAGAGTTGTTACAATAGTAACAGTCAGGATTGGAGGTGAACATTACAGTCTTGTAAAAAAACAGAATAGCAATGTTACTTGGATAAAAATTTGTTTTTTGGTGAGAACAAGGAGCTTTATGATCTTAAAGCTCAATTTTGAACCTAAATAAATGTAACTATGTTTTAACCATTTGCTTCAATTGTTGTTGATGTAATATTTGAGAAACTCTTGCTGATGTACCATAGTTGTGGGCATGTTTTAAAGACAATGTAATTATTCATATCCTAATATACCTCCAGTAGTGTCAAATGAAATGATCTTGTTTTAGAGGTTAACTTTCATTTCAGCTAAGATTTACCGAGTAAAAAAAATATATATATATATAGAAAAGCATTGAATAAGTCAAATCTGAATGTGTCTATAATATTTCAGTGTGGTACTGAAGGTGTTTACCTTTCACCCAGTAGTTGAACCACTTGGTAGGTTCAACACAATGACCTCTCTTCAGGAGAGAAATTGAAGGCTGCCTGGTTGGCTGACAGCTGTTGAAGCGAACTAGCAACAAGAAACACTGCAGTTCATGAAGAAAATTAAATAATATATAAATGAAATGGGATCTTAAAAAAATGTGTAGATACTTGGATAAAAAAACAAAAAAACAATATAAAGAAAAGCAAAAGTATGCTTTACATAACCATCATTTATAAATGGTAAAGAGATAGTTTATTCATGTTGATAATAATTTATAAACTGTATCTAAACAATTTATAAAAAGTGAATAAATCATTTATTAAGGTATTAAGCCCAATGATGTTATGGTATGAGTAGATCCAACATGATAGGGCAAGTTAAATTAACACTAAAGGTTTGAGTTTGGGTCTTAATCCCACTAATATTAGGGATAAACTAACATGTCAGTGCAATATGATCACCTTTTAGAAATGGTTTAGATTCAGTTTATAAATTATGATTATTATGATTATTATTTGTTATTCATCATAAATGGCCTGTTTACCACTTATAATTTATGGTTATTGTAAAAAATTCCCAAAATCTACATTCTAACTCAAAAACGTCTTAAAAGATGGTATGTGGTATGGTGTCAATAATCTGTCAAAAGTCCACACACGCAATGGATACTCCTCTGAGCAGCTTTAGTTCATTTAGGTGCTCATAAGCTACTCTTCATGTGCATGTTTAAAGTGTTACATCACAAATAGAGTCACATGGGCCCCAATATATAACACACACAAGTGTATTTTCCTTCTCTGCTTGCGTGGGGTTTGATTTTCACACGAGCCACCTCCCTCCTTCTCACATGTTTCAAATTTTGTCACTTTGAAGGTGTTACCCAACAGACAAAGCAACCCACATATGATTGCCTACTTTTCAGCAAATCCTGCATTTTAGGAGTGTTTATTGCATGTGTTGACTTTTGGCAGAATGTTGACGCCATATTGTATTTGGGTCACAGAAAGCGTGGCGTATAAATGTTTTATCACATACTTATCACTGTCACCCATAATTGCTGCCTGAGCTTGACCAATCCGCTTTGACCTCCAATGAATCATGAGAAAACATGAGCCATTAAGGATAGATTAGACTTTGAGGTGGCTGTGGCATAGGATCATGCATGATTTTTCCAGCAACCAGAGAGTTGTCGGTTCGAGCCCAAGTTCCATCCATCTCAGTTGTTGTGTCTTTGGGCAAGAAACTTCACTTGCGTTCCTACAGCTTGGCACCATCAGGGTTGAAGGATGAATGTGGTGTGGATTCCCAACACTTGGAAAAAATATATTCTAAGTACAGGCCAGTTACCCATTCTTCAAAGATCACATTTAGCAGCAGGGGTCTCCAACCCTGGTCCCCAAAATCTACTGTCCTGCAGGTTTGAAATGCATCCCTGCTTCAACACAGCCGAAAATTGATGGCATGCTGAAGACATAATTTGAATTAATTGTGTTGTAGCAGGGAGGCATTTAAAATCTCAAAGATAGTATTTGTTGAGGACCAGGGTTGGAGACGCCTGTTTTATGGGGTGGCGGTAGGATTTGTGGATTGGGCAGCCTTTATCATTGCACTTTAATGTATAGTAATTGGTCTACAAATGTGGCCATAACACTCAAACGTTGTGACCTTGGTCACAAGGTTTTAGTGTTTTGATCTTACTTTCTGGACCTTTTGTTTCTGTTAAGGTTTTACCTTTTGGGTCCTCAAATATGCTTTGTTCTGTTCTGTGTTGTTCTCTATATTTACATTTTTTGAATTCTTAGTTTTGCCGTCCCCTAGTGTCCTTTCCTTTCCTTTCCACTTATCTCCTTCTAGTTAATTCTGTCTACACCTGCTCCCTATCAGCCAATCATTCCTCCCACTGGTCTGTCTCCCATATATATACTTCCTGTTCAGTTACTCTTTGCTGGATCCACGTCATTCTTTAGGTTTATCCATCCCTAGTGTCTCCTAGTTTTTTGATTCTTGGATTTTCTTGCTGCTCAGTTCTGGAGAATGGATTTTGTATTTTTATTTCTTCATTAAACACTACAACATCAACCAACCCTGACATTGGGTGTGCTGTGTTTTTTGTTTTTTCCTAAATTGCTGATTTACCTAAAACAATGTTTCTGAAAAGGGGAGGTACCATCTGAGGGGCATTTAGGGGATGACAGGGTTGTTGAGATCAATATTTTCAAATTGGGGACAACAATTTAATTTCGATGGAAGTTGCTTGAAGGTAAATTTTACCCAAATAAGTGAAGAAGAAAAAAACACAATAACAGTTTAAACTTTGATCTATGTGCTTAAAATGGTTGTCTTTATGCATCCAATGAACCACATCTGTATCACTTTTAACCCTTCCTCTCATTGTTTCTCTTAGCGTATTGGAATTCCAACATTATCTAAATGCAAAATAAATTGTTCAAAACATAAAAAAATTAATGTTTTCAGAGATAAAACATTTTCACATCTATTTGAATTTAATCTTAATTTTCAAATTAAGCAAAGGGTTGTGTTGGTCTGTTGCATAATAGGCTAAAGAAGTACACTGAGAACCATGGTTGCAACTTTTCAAAATCCAAAAAGGTTTATGCATAATTTTTGAAGGTACCTACCATAGTTTAGAATTTTAGTAAAAGAAGCCAGTATGTATAATAACTAACCAATTGCAATTATGAATCCATTTAAAAGCATTATTTGATACATTGGAGTATTATGTGTTATCGATTAAAATGTACAATAAGGAAAGCTAGTAAACTAAAAATGAGTAAAAGAAAATAAGCAAGTATATGTCTGAAGAAAGCAAGTAAAAGAGTAAATGAAGGGCTCTTTTCAATTAGGATTTGCACAGGAGTGATCCGTCGACCCTTTCATCACTTTGATTTTATGCTTCTTCATTTAGCCAGGTTCCATTATTTAATTAGGAGAATTGAAGCGATAGTACATCATCTTGTTGCTGAGTGTTTCTCTCCTTTTCAAATTCTCTGCTTCTTTTGCGCTGCATGTCAGCCAACCCTGCCATGCTCGATAAGCATTAGTTCAACAGCACTTAAAAAAAAACAGAAAAAACAACCAAGCCATCATTATCTCTGCCAGGCACATCGAGGGCAAACTTAGTGGAGCATTTCTGAGTCAGATACTTTGTGGATTGACTCTTTTGATCTTGAAAAATGAAAGCAAATCTTAGAGTTTGATAATTTATCTTTTTTTCCCAGGCGCAGTTTTTCAAGTGATGTGCTTAGATTACTGATTTTAAGTGTCATCTTGCACACTTTCTCAATAAATCCCTGTAAGGGAAAGTTTTAATGTGTTTAGAATGAGAATGTGCCTGCCTGTATCAACCCCATAATTTATGGAGGCCATTTCTGGGTCTGGTATTGTCACTCAAATGTCCTAATCCTTTTCGGGTGCATTGACCTGAGGTGCCAATCGAGTGGTCTGGGACCGAGAAGGGGAGGGATACATGGATTGATGGATTTGTGTGCATGAAAATTTAATTTTTCTTGCAAATGCTTTTTAGACAAAGAAGACAAACACAAAAGGGAGAAGAGTAAAAATAAATGTAAAAATGAATGTGAGTCTGTTGTAGAGGAAAAGGAGCTGAAGGTTATCGCTGAGAGCTCTGTCTCAGAAAGCACTGAATTGTGGAGTTGTTCCATTTCCCCCTCGCAAAAACTCCACACCCCATTACCCCTGGCATTGGCCGCACAATAAGATGGTAGGCTTTGTAGGGAAGGCGGTGGTGTGGGGGTGATGATACATACAGACGTACCAAAATACACATTGTCTTGAGGCACACTGTAATTGAGAGGCAGCACAGTCGAGATGAGGCCCTGGTCCACTGGTTGCGGGATGCAGACGTAACTAGTCAACTGATGCAGAAGAGAAGAAAATGATGGAGGGAGGAGAAAAGGGAGGGGATAATTGGGGGTGGGGGGTACGAAACTCATGATAAACACATCCATCCTCATTATTAAAATAACCCGCCTGCCACGGACCAGTGCAGTCACTACCCCTCCCAAACCCATCTTTGTCATTCACCATCAGTTGCTTCTCCTCTTGCATGTGCACACTCAAACACACATTTCAAATTGAAGCAAACAAACTCCAATTCAATTTTCTTCACATCTGCTCTTCTGTTATTCAGTCAGACAAGTGATAAAATCTCAGAAGTGTGGTTCAAAATCACCAACAGGTGCGATTTTATCAGTCAGAAGAGTTTGATTTGTCCACAGACTATGAGAAAAGCTGTGGAATGCAGCAGCTGGATTAGACCGTTAGCCTAAGGGCTTTATACTGTTAGAAAATCACACACAGAAAAACACAGCTTCCTGTTATTATAACATGCTCTTTGTACTTCAGTGACTTATATAGGAAGGCTTTCTTGGTGAATTCAACATTTCTTCAGTGTATTATAGTGCTAATGTTATCATGATACAGTACATATGTACAGCCCCAACTCTTTCAATGTGTCTGCTTTATGTTTCTCCATAATAGTGGTTAATAATAGACTTTCAAGATCATCTATTTATTTATGGAAAGAAAATCAATTTATGAATGGTTGTTCTACTTTCTATCTACATAAGGTTCAGGTTCATATATTTATTTTTTCTTCTACTCAAAACACTTGTTCTTTTACAAAATTCTATACAATACTAAGCAAACAGTTGTACCCTTGGAGAATAGTGAATAAACAACATCTATCCATATAAACAGCATATATATCTGTTAATGTCTTTCACAAAGAGAACTGCTCATATCCAATAACCCCTTATGTTTCTTTTTCATTTTTAATTAGAGATAAATAAATAGAAGGTTAAATGTTAAAAAAGCAGATGGAAAGGCAATTTTTACACATAGGAAGAAGACAAACTAGCTTGCAAAGGTATTTCTACCACTTTTATTTTTCATATTCCTACCTCAATGTATCTTATTAGGATCCTATGTGATGGAGCACCATAAAATATTGCATAAAGGAGGATGTAAAATGAGACCTGGGCTGTGTCCGAACATTCGCCCTAACCCCTAAATCCCTTAATCATTATATAGATCATTATATAGAGCAGGGACTTAATAATACTACTTCAGCGATAGTTTCAAGGTGTTGCTTTATTGTATGTCTCGTACCATGTCTTTCGGTTGTGCTGTTCTTTTTACATCTCGTTGCACGTGATGAAGCAGACTGAAAATGTTTTGTTATTGTCTCCTTTCTATCTCCTCTTTCTTACATCTTTTCTCTTTTTTTTTCTTCTCTTTTTTCCTTTTTCTTCTTCTGTTTTTCTGCTCTATTTACATTGCAGTGTCCATATAAACTGTAGAACTCCCTGCATAAATATAATAAAGCAATTTATATGCATGAAACAACTGGAGCAATATGGCAATTGCCATACTGCTACACTTGTGAAAGTAAAATCTGTTGGGCTCTTTTTGGCATCAAGACAATTATTCTTATTGCCACATTGCCAGACGGGATACTGTCTGGCAAAAAAAAAAGTTGACTTACCATTTGGATAGATGATCACTACTTTTTCGCTCCCCGTTGGTCACGTAACTCCCCCTTCCCACATGGTGCATGCACCATCTTTGATATTTGTTGCCATAGTCTCTACGTGAAAGCAGGCGGCTATTACAACAAATCCATACAACAAAGCATATTTAAACAGATTTTTTTCAGGATTACCCTCCGTGTACCTCTGCTTACCTTGTAGTGAGCTCTGTGCTTGCAAAAAGAGCATCTTCATGGCATGATAATGCCTCTGTGATGTTTCAATGAGGATATGGCGTTTGGAGAGTCTAGTGCAGAGTCTTGCATGGGTCTGATTCTTCGAAACTGTACCCACCCGCATCCATTATCCGCAATTGTACCCATTTAAAACCCGACACCCTGCAATCAAGGGTGGGTTTTTTTTAACCCAAAGATGTACATTTTATACAGGCATACATTGGATAGCATGGTAGAGGACTCTGGTCTAGTGGGGTCTTAGTTTTAAACCAATTACATTTTTTGTTCTTAGACCTAATTTTGTTCACATTTCAGCAGAGGATGTGTTTCAACATGTAGTAGACTTCATCTAACATGGCTTTAACAACAGATTTCCTTTTGCACCTTATCTTTAAGTCTGGAATGTGAGGTGTTGGATCAATAGGTTGACTGTCAAAGGATTTCCCAAATGGTGTAGAACCCTACAGCTCCTCAGGCCTTACAATTATGAAGAGTTTTTTTTTCCAACCCTGCTACTCATGGCATACTGCCCTGCATGTTATAAACTGCTTTAACACAACTTTCAGTTCAGCAAAAGCCATTTAATCAGCCATCAATCAGAATCTGGTGTGCTCAAGCAAGGAAAGATCTAAAACATGCAGGGCAGTGTGCCTTAAGGAGCAGAGCTGAATAACAATGATCTAGAAAATAAAATCCCAATAGAATATAAAGAAGTTTCTGGTTGTGGTATTACAAAATGTAGAAAAGTTCCAGGAGTTTGGGCAGTGGTGGCTTTTGCATTTATTTTATCCGAAGTGAACCTTACCTTTTACCCACCAACATATTTTAGATTTTGTAAAAATCAAATGTAATATCATCTGGAAATAAGATAGTGTTCAATACCATATTTAGCCCAAATATATTTTCTTACATGCATACACTGCACAAATTAGGGAGGCATATTTCCTATTGATTGGCAATAAACATAAGCTTGACCACCCCTGTACTGTGCCCCCTTTTTAAGGGCTGAGAAAATAAAAGTAAAAATTAATTTTTGACACATATTGCTGTATAAATATAATATCTTAAATAGATACTGTACCTGGCCCAATTATTGAGAGAAGGTGCGGTCAGCAAGTAGACAAAAGTTTCCATCCTGAAATTTCATTATTTTCTCCCCTGTAGAGCATACATGTCTTCAGACGTTCTAATTATCTTCACCTTGAAATGGCCAGGGACAGCTAAAATTTGAATCATCACATCACTTTTCTCTTTGAAAAAAAAAACAGTTGTGAGGGTTTCTGAGGCCTCGTGAAATTCAAAGTACCTTTATGAGAACAACAGATTTGTCATAAAAGTCAATGCAGCTGTAAAGCTGTGGAGGTGAGACTGCAGAGTTACTAGTGGATTGTAGTTTTAGGTTGTGAGAAAGGATGCTTTAAGTATCACTAGAGCCCTAAATTTGTTATGGAGCATCAAATAACTTAAGCTATCTATCTATAAATCTCAGTTACTATCATGACTAGCACAGTTTCGAAGTGTTTCGGCCCAAGCCCCAGGCTACATTGAAAGCTGATCATGCTTAAATCATTTTAGATGAAAAAAAAAAGGAATAATTAATTAATCAGATTTTTACTAGTTTAGATTCAATGAAATAATTTAGCATTTTAATTACATTCTAATATCCTACATCACCAAGCCTAGTATACACTTTTTAAATCAACTTACCTTCTCAAAGGCATATATCCCTGGTCAGGGATACCTGAACAAATGGCTGACTTACCTAATAGCATGCAGCCAAGTTCTCCAGAGATGTAGTAATAATTAGATTATATACTCAGCTTTGTACATCGATACTTGTTGTTAAAATTATGCCCTTTCAGCTCATATTATCGCACATTTTACTGGACTTGCGCATTTATCTTCATGTTTGGGCAGTTGTTCTATTTCATATTTTTTTAAATACACTATATTGCCAAAAGTATTTGCTCACCTGCCTTGACTCACATATGAGCTTAAGTGACATCCCGTTCCTAATCCATAGGGTTCAATATGACGTCGGTCCACCCTTTGCAGCTAGAACAGCTTCAACTCTTCTGGGAAGGCTGTCCACAAGGTTTAGGAGTGTGTTTATGGGAATTTTTGACCATTCTTCCAGAAGCGCATTTGTGAGGTCGCACACTGATGTTGGACGAGAAGGCCTGGCTCTCAGTCTCCGCTCTAATTCATCCCAAAGGTGTTCTATCGGGTTGAGGTCAGGACTCTGTGCAGGCCAGTCAAGTTCATCCACACCAGACTCTGTCATCCATGTCTTTATGGACCTTGCTTTGTGCACTGGTGCACAGTCATGTTGGAAGAGGAAGGGGCCAGCTCCAAACTGTTCCCACAAAGTTGGGAGCATGGAATTGTCCAAAATGTCTTGGTATGCTGAAGCATTCAGAGTTCCTTTCACTGGAACTAAGGGGCCAAGCCCAGCTCCTGAAAAACAACCCCACACCATAATCCCCCCTCCACCAAACTTTACACTTGGCACAATGCAGTCAGACAAGTACCGTTCTCCTGGCAACCGCCAAACCCAGACCCGTCCATCAGATTGCCAGATGGAGAAGCGCGATTCGTCACTCCAGAGAACGCGTCTCCACTGCTCTAGAGTCCAGTGGCGGCGTGCTTTACACCACCGCATCCGACGCTTTGCATTGCACTTGGTGATGTATGGCTTGGATGCAGCTGCTCGACCATGGAAACCCATTCCATGAAGCTCTCTGCGCACTGTTCTTGAGCTAATCTGAAGGCCACATGAAGTTTGGAGGTCTGTAGTGATTGACTCTGCAGAAAGTTGGCGACCTCTTCGCACTATGCGCGTCAGCATCCGCTGACCCCGCTCCGTCAGTTTACGTGGCCTACCTCTTCGTGGCTGAGTTGCTGTCGTTCCCAAACACTTCCATTTTCTTATAATACAGCTGACAGTTGACTGTGGAATATTTAGGAGCGAGGAAATTTCACGACTGGATTTGTTGCACAGGTGGCATCCTATCACAGTTCCACGCTGGAATTCACTGAGCTCCTGAGAGCGACCCATTCTTTCACAAATGTTTGTAAAAACAGTCTGCATGCCTAGGTGCTTGAATTTATACACCTGTGGCCATGGAAGTGATTGGAACACCTGATTCCAATAATTTGGATGGGTGAGCAAATACTTTTGGCAATATAGTGTATATTGGAACATAGCAAGTGACACTTTCGACTCTAGTCCATTTATTATCAGTGTATGGAGAACTGGCCATTCACAATGTTCAACCCACAATTGACTGAAATGAAAGGGTGGTCAATTGCCATCGCTACCAAAATAATCGTGCAGTGGTAAGCAAGATATATTTGATCCTGTCTTTTTAAACAGCGCTTTCCAGGTTGCAGTGAAATAAAAAGCTAGACATGTTCATACGCTGGGGAGTGAACGCTGGCACTTGCTGCCGCTGCTCGCCGGTATTTTTGTATTCGTTGCTCACTGCCTTCGCTCACCGGTAACTTTTAAACTTTTTTACTTTCTAACAGACAGTCTAATTGTTTTTACTGGGATTGTTTTTACTGGGAATACGACCACGATTCGTCAGCACTACAGGACTGTGTGAGTCCCAACTAGGCTGCCTCGTTTTCAGCCTCACCTGGCGTTTTTAATAATGTGGACCGGCAGGACATACACCCTGCTTGTCTGTATCTGGATATTCCTACTGCCCGCTCACCTGCAAGTGGCGGGTTTGCTGCAGTATTCACCCGCTGACCTGCTCCGGCTCCGCTGTCACTCCCTTGGACCTGCGCCCGAGGCTCTCCACCTTCACCCGGACATCACCTTCCAGCCACGTCGGAGATACATCCACCGAGGGTCCCGTCGGATTGTCCACCGCAACGGTTCAACAGCAATAAAATCCATCTGGTCCAGCTCCCGACGGTGGATTCGTCGCCCTCCATGCTCCACCAGCCGGCCTGTCGACCACAGCGTGTTAGCCCGCCTAGCTCGGTCGGCTAGCACCACCACCAGCTGCGACAACAACGCACTCAACTTTGCTCTGCTCAACATCCGTTCACTGACAAGCAATGGACATCTCATTCAGGATCTCATCACTGACCGTAAACTGGACTTTCTCTGCTTAACCGAGACCTGGCAACAGCCCCAAGATTACTCTCAGCTCAACGATTCCACTCCTAGTGGGTTTGTTTACATCTCTCAACCCCGTGGTTCCGGTCGCGGAGGAGGTCTCGCGATAATTCATCGCGAGAATTGGAAAGTCTCGCCGGTATCAGCTCCAGTTTCAAGCACGTTTGAATCCACAGTCTGCAAGCTATCTGGTCCAACTCCAACCATCATTACTGCTGTCTACCGCCCCCCAAAACCGAATAGTGCCTTTTTAACTGAGTTTGCTGATTTTATCACCCACCTATCCTCTCTCTCACCAAACTTAATTCTGCTGGGTGATTTCAATATCCACATGGACAACACCAATTCGCCTCTCACCAAAGACTTTACTTCCTGCCTAGAGAGTTTTGGATGTCAGCAATACACCACTACCCCCACACACACCAAAGGACATATTCTGGATTTAATCTGTTGCTCTGGTGTCATCCCCCACAACATAACATCTGATGAACTCCCCATAAGCGACCATTTTCTCCTCTCATTTGCAGTTAATCTTACTCTCTCAGTCTCTAAAACATCCCGCCTCATATCCTTCCGGAACATAAAGAAAATTGATCCCTCCACCCTTATTTCAAGTATCCACTCATCCTGCCTCCTTGACTTCAATAATCTGCTAACCCCTGATGATCTGGTTTTTCACTACAACACTGGTCTCCATAATATTCTTGACTCACTTGCTCCTCTAAAAAAATAGATTTGTTTCTTTCTCTGTCTCCTCCCCCTGGTACACCCCAAATCTCAGAAGCATGAAAACCAAAGGACGGCAACTTGAAAGACTTTACAGAAAAACTGGTCTTACTATACACAAAGAAATGTACAATAATCACATTATGCACTATAAGGACTCCATTGCCAGCACCAAATCACAGTACTACTCCAACTTAATCACTGCCAATCAACAGAGCTCTAAGTCACTTTTCTCTATACTTAACAATACCATCAAATCCCAGGACCCTCTCCCCCTGCACCTTTACAAAACCTCCTTCTGCAATGACATCATGTCATACTTCACAGAAAAAATCAAGAACATTCACCAGAACCTTGGATCAACGGCTCATCTCAGCAACTCAGCAGATCTCCCCCCGACTACACATTTATTCTCCTCCTTTCATCCTCCCACTGTCTCGGAAATCACAGAGCTCATCCGGAAATCCAAATCATCCACCTGTCAACTGGACCCCCTCCCAACACAACTTGTCAAAACCTGCCTTCCCTCTCTGGCTCCCCTCATCTCCGCTATCATCCACTCCTCCCTCACCACTGGAACTGTCCCTACACCTCTCAAAACTGCTGCCATCACCCCGATTGTAAAAAAACCTGGTGCCGACCCCACCAACTTCAACAACCTCCGTCCTATCTCCAATTTACCCTTCATCTCCAAAATTCTTGAAAAAACAGTTGCCTCCCAGCTCAATTCTCACCTATGTGCCAACAGCCTGTATGAAGAATTTCAGTCTGGTTTCCGGCCACTCCATAGCACTGAAACAGCACTCATCAAAATCACCAATGACCTCCTCATGGCATCTGATTCTGGACTACTCACCATCCTCATCCTCCTCGACCTGAGTGCAGCCTTCGACACCATCTGTCACACCACCCTCCTCAGTAGGCTTTCTTCCATTGGCATCACGAGCACTCTGTTGGACTGGTTTATTTCTTATTTTTCTGACCGCACTCAGTTCATTCAACTGAAGACCCTCAAATCCACCCCCTCCCCCGTCACCTCAGGTGTGCCCCAGGGCTCTGTTCTGGGGCCTCTGCTCTTCATCATCTACCTCCTTCCCCTTGGCAATATCTTCCGTAAATTCAACATCCACTTCCATTGCTATGCCGATGACACCCAGCTCTACCTCACCACGCAGCCATCGTCCTCTCTTCCGCCCGCCTCCCTCACAAATTGCATCTGTGAATTAAAGGCCTGGTTCACCAACAACTTCCTTCAATTAAACAGTAGTAAAACCGAGGTTCTCCTCATTGGTACCAAATCAACTCTTTCCAAAACCGACAGTTTCCAAGTCACTATTGATAGCTCCTCCATCTCCCCCTCCCCCCAGGTTAAGAGTCTGGGTGTCATCCTCGATAGCACACTATCTTTCCAATCCCATATAAATAACATTACCAGGTCTGCCTACTTCCACTTAAGAAACATCAACCGCCTCCGTCCCTCCCTTACCCCACACACTACTGCCATACTTGTGCACAGCCTTGTCACCTCCCGACTAGATTACTGCAACTCCCTCCTCTTTGGACTTCCTCAGAAATCACTCCACAAACTACAACTGGTCCAGAACTCAGCTGCTCGAATCATAACAAGAACTCCCTCTATCCACCACATCACTCCGGTCCTCCGACAGCTCCACTGGCTCCCCATACAGTTCCGCATTCAATATAAAATTATCATGATGACTTTCAAGGCACTTCACCACCTTGCCCCCCCATATCTGTCAGACCTCCTGCATGTTCCCACCCCCTCCCGTGCTCTTAGATCCTCATCTGCTTTGCACCTGTCTGTCCCCTCCGCCCGTCTCACCACCATGGGGAGCAGAGCATTCAGCCGCTCTGCCCCCCGCCTCTGGAACTCTCTACCACCCCAACTTCGAAATACGGACTCAATTCTCCATTTTAAAATACAACTCAAAACCCATCTGTTCAAGATTGCTTATTCTCTTTAAAAATATCAATCTCACTGTCACAGCCTCTGTATTTTTTAAATGTTTTTAAATGTTTTTATAATTATAATTTTTATTTTTTCTGACACTTATGTTTTGTACGGTGACCTTGAGTGTCCAGAAAGGCGCCTTTTTAAATAAAATGTATTATTATTATTATTATTATGTTTTTACACTGTGTCTTTTAAAGCTTGAGAATTCATGTGCACCATCACCTGCTTCAGCAACAGTTCAAGGTGTTGGTTCAGGCTCTGTTGGGGGTAGCTGTCAGCCTTACAGCTGGTACAGATCTAATCTTGCCTCACTCCATCTGCCCATTTCAGTAATTGTTCATATACAACCAGCCCTGCCCAGTTGGAATTAAGTGTGTGTGTGTTTGTGTGTGTGAGATGGGGAGGATTTGTTATATTCCTTTGAATGCTTGTGAACAGCTCGAGCCAGCAGGGTGGCTGCCCTCTAATTTTAGTAAAGGCCAGGTGTTGAATATCACCTGCTGCTTTGTGTACATGTGTTAAAACTCACAAAGCTTAAAAGGGTCATAGAATGCAAAACCAAGTTGACATTGTCATAAATGAATAACGATAGTTCAGTGGGTGAAATGGATGTACAGAGAAGTTCAAACCCCATTGACACCCTCTTTCTCTGCAAATCTCACAATTCTAAAGTTCTACCAGTAAACGGGCAAATTCAAGCGAAGCCCAAAGTTGACGTAAACCCAGGGATGGTGCCTTATTTAGTAATCTGTAATGAAGTGTCGACTGCTGGGCCGCTGACTTGACCTGGCCTGTCAGAGAGCCATGAGCCGTTCGTCCTAAGCCGCCTGTGTCCAGGCTACCGTCACCGGGTCGGGTTTGGTCGCTGCGACCCCCGCTGGCTCCGACTAGCTCCGGAGCACATGGCTCAGTTTTGCTGCACTGTAGTCGACCAAAATCCCAGACGATTTTGAAATCCCCCCCCACTGACATTTTTTTAAGTATGAAAAGTAGGACATGACCGGGACAAAGGCTACGTCCGGTCACCCGACCATATCAACAATTTCGATATTTCATTGAGTGAGTGCTTGTTGCTATGATGTGTCTTTGCTTAGCAGCTTCGCTCGTTGCAAACCAACCAATCAATGCACAGCTCATCTAAATATTCACGAACATACCATAAAAGTTAGAAAACCTCTCGTTTCATTCTTGGGCTTTAAACCAGGCTTGCATTAGTGTGCACCAAACAGCATATATATATTTCAGCCCAGTTACACACTCTAATTAGAGACCTTAACGACTAGCACCAAATACCCAATATAATCATTCTATGAACCCTTTAAATTCCATGAGATCTGTACCAGAAAGAGGATGAAGCTGTTACCAAATAGTTATATTTACATAAACTTTTATTGTAAGTTTTACTGTACATTTTTTGTTATAACAAGACAAGAGACAATAAAGCAAAAAAAAGCACAATTGCATACTTTTATTGAATGCACATGCATTGCATTGCTATAAAAATTAAAGTAAATTAATTTTGAATTGATACCTTACAAAGTCTTAAGGATCAGCTTCATTGTAGCCATAGTTGATGCATTTAACGTGAAACCATGTTGGTGCTTTTTAGGTTTTGCAATGCAAACTCTAGATGAAATAAGCATTTTCAAATGCATGTGTGATTTTTTGTGCAGTGGTAGATAAACCATGTGAGATAGTAGTTTAACATACATCCGAGTAGGTTTATTTTGCTCGTGGCAAATTTGAAATAAATGTGATGCCATATTCAACCCTGACGTTGAATATTCTCTAAAATAGATAAAGTCAAAAATTAAAGCTTTGAGGTCCAGTGTGTTTAGACTGAATGGGCCTTCAGCCTTCAGAAGTTTTGGGTGTCTTAAAACAGGTGTGAACCTGTTTCTATGCACAGAGTGACTTTTCAAAAAAGATGCAAAGTAATTTAGATTTGTGATTCAGTAGTGATTCAGTAGTGCACTTATGGAAACCTTTTTTTTTTTTTTTTTACCTTGTTTGACTTAATCCTAAAGCAAATCATATGCCAAAACCCAAACTTTGCAGATTAAAGGGTGGAGAATATTCCAATTTAACCATTTACACAAATTTATGTAACTTTTTTTAGTAAGTCTGAAAAAAGTTAGTTTGAATGTCAGGTACAAACTGACATTCAAAAATGTCTGTGGTCATTACGGCCACAGAGGAGTCGTTAGTACAAACCCAGATGATGTACAGATTCTTTCTGCATGTAGACCTATCTGGGTCATCTTTCAAAAAAGAAAAAAAAAACTCAATGCAGCTCAATGCAGCTGGGCATTTTTATGATTAATCTTCAGCTATTTCATAATTGTTTTTTTCACTTTTCTTTCACTTTGATATAGGAGTGCTCTATAAATATTCTATATTCTAATTATGTAATATTGTTTTATCGTTATTTCAACTATATGGCTTATAACTTCATCTTTCTTTTACAACCACTCTCAGCTGCATGAAGAAAAAACAGTGTTTTTATTTTGGCAGAACCAAACTGGTTTGGACATCTTAACATTTGTGCAGCGATCTTTGTAGATCACCTGCAACATGTCAAACTTATTGCCTATACGTATTTGCAGCTTATTTGGAATCTTTGAAGATCAGGCTCAAACAGCCTAATCAAGATGTAAAGATATCCTACTTATGTCAAATATATCATATCTGCTGTGACTAAAAAAGATCATATAAATGAACACATACTTTCCTATTCGCAGAGAAATACTCTACCCATTTGTAACAATCACTTTAACCAGTGGTGACCATTTAACTGATCTTAACGTTGTGTTTGAGAGTGAAAATGAAGCGTGAGTAAAATAATGTATTTTTCCAGTCTAAGTGAGGTCTTACAAAAGATTGTTTCTGAGCCGCTTCAATAGAACCAAGAATGGAGAGATATTGATCCCACTGGTTGTTGAAATATCTCTTCTTACTCTGCCATCCTCACACTCTCATCTTCTTCTCATTGCTTTTCTAGCTTATTTCACCCTTATCATTGTAGATGTGTTTTCATGAGTGTGTGTAGATTTCTCACCGCATTTCAGTAACTTTGTAGGCTTGGTGTTGCAAAAAAAATGTAATAGAATTCTTTGAAGACATTTTTAAGGTGATGGACAATCAAAGCAGGGGTAACACACACACACAAATATATATATATATATATATATATATATATATATATATATATATATATATATATATATATATATTAGTGCTGTCAAAATTATCGCGTTATTATCGCGTTAACACGAGGCCATTTTAACGGCGATCATTTTTTTAACGTGAGATTAACGCTATTTGGTTTTATGGTACAATTTTCCAAGTACATCCCGCTGCAGCCTGCGGAAAGGCGGGGCTATTTCCCCCCAGTGTATGCATTTCCATAGGCTTCAAGAGCGGAGCTCCTCAAGGAAAAAAGACGCTCATACACTGGGTAGCGCTAGTGCCTTTTCTTTAAGCCCCACCACCAACAAACAAGTTGAGTGTCTGGTAACTAGTAGCAACCTGAAATACGCTGAGAAAACAGATTACTGAGGTGAAATGGAATCTGCTACGGCACGCTTGCTGCCTGTGTACGCCACAGGTCAGTATCGTGTGTGTGTGTGTATGTGTGTGTGGGTGTGTGTGTGTGTGTGATCTCATTTTTGTTAAGAGGCTGAAAAGTAACTTTCTAGAGCATAGACTACCTCCATCTAGTGATGTCGGTCTATTGATTTTGATGTATTGATTGAAAATTGTTCATTATTATCTTGGTTAATTAACATCTAATGTTAACTGTACTACATTTTATAGCAGTAGGGTAAAATGCTTGTCTTTGTTCAAAAGACTGTATTAACTGTAAAGACTGTCTTTTACATCAGCCTGTTTTCAGGGCCTTTTTTTGGCTACCTATTTGTTATTTTTTGCTACATGCCTCCCCATCTTCTTGCCATATGTTTCTATGGCATAAATCAGTGTCTGTGACCTGTTTTCATTTTAATATTTTTAATATATATAATATATATATATATATATATATATATAAAAAAAAATATATATATATATATATATATATATATATATATATATATATATATATATATATATATATATTATATATATTAGTGCTGTCAATCGCATCAATGCCTGAGTTAACTCGCGATTAATCGCATTTTAATCGCAAATTTTTTTTCTGATTGAAAATCATTTAAATACTCTCGATGACATACAAAAAATACATACAGGCTAGGTTTGTGCCAATGTTCTTTTTTAAAATGAAAACAGGTCACAGATACTGATTTATGCCAAAAATAACAAATATGTAGCCAAAAAAAAAGGCCCTGAAAACAGGCTGATGTAAAAGACAGTCTTTACAGTTTATACAGTCTTTTGAACAAAGACAAGCATTTTACCCTACTGCTATAAAATGTAGTACAGTCAGTGTTGTGCCTGAACGCGTTCATTGAGCGAAAGTTCATGAACTCGTTCATATTTTGGGCGAACGTGAACTGAACGTACTGCATTATTGCCTGGTGAACGTTATTGTGAACTCGTTCATTCTGGTGTCTGTGAACGGCAGGCTCTCTCAGTTCAACTCCGTTCAATAGGTTGCCAGATTTCTATAGAGCCCTCCAGGCGAAACCCCGGCTAAATCACACCGTAAACAGGCCTTAATATGTAGCGGGAAAAACACCCAATCTGGCAACAGCAGCTACCAGCGTCGTAGCCTACAGCCGCGTGCGTCATCAAAACAAAATGCAGCGTGGAAGCCACAGCAGCAAGGAGACGACTTAAAACAGTTTTATAACCAGGTGGTCGGTGAGGATGATGGCAACAAGTTTGCCCGCCGGCTTTCAGTAAAAAAATCCGCACTTCAGTAACCTTAAATTCCTACCTCAGCCTGGTCCCTCAGTTTGTGTTAGTAAAATCTTCTTGAGCGGTCTTCAACGGGGGATCCGCGACCCCTAGGGGGTCTACGGAGGTACTGCATGAGGGTCTGCATGGTTAGTTGATATTTTTATATTCCCCCCCTGCATTTTTTTCCCCACTAATTGAAATGTCTTTAAATACTCATTAACATGAAATCAACGCACTGTAGTAAACAGATAAATGGAGGCAGAAGATGTCTTTCAGTCATCAATGCTCACATTCAGCGACACACAGGAGCTCTTTCAAGCTGGGCACCGTTTCCTTCACAACACCTGTCCCATCAACCAGGAATCAGAATCAGAAAAACTTTAATAATCCCAGGGAGAAATTAATTTCTTTACATTACTCCATCTGTAATAGAGTGACTATAGGACACAATTTCATACAATATATATAGTTAGGGGGTCCCCGCTCCATCTCGCCATCAGTTTGGGGGTCCTTGGTCTGGAAAAGAAGACCCCTGTTCTTGAGGGTTTTACTATCCATGTAACTTGTTTGTTAAACCTGCCTGGTATAATTTTCCAGGATTCCTTTTTAGTATGTATTGAAATGGAATTTCAAATGGAAAAAATTATTAAAATAAAAAAAAAAACATTTGCACCTTAAAAACTACTTTCCTATTTTTCTTTTAATAATTACTCATAAAAAAGACCATTCAAGCAGCACATTTGATCTGATGTTTTTGAGAAAATACTGTAGGGGTGAAAGCTGCAGCTGCTACTAGTGTGAATTGAATGGACAGCAACAAAGCATTAAAGGAACAATGGGGAAATGCTGTCCCCTCAATGCTAATGTAAACCCTGGTTGGATAAGGATTCAAAACTGGATATGAAGATGAAATCTGACACACAGTTTCAGAGTTACAACTGATAAAATAATTGCTGTCTGTGGTTCTACAGTAGGCTATGGTGTAATTGAGCAATATATGAAAAAAAAAGAACTATGAACTAGTTCGTTTTTTGGAATTGTGAGCTATGAACTGAACTAGTTCATTTTAAAATGTGTGAACTGAACTTTGAACTAGTTCACGTAGAAAGAGAACTTTCCCAACACTGAGTACAGTTAACATTAGATGTTAATTAACCAAGGTAATAATGAACAATTTTCAATCTATACATCAAAATCAATAGACCGACATCACTAGATGGAGGTAGTCTATGCTCTAGAAAGTTACTTTTCAGCCTCTTAACAAAAATGAGAACACACACACAAGCACCCACCCACCCACCCACACACGCACACACACACACACACACACACACACACACACACACACACACGATACCGACCTGTGGCGTAGACAGACAGCAAGAGTGCCGTAGCAGTAATCTGTTTTCTCAGCGTATTTCAGGTTGCTACTAGTTACCAGACACTCAACTTGTTTGTTGGTGGTGGGGCTTAAAGAAAAGGCACTAGCGTCACCCAGTGCATGAGCGTCTTTTTCCCTTGAGGAGGTCCGCTCTCGAAGCCTATGAGAAATGCATACACTGGGGGAAAATAGCCCCGCCTTCCCGCAGGCTGCAGCGGGATGTACTTGGAAAATTTTACCATAAAACCACATAGCGTTAATCTCACGTCAAAAAAATTATCGCCGTTAAAATGGCCTCGCGTTAACGCGATAATAACGCAATAATTTTGACAGCACTAATATATATATATATATATATATATATATATATACATATATATATATGAAGGGATTTTACCATGAGGTCATTGATGCTCCTCATCATTACCTATGTTTATGTGTGTGTCCTGTATAACAAAGATAAATAGCTGTTCCCTTACAGAATTGGTCTAGCTGTCACCGAATGATGACAAACGAAGCCCCACGTCCCCTGATGATGATGAAACTAATGGATTCACAGCTTGTTTCCCTCGTTCTGATCTCCTAATGTAGAAGAAGCCATGAGGTGTTTTTTGTGAAGCTGCAAATACAAACAAAAAAGGACTTGGAAGGCAAAGAGAGCAATTTCTTTAAATGTCAAATTGATATTTTCAAAAACCAACTTCATTCCTGTTTTTTCTTAGTTGGAGGAGCTTACTGGTCATTAGTAGAAACTTTCATAAGATATGGCTCATCTGTCCCACAAGGGGACATTTCTCCTCATCTTTACCCACATTAAACTGTGGACTAAGTAATTTTATTGGCACCCAAAGGAGTCCAGCAGAAAACAACCATATTGACTAAACCTACATATTCATATTACAGTTAAAACACCAGTATTACCACGAAGGGGATGATTATTTAAGCATTTTACACTAAGAAACAGTAACCATGTTTACCTTACGGACAGGGTTCCAAAATATGATTATAAAAGTGTGGTAAATTATTTTACTAATTGAAGCTGAGATACCTTAAAATTGAGGTTGAACGGCACCTGTGCTCCTAGGGTTGTGTCAGTTAAGATGCAAAATATGCACAAAAGGCTCTATATCTAGCGAACATTTAAAAATGAGGTAGAACATTGGCTTCAAAGAATTTTAACTTTTACTTGAATACTTGAACATTCTTGTAGAAAATATAATAGCTATGACTAAAGTAAGTTTGATCAGCAGTCAAAATAGCAATAAACCAGCTTGAACCAGAAGCCACAATAGCAATTCAAATCTGAAAAACACTGAGAGAAAAGACTAAAGAAATGTATTAATAGTTACTTGGTCTTTGGCCCTCAGACGTCAGCAGGAAACATAGCGCTTAAAGGGGAACACCGTTTTTTTTTTTTACATTGGCCTCTTGATTTTACGTTATTACATAATGTTCTACTCACCCATATGAGTTTTGTGTCATTTGGAGCTGTTCCGAAGATATTTTGTCTTGTTATATCCAAGTAACGTCTTCCTTTGGGCAACAAGTTGAAGGCACAGACTAAAATGTTCATAATGTATTCGTTATGGTATGCCAGCATTCATAACATGTAGGCCAATCACTGTCCCCCAGACATCCGCAGTTATAAAGGAAGACGTTACTTGGATATAACAAAACCGAATATTTTCGGAACAGCTCCAAATGACATAAAACTCATATGGGGGAGTAGAACATGATGTAATAATGTAAAATCAAGGGGCCAATGTTAAAAAAGACAGTGTTCTCCTTTAATTTTGATAGATATGCATTAACAGGTGTAAAGAACAGGGCTGTTTCTTCTCCAGGCATGAAACTGGTGGTGGAGTGGAGATAGATGAAGTTGGTCAGTCTGTAGACTGCTGGTTAGCGAGACAGTATGCTGGGCTTCATGGAGAGATCCAGTGGATTGCGTGAGCTGATACTAGAGCTTCGCTCAGGGACCTGGAAGATGGAAGTCCGGTTTGCAGCATGAAGCGACAGTGGAGAGGAAATACTCCCCATTAAAAAGAAACCTCTGCAGAACCAGGCTCAACATGGTGGTCTTCTGCCGGACCAGTTGAAATGAGACACAGAATGCATTAAGAGTCTGGGAGAAATGAAACTCTGTTGAAGTTTTAGCTACGATGGTGGAGGAGGGGCTGGAGGTGGGTTGAAACCGTGTCATCTGAATGAAATCACACGGTGCAACCACCGCCTGTGCACTAGCTAGCAGACGAGTTGTGGATCGGAGGCCTTTTAAGATGAACTTTGGATGGTGAGTGGCTTTTGTGGAGGGGTGGTTTGGAGCCGATCGGGTATGTGGTACAGTAGGCGAATGAGGGCGAATAATCAGTTTATTCAGTTGAACTTCCACCTAGGCTCCATTAAACACCACCTCAGTGTGGAGTACTTTGAAAGGCTAGTGCGAACTGTACCATCCCTTTCCCCAAGAATGAATGTCAAACATTTGCTCTATAGACTTCATTTCACACCTTACTCTAACACAAAGGGGTCTTTGCATTAGACTTACAAAAACAGCTTGTCCTAAATATAGAAAACTGTAGAAAGAGAAAAAAAGATCCAGATGTAATCTCTCTTCTCTGCCAGAACACCTGCACAGACTAACTACTGTGACACACCTATCAGCACTCACATCTTTTACATATAAAATATCTGTAGTAGTGTGAGGTCCCCTCCTATTTTAAACACTTCACTGTCACACTGGTCTCTGAAGGTTTGAACACAAGATTGTCAGATATGATCCTATCACTGAACCCTGGTCTATTTTGGTCAGACCTAGGCAGTAACTGGACGGTAATGTAATTGAATACCGTGCATTAAAATGTCTCAGGTTGTGATTCACAAGTGTATACAGTTGGGGCTCATCATCCACGATCAATAGGAGCTTAAAGTAGAGCTGATTCCCTGACAGATCACAGACTGGTTTGCTCCATTAATTGTGATAAGGCCTTGTTGGAAATTCAACCTCAAGACTCCTTTTTTTAAATCACATGACTACCTGGCTGGGTCCCTCAATAACAATCCACCATTACTGACCTACCTTTCTACCTTCCAATACTCCACTATCTCTCATGTGCTCTCCTAGAGGAAAGAACAAAGAAGTCATTACCAACAGGCACCACTCACTACCCTCTGCTGAGCTCAGCCTCTGCAGGTCAGTCACCTTGTCCCTCATGCTACCGAATCAGATCCTCCAGGTGTAAGCTTACTATACAGGGGGGGACAAACGGGTCAATTGTCCAAGCGCACGACAGAGGGGTGCCCAAAAGTGACACACTGACCATTAAAAATACAGACAGAAGTAATTTTTCAGAAAGTATTTGTGAGAAAAATATCAAATATTATAGTAACTTCACACACACACACACACACATATATATATATATATATATATATATATATATATTAAATAAGGGGCCATTAGAACTCCCATTAGAACTCTCCCCACCTCAACATAAAATGTTTTGACCAGGACTACGAGTTTTAAAGTTCCTTTTACTGCAAACTAAGAATGTCACCAAAGGCTTGAGGGATTTTAAGAGGATGAGGATGAGTCAGGAACAGGTCCAGGAACAGAATTGCAGAAGAATGATGCCCTTTCAGAGCCAAGTAAAAAGCAATGCGTTTATCAATATGATTTTAAAGCATCGCATCCTCTAATTAGTGTAAGGAAAAAAAAAAAACACATTTTCTTTAGCAGAAATACTTGAGCTTAGCTCCAAAAGAGCAGAAAGATGGCAGAGGACCAGGTGCAGTGTGAAAGACAGAGCGGAGCAGGAGAGCAAGCTGAGGCGGGGAGCTTGGTTGACAGTGTATTTGAGGTGAAGAAGAGAGTCATCCTTACCGATAACAGAGACCGTGCAGGTGGAGGGGCTTGCTGCCCAACCACAGAGTCTGAGCAGAGAGAGCTGCTCGGTAGGTGTAGAAGGTAGGGCCAAAAGGACTCTGTTGTCCCAGACCCTAGCATAGGTGTCAGCTGTCTGATTTATATTATATCCCCTCACATCCGTATATATATATATATATATTTTAAAAATTATTTATTCATCATAAAGGAAAATAATTTATTCATTAAAGTGCTTGCATTAATAAACTGTCTAAACTTCTCTTTGGTCTCGATAATTGTTTCCAATACAGTGTTATACTCAGACACAAAACTTGATAATTCAGCTAGACAGCATAAATAGTTAAAACAGTAATTTATCAATAATATGAGTAAACACAGGCTGCAATCAGCTTGGGGAGAAGTAGGAAGGTCAGTAGCTGTGTAACAAATGATGGCTTGGTGAAAAAACAAAATAAAGCCACTAACCTTCTTAATTTTGAAGAGTAATTTTCTTGTTTTTTTTTAAACTTACACTAAGGCTTTTCAGAATCTGGCAAAGACTGGCTGTGGAAGGCAGATATAAAAAGCCAGGTTATTAATTGTCACTGATGCAGGTTAATGAGCTGCATGCAGGAGGAGCCATTTTGTAAATCAAAGAGCAGGGCTAAGAAAACAGATTACAGCCAGTAGCAGACAAAAGCTGGGTAAACATGGCGCATGAGAAGTTCCTTTTCCATTCCTATTCCGTACAATATGCAATCCAAAAAGATGTAAAGTAGAAAATGGTCCTGACCATGATGCTTCCTAACCTGACAACAGCCAGATGCATGTCTCACTCCGCCCAGCTCCACTCACATACATCTGGGACACCGCTCATTGAAAGTGATTTCCCCAACCGAATTTATGGTCTGGCCAATCAGGACGCAGGGCGGGTGTGTCCTGCATGTGACGTAGTGGAGAAGCGAGTTCTGTAAGTCGTTCGTCTATACTTTTTTGGTTGGCTTCTTTTTTTTAAATAAGTCTGCTGTGTATAATGTTGCCTTTTATCCGCACATTTTCATGGCACAAACAACATTGATCATTTACCGACATTGCGCTGATTCCACTGTTGCTATATCCAAGATGTTGGCTGTTCTGTTTTGTTTTTTTCCTGCGTAGCTCTCACAGCGTCACGGGTTAGCTTCGCTGTGAGTGGTTGAAATAGCACGTTGATAAAGATGACAGACAAGTGGCTTATCCAATCATATGCAAGGAGTTTTGATAAGGCCCAGCCTTCAGTAAAGGCAATTCCTATGGCGGTGTCCCAGATGTATGTGAGTGGAGCTAGGTGGAGCGAGACATGCATCTGGCTGTTGTCAGGTTAGATGCTTCCACCAGTTTGATGAATAATGTGTTATGGGTTAGGTACCTTTCCTGTAAAAATACATATGTCCATACTGGCCAATCCTCTTTTGCTTTCTGCGGCATAAGATTGGAAGTCATTCTTTTTCTGAGAGAGTGAGAAACAAAATTTTCTAAAATACTGTTTGAACAACAATATTTATGATGAAAAACAGTACATGTTTGACACAAGGCTGCAATAACATACATGAGAAGTAAAAAAAAAAAAACACTTGTCATTTGTTCCCTGTGTGACATTTGTTTCTTGATATTTATACGACATCTCCTTCAGTACATTGCGATGCCGTCAAAGCCACAGCAAGCCACAGTTGTATGTGTCAGAAGACTATTTAACAGCATCCTTGCTTCCGAATGGGAGCTCTATCTCCTGCCAGAGCTACAGAACCTCTCTGAAAACGACAGATAAGGCTGCTCAATGCTTCAGCCACTACCAGAAGCCAACACCAACACACAGGCGTATGCAACACCCACTTGCATATTCAGAGCACATTAAAAAAAGACTGCAACACACTGCTGGATGTTTACGAAGGGTAGCCAGTCTACACAGATGCTTTAACAAGAGCGTAAATGTAGCCATGGGTTGTGACTCACAAATATAAAGTAATACATGCAGAAAAATTCACTCCTACTGCTATGTTCCAAC